>NC_137009.1:3197500-3620810 GCF_032717465.1 Coenobita brevimanus
TTAACTGCTCCTGTATATCTTTTTCTGATATTTGTATATCTGGTAATATGTGTTGGCATGCATGTTCTATATCATCCCTCTCAAAATAATTTTATTCTCCAAAAAACTGATTGGAAATTCTTATTTAGTGCTTCACAAATATCCTTCTCTTGTTTACAGATGATCCCTTCATCCGCAATTGATTGTATTTTATCTTTTACTTTGGTTTTGCTTCTGAGATACCCTAAAATAGCTTCCGTTGATCACTACTTCTGTTTATGATGTCCTTCTCAAACTGTTTTTGAGCTTCCCTCCTTATTCTTCTATAATAGTTTCTTGCATGTTTATTGTTGTTATATGCTCTTTCACTATTGTGTCTTCTGTATCTATTCCACAACAAATCTCTTTTTTTTCTTTTGATTTTTTACTTTCTGTATTGAACCATTTCTTTATTTACTTTTCTGCTTCTTTTTGCTGTGGGATGTACTTCTGGACTCCTATTTCATCAAGTTCACAGAATTTTTTATATATAGCATTTAAATTTTGTTCTCTAAGCTCCTTTTCCCAATCTACCCCCCTGCGGGAAGGGGGGGGGGTTTCAAGAATACTCCCCCAGTATCCCTGCTTGTCGTAAAAGGTGACTAAAAAGATTGGCGGAGGGTTAGTGCCCCTTTCCGGAAAACAACTAATTAAAGAGACAAACAAATAGCCTCGGTCAAGGACTGACCAAAAGATGACGACCAAGGACTGGACAAAGGACATGGTAATTGGAACATGGAATGTAGGGGGAGCGAATGATGAGATAAAAGAGAGAGAGATTGTCCAGGTGCTTGAGGATGCGAAAGTTGATGTATGCGGAATAACTGAAACTAAATGGAGAGGTGAGAGTGTGAGAGAATGGGAGTATGGGTGGGGTATATGTGCAGGAGTAGGTGAGAATGAAAGGGCAAAAGAAGGAGTATGTATAGTTGTGAGTAAAAGATGGAAGAAGAGCATAAGAGAGTATGGATCAGTTGGGTCAAGGATTGTGTGGGTAAGAATGAAAGTTCGAATACAAATCTGGACGATTCTGTGTGTATATGTGCCTATGCAAGATCGTGCAAGCCAAGTGAGAGAAGAGTTCTGGAGAAATGTGGAAGAGTGCATGGAAAAGTTTGGAAGGAATGAGAGTGTTTCTGATCGGTGATATGAATGGTAAAGTAGGGAATATGAAGGTGGATGGAATAGTTGGTAAGTGGGGTGTGCCTGCTGAGATAGATGAGAATGGCAGTGCGTTAGTGGACATTTGTGCTGGGAGGGGGTTGGTGATTGCCAATACCCTCTTCAGGCACAAAATGATCCACAGGTATACATGGCGAGTGTTGAGAAGGGTGGGTGGTGAACTGAATGAAAGGAAGGCTATGATTGATTATGTGTGTGTGGATGAAAGGATGCGAAAATGTGTAATGGATGTAAGAGCTTATAGAGGTTGGGGGAGTGGACTTTCTGACCACTACTTGGTGGTGGCCAGAATCAAGATCAAGTTAAGATGGAGAAACAGAAGATAGGAAGGACGAGAAGAAGGAGTATTTGTAAGGAGAGTGTAAAGATTACAAGAGGATGAGAAAAAGGCAGAGTATGAGACATGTGGAGGAATGATTGGGCAAATATGAATTGGAGAAGATGGGGACGTGGAAGGTGTGTGCAGGATATTCACAGAAGAAATATGTGCAGCATGTGATGTGGTGTGTGCGATGAAGAGAAGACGGAGGGGTGTGCAAGGAACAGCGTGGTGGAATAAAGAGGTGAGACATGCTGTGGCACAAAAGAAGAAAGCATACAATGAATGAATGAGAAATAGGGGCGTGGAAGAAGCTGAGAGGGGGAAGAGAGAGTTATATGTAGAAAGAAAGAGAGAGGTGAAATGATTTGTAAGAGAGAGTAACAAGAGAGCGGATGAGGAATTTGGAAGGAACTTGAGTGTAAAGTGGAGGGACTGTAAGAAAATGTTCTGGAAAGAAGTGAAAAGAGTAAGACAGGGTGGAAGTGAAGTTAGCAGGGGAGTGAAAGATAAAAATGGTAGATTACTAGTGGAGAAGGGAGAAAAAGTGAGCAGATGGAGAGAACACTTTAAGGAATTGTTGAACATAGAGGATGGAAGTCATGCGAGTATAAGTGGCTGGGGAATGGCTGGGAGAAGGAGGGAGGTGAGAAGACAGGAAGAAATCAGTAGGATAGAAGTTGTGGAAGCAATGAAGAAAGTTAAATTGGAGAAAACCCCAGGAATTGATGGAGTGTGTGGTGCAATGCTGAAGCATGGGGAAGAGATAGTAGTAGAATGGATGTGGAAAATGTGCAGATTGGCCTGGGAGGAAGGTAGAGTCCCAGAGGATTGGAAGTCAGATATAATTATTCCCTTGTACAAAAGAAAAGGGGAAACAGTAGTGTGTGGTAATCATAGGGGTATTTGTCTTCTCAGTATAATAGGAAAAGTGTATGGCAGCATACTTATTGACAGAGTTAGAGAAGGAACAAAGGAATTAGTTGGAGAAGAACAGGAAGGCTTTAGGAAGGGAGGAGGTTGTGTAGATCAAATACTCATTCTTAGATTTTTAGTGGAAAAGTTTCTAGAGAAGGGAAAAAAGTTGTATGCGGCTTTCATGGATTTGGATAAAGCATACAACAGGGTGGATAGACAAGGATTGTGGAAAGTGTTAAGAATATATGGAGTAGATGGGAAGTTGCTGAATGCTGTGAAGAGTATGTATGATGGTGCTAAGGCTGCAGTGCGTGTGGATGGTGAACTGAGTGAATTTTTCTCTTTGAAGGTTGGGTTGAAACAGAGATGTGTCATGTCTCCATGGTTGTTCAATCTGTATATGGATGGGGGTAATAAAAGAGTTTACAAGGTAGGGTAGTGGATGTTGGAGTGGCCCTGGTGAGAGAAGGTAGTGTTTAGAAACTCCCTGTACTGTTGTTTGCAGATGATACTGTTTTGTTGAGTGAAGACGAAGGAGAGCTTCAAGGCTTGGTGGATGAGTTTGGGAGAGTGTGTAAGAAACGGAATCTAAAGGTGAATGTAGGGAAGAGTAAAGTGATGGTCTTTGAGAGAGGTGAAGTCAGTGAATGTACAGCGAGGTTGGATGGCGAGGAATTGGAAAATGTGAGTACGTTTAAGTACTTGGGTAGTGTGATGAGTAAGGATGGAGGTTTGGAGGGTGAAGTGCTTGAAAGGGTACAGCAGGGAAGAATGGTTGCTGGTTCCTTGAAAGCAGTGATAAGAAGCAGGGAAGTGAGCATGGAAGTGAAAAAGTTTCTACATGACAGTATTGTGATACCAACTCTAACGTATGGAAGTGAAGCTTGGACGTTGTTGGAAGGACACAAGTCAAGAGTGAGAGCAGTGGAAATGAGTTATTTAAGAGGAGCCTGTGGAGTCACATGGAGAGACAGGCTGACAAATAATATAAAGGAGTGTTGTGGTGTGGATGTGGATGTGATAGGAAGCGTTAGGAGGATTACACTGAGGTGGTTTGGCCATGTGGAGAGGATGGAGGGTGAAAGACTGAGGAAGAGAGTGTATGTGAGTGAGGTGGAGGGGGGAAGAGGGAAGGAGAGGCCGAAGATGAGATGGAGGGATGGGGTGGAGAGGTATATGAGAGAGGGGGGTGTGAGTTGGGAGCGGGGCAGTGAAATGGTGGGTGACAGGGCGATGTGGAGGGGATTTGTTTGTGGCCACCCCGAACAGGATTGAGGCGTCTAGCAATAGATAGATAGACTTCTTTAGGTCATGGTAGTTTCTCCTTTTATAATTTATTCTCTTTTTGTAACTTTCATTGCTGTTAACTATGGCCTATGCAATCCTGAAGTTGCAATTTAGTAATGCATGGTCGCTTTTGCCGAATGGAGGGTGATACATTAAATTGTTAATATCATTCTTGCTTAGTAAATATAAGATCTAACACTGAGGGTAAATCGAGTCCTCTTTTTCTGGTGCTTTCCCTTACATGTTGCATTAGGAAAAACTCCTGCACGAGATCCAGGAGCTTTTGGTCCCAACAGCTTTCTTGGCTTATTATATCTAGTATATTTCAATTCATATTTGTTTTAAAATCTCCAGCTGGTATAATTATTTTCGATTTCTCTTCCATTCTGTGTAGTAATTCTCTTAAACTCTGAATTGTACTCTCCACCAGATACTCATATTCACCTCCTTCCTGTGTGTTTGATCTGGGTGGCTTGTATAAATTTGATACACTTACTTTGCCTTAAGATGTATTGATCTCTACTGCAAACAGTTCTACTAGCGATGGTGTATTTAGTTCTGTTTCTTTGACTTTTAGATTTTTCTTTGTTAATATTATAATTCCACCTACTTTTTTTAAGTTCCTATCTCTGCTCCATATAATGTATTCCTCTAAGTTTAGGATGTCATTTGATATCCTTGGTGTTCATTTTGTTTCAGTTAGGCATATTATAATATGTGGTTCATTTTCTTTGATGTAATTATTCATCTCTAACAATTTAGATACCATTCCATCTACTTTTGAGTATATCAACTTAATCATTTTATTTACATACTTGTTATGACATGGTTCTAGTACCTTCCTCTTTTTTATTCCCTCCTGTTTATGTACCACTTTCAAACCTTCAGGTCTGATTACGTTGTAAATAAAAAAAAAAATGTATTCTTCTCCTCTGATCTTCATTCGCAGCCAATCTCTTATCGTGGCAAGATCTCCCGGCGGGACCAGCTCTCCACAGCAACCGTATCAGCTGAGGGACAGGCCCGTTGTTTCTATCTGAGGGGGTGCCCAGGTTTGCCCACCAGGAGGTCGAGGCTCCTCCGCCCTAGACTACCCGGCCGACGACCCTCCCTCCCCCACAACCTGGACCGGGGCTGTGCCATCTGTGACGACCAGGACCGGGCCTCCCCTCTGTGCTTCCACCTGCTGCTGCTGGAGAGCTGGGTGAGTCTTTCTCGCCCTTCCCATCAGGGGTGTGGGGGTCGAGGGCAGCGTTGGTGTGGTTTCCAACTGACCTCGTCGGTGCTTCCTCCATCGACACCGTGCTGTCTACCTGGCTCTTGTCCTGCCCTGCCCTCGTTTAGACCATCGTAAGCCGGCCTCACCAACTACCGTCATGCTTCGCCATTTCTCATCGATCATCGGGCAGCCGACACCAACCATTGCACCTTCCTCTGCCTCTGCTGCCTTTCCCTCATTCGCCAGTTTGCTTTCACCGCTACACTCTAATTGGAGAGCTTGTTCCTGCTTTTTTCCCATGACGGGCTCTCAGTTTGCCCGTGTCCCACCAGGTGTGGGCGAATATCAATAAACAAAATCTTATCTTCCCTTGCTCTTTGTTTTTGCTTCCTCCCTCTTCTCTTTTAGTAATTTCAGTTCTTCTTGAGTTAGGCATCTTTTATCCATACATTTTTTAATTCTTCCTTTTCCATGAGTTTCTTTACATTTTTTAGTATCTCCTCCACAGTGTATACACTCTGGAAGGTTACCTTTAGAGGCCTTGACTTGTTTCTCTCATATTTCTCTAACCTTTTCTGTTCCTCCATGTCTTTATTAGATTTCCTCTTATACTTCCTTCAATATGCTCATTACATTTGCCATCTCATTTTTGTCTCTCCAAATCTTTTTTATTTCTTCCTCCTCTATACCAGTGATAACTATACTTTTGTTGGTGTCTGCTGAATCTTTGACCAAGTTTGGATTGTTTTGAATTATTTTCTTCACTTCCTTTCTAATGCTGTTTTCTTCGACCCTTGTTTCTAAGTCTTTCTTTACTTTCACCATTTCAGAATACGTGGTTTCCACATCATTTTTGTAGCTTTGCATCGCGTCATTCACCTGGGTTATTTTCTCAATACTACCGCTATGATCTGTCAGAGTGCTTGCCTGCTTTATTGTCTCTGTATCATTTCTGAGGTCTTCCATAATACTCTCATGGTTGACAACTTCGCTTGCCATTTTACTAATCTTCCTTTTAAGTGTACCTACCTCAAATGACAGCTCATTTATTGTTGTGTCTTTCTTGCTAACGTCCTTCACTAATTTTTCATTTTCCTTCATCTGCATGTGCAACTGCTTCTTAATTTCATCCATTTCACTCTGAAATGCTTTCTCTAATCTGTACACTCGTTCTACCAGCTTATTGTACATCTCCATTTCCACCAGTTCCTGGTAGAAATCATCATCCTGCTTTCTGCCTTTATCCCTTTTCTTTACTCCCTCCCCCCAAAAATGGTGAACATATTGTGGTACTAAAGAGATTCTACTTCCAGTTTTGCATTCCTGTACCTTGCAGACAAAACAGTAAACACTAAACAGCTGATTTGCTTGTTTGGTGCATCTTCATTGTGTGTGTGTGTGTGTGTGTGTGTATATATATATATATATATATATATATATATATATATATATATATATATATATATATATATATATATATATATATATATGCCTTAATCACCAGGGGCTTCGGCCCCAATGGTGGATAGGCTAAATAAAAAAAAAGAGAGAGAGAGAAAAAAAAGAAAGAAAGAAAGAGGGAAGTGTAATGGGAAGAACAAAATGATGTGGAGGCTACTCATGTTTGGTCAATACTTCAAGGATTGAGGCGTCTGGCTATGGACAGATAAGGAGAAACATAGCGAGCTAGAAGGTTGGATATTGTCTTCACCAATACCTCCTTTAGAAAGGAGTTTCTACTTTCTGACCTCTTCATTAGAAAAACGTCCACAGGGAAGGAAAATGAAACAATAAACTTTGGGAACGGACTAGCTGAAATGCCAAAGCCAGTGTATAAAGTTCTCTTACTTGACAATCTCAAAAACAGAAGAAAAAGACTAGTAGTTACTTACTGCATTAGACACATGGATGAAACAATATGAAATTCCTTTACGGACTGAAAGCCATGATGAAATGCAAAGTGAAAATCAAGATGCTCTGGGAGTTATCATTAGTGTGATTTTATCGTTTTTCTTTGTTTTCTCGTTTATTTTTTCCACTACAACTCGGTTCATTTTTCTGTGATTGCTCAAAGAGACTTTCAGGCAGAACACCGAAGTCACTTAAAAATTAAGTAAACTCAGTCTTATGAATTTACACCTCGAATTAATCACTTAATCCGAAATACACAATACTTACTTAGTACGTATGCTGCAAAGTAGAAGCTGCTACCGAAGATTTTGATAAGCACACGCAGTAGGAGATAAACGGAATAAGCAGGGGCGAGTGAGGCAAGGAAGCAGCACGTTGAGTACAGAGCAGAAGCCAGGACCAGCACACGACGCCTTCCAAACCTTTTCAAGTCAGAATGTTGATAGGGTTTACGAGTTTCTGTATACAAGCAAAATATTGATAAAGGCATAACTTAAAAAGAAATCGTTGTTCATTTCAATTAATAAGCTCATTTACAAAATGCTACTTCTAATGAGCAATCAGAAAATTCAAAACTCACACCCAACAATTAGGCCGTGGGCAAAACTTGTTACCTTGACCTTCGACTTACCATCAAAATCAAATTACTTCATTTATTCCTGATCCATAACCTATCCACCAACTCTGGACCAATTCAAATCAAAATGGTTTGAGCCGACCTTGCCTGTTGACTTTGATCTTAGACCTCTCCTTGTAACCTTGTCCCAGACTGATTGTTTTCAAAATTGAATTGCTTCATCCTTGTCTTACTCAGAACTTTTTCTCATAGTTTGGTCTAAATCGGACTTTAAAAAATACAAGTTGACCTTGCCCTGCAACTTTGACATTTGACCCATACTTCTAAAAAGCAATAGGTCAACCCACTAGCTGATCATGTATTCTTCCACCTAGTTTGGTCCAAAGTAGATGAAATGTTTTAGTTACTTTGTTTACTTACAGAGACGGATAGAAATTTGGCCGTGCCATGTGACCCTGACCTTTGGCCGATTATTTTGCGAATATAATCCATTAGTTGCTGCTTTACCCTCAATCATACCCGGATTAAGAGAAAATATAATTTAATCCCACTTGTAATATAATTTAATCCTGCTTGTTCAGATTTTGACCTACCTTAGTGACTTCGACTATTAACACATTGTTCACAGTATCATCACCATCATCATCATGACCTTTTCTCCCACCCAGTGATGGTGTAAGGTAAGGTCCAATGATCAAGAAGATTTAGTACAATAAAGGGAGGACTAACAAAGGTCTATTCAGTTAAAAGGGCTATCCTTTCATTCAGCCATCATTCAAGCTCACAGAACCATTGCTCTGCCTCAAAGGCAGAAAACATCTGCACTTACGTGCTTCACAATGACTTTCATCTACAGTCAGTCTGACGACTCCCACGTTACAAAATAAATAAATAAACAATTAAAGGGGGGGAGGCACTAAAATCTTTTGATGCACTCCTCCGTACAAAATTCTTCCAGCGGGCACGATCTACTGGTAGTTCCCTAACCTCATCAATCTGCATACCCCGGTTTCTAGAAGATTCATTTACAGTACCTATCCACTTCCTTGGTGCCATACCACGTCTCCTCACAGGTTCAAGCCTGAACAATTACAATCTTTTCACCATTCTATCCCTAGAACACTAG
Organism: Coenobita brevimanus; assembly: GCF_032717465.1. Lineage (NCBI taxonomy): Eukaryota > Metazoa > Arthropoda > Malacostraca > Decapoda > Coenobitidae > Coenobita > Coenobita brevimanus. The sequence goes on from NC_137009.1 coordinate 3,206,058, forward strand.
CCATAAAATCCGGTCACACTTACACTAAACTCAGGTATGTTATATCAGAAATCGTGAAAAAAAGAAAATATAAATATTTATTATTCCAAACAGCTATACATTAAAGCTGAACAACCTTACTATTACGTAAACCTATTAGGAGCTCCTAATCACTTTAAATAAGTACTGCATTTAGAAAAAAAGTAAAAAACAAAAAATTGACAATTTATCGAAAACATATCACTCTTCCCAAAAATCTACCATCGATTTTCCCCAAACTTCCCTTAACCCGCCCCATCTCGACCACTTTTCCACCACTGACTCCCCCCAATCCCAACCATTTTAGGATTTTTTTTTTTTTTTTTTTTTGCTCAAACCTTCGCTTTTGGTGAGAAACATCGAAAATTCATAGAGAAATCGCTCACCTGAGGTTTAAAATACTCATTACAGGTAGGAGTACCTCCTTACCTTACTGGGTTTTCTATCAGGCTGGCACCAAAGAAAACGAGTTCTATGGGAGGATAACTATTTCACACCACTCATAAACGGTATTTATTTATTTACTTGGTACGAATTTATATGTAGTACAAGAGTATATTGGTTTTCAAGTAGTAATATAGGCATTATAAGCATTGTTTCACTCACTAATACCTGACCTTTTTTTGCCACATTACCTGATCATCATTTCTAACTGTTTCTTCCTCTAATGCTATGTAAAGTTTGTCCTCCACATTGTCATTGATTAGGGAATCACTCTGGCCCTGAATTTCGTACCGTGGCATGATATGGCTATACTGGCCAGGTCACTCAACAGTTACTTCAAGAAACAAGGGATGAGGCTATGGCACACCTAATGTCTGACTTGGCTCATATCTCTGACTGGGGTAAAAATAATATGGTTGTCTTTAATGCATCTAAGACTCAGTTCTTACACCTATCAACCCGACAAAATCTTCCACAGGTATACCCACTAATGTTTAATAATATTCAGCTTAATCCTGCATCATCCTTGAACATGCTTGGGGTTTCATTTACTCGGGACTTATCTTGGAAAGATCATATTGCATCTCTTGTAAAATCTGCGTCCAAGAGATTGGGTGTGCTAAGCCGACTTCGCTCTTTCTTTACCCCTGCACAATTGTTGACTCTATACAGGTGTTTTATCCGCCCCTGTGTGGAGTACAACTCTCATGTGTGGGGAGGCTCCCCACATACAGCTCTTCTCAATAGCGTGGAGTCAAAGGCTTTTCGTCTCATTAACTCTCCTCCTCTTACTGACTCCCTTCAACCTGTCTCTTCGCCGCACTGTTGCATCTTTATCTCTTTTCTATCGCTACTTTAATGGTCACTGCTCCTCTGAACTGTCTGCTTGCATTCCTCCACCTCTACGACGGGCGCGTAGCACCCGTCTGGCAGCAAACTCTCATCCCTTTTCTGTCCAACTCTCTAATGCAAGAGTTAACCGTTACTCCCAGTCTTTCATTTATGCAACAGGTCAGCTCTGGAACTGTCTCCCTCTGTCTGTATTTCCTGCTGCCTATGATCTCCAGTCTTTCAAACGTAGTGTGTCCAGGCATCTCAAAATGATCGGATCTTGAATTTGGCTCTCTATTGTGTTTTGTTTTTCTCTTGGAGGGAACTGTTACTACGGGCTCATGGCCTTTGGTTCCTTCTTCCTCGCATAAAAAAAAAAAAAAGGTGAATTGCTGAGACAATGGCATGCAGGGGGGGGAGGAGGTCATGCTGGGTAAGGCATTGTCCCTGCCTGGCATCTTGTTGAGGAAGGTGTCACGTGTATATGTACTAAAAATGACTCGCGAAAATTAAAAATTGTGCAAATTAGGGACCTTGCAAGTTTTTCGCATTTATGTACGTCAACAGGATTGGCAGTGACAAAACGTGTGGACGTTAAAGAACGTCGACGGGATGCCGCGGGTTAATCCCGCCCATGTAAACTGCCACTGTTCTCTGGGGGTCTCCAGTACACAGTCGATGTGCAAACTGTATGGAAGAGGCGATAGAAGAGCCTTCTTTAGGGCCACACAAAAAAATTACTCTTTTCTCTGTAATGCAATTTAGCCTTCATAAATAAGATATATACTGACTATTCACAACAGGAACAGCAACAGGGGTGGCAGCACGGGTGGTAGCAGGGGTTGTAGCAGCAAACTCATTTGTATCATCAGTCAGCAGAGTAGGCAGAAGGGCCAGCAGCAGGGGAGGCAGGGGTAGCAGGAGTAGAAACAAGTAATTAATCACTACAGTTACGATTATTACATTAACACTAACCTCGGGCACGATATACCCTATTTTGTTTTTAACTATGAACACTAAACCAGGGTACAGTCTACCTGAACGGGGTCTATGGAAAAAATCCGGACGCGGAGCAGAGCGATGTGACCTATGTCTGTCAAGGCACAGGGTAGGCTGAAGCTATAGGGGGTCCCAGGCACCTGCCTCTGCGGGAACACCACAAAATGATCGTGACGTCAGATACATCGGGTATATTATACCCATCCTCAGCGTTCTGGGGCTATTCACATCCACTCACCCAACATGTCAATGCCACCTCATAATCATTTTGACTCTGGCTTCCTTACTGCACATTTTTATGAACTGTGGTTTTCCTATCTTTTCCACTCTCCATCATCCACTGCCATTACTTAGTAACCTTAATCCACAACTATTACTCACAACCTCAGTTCTCTTCTGTCACACTTGACTACTTTCCATATGAAGGTCTCATAACCATATACTATTACAGGTACTATAACGACTTCATGGAAGCCTCTCACAACCACCACACCAGGATCTGTTTCACTTCAAGGTCTTTGTAGCACCAGCCACTTTCCTTCCCTATGTTTCTACCGGTTCCATTAGTGTATACAGTACAGGGTATATACAGTATATCAGAAACATAACTGTGTGTGTGTGTGTGTCTGTGCATTTTTTTAATGTGAGGAAGAAGGAACCAAAGGCCACGAGCCTGCAAAATTGTTCCTTCCAAGAGAAAGACAAAATACAAGAGAGAGGCAAATTCAAGATCTGATCATTTTGAGGTGCCTGGATACACTGCATTTGAAAGGCTGGAGATCATAGGAAGCAGGAAATACAGAGGGATACAGTTCCAGAGTTGACCTGTTGCATAAATGAAGGACTGGGAGTAACGTTTAACTCTTGCATTAGAGAGATGGATAGAAAAAGGATGAGAGTTTGCTGCTAGACGGGTGCTTTGCGCCTCTCATAGTGGTGGAGGAATGTATGCAGACAGTTCAGAGGGGCAGTGACCATTGAAGTAGCGATAGAAAAGAAATAAAGATGCAACAGTACGGCAAAGAGACAAAGGCTGAAAGGAGTCACCAAGAGAAGGAGAGTTAATGAGATGAAAATCCCTTGATTCTACCCTATTGAGAAGAGCTGTATGTGGGGAGCCTCCCGACACACGAGAGTTGTACTCCACACAGGGGCGGATAAAATACCTGTATAGAATCAACAATTATGCAGAGGTAAAGAAGGAATGGAGTTGGCTTAGCACACGTAATCTCTTGGAAGCAGTTTTTACAAGAGATGTAATATGATCTTTCCAAGATAAGTCCCAAGTAAATGAAACCCCAACCATGTTCAAGGATGATGCAGGATTAAGATGAATATTACTAAACATTAGTGGCCTTACATTTCTCCCGCTTGAGAGGTGTCCATCCCGACCCCTATCTCAAGTTACATGGCCACAGGGTCCAATGTGTGGACGAAGCAAGGTTTCTCGGTCTTGTTTTCGACAGACGACTGACGTGGGTTCCCCACATCCGTGCATTACGTTTATGCTGCCACCGTGCCCTGTCTCTCCTACAGACTCTGTCTCACCTGTCTTGGGGCTCTGATAGAGCCACCCTGCTCTACCTTTACCGTGCCTTGGTACGGAGCAAAATGGACTATGGGTGTGAGGTATACTCTTCTGCTACTGAGGCACGGCTGAAGCCTTTCAGTTCATTCCATCATGCTGGGATCCGTCTGTCAACTGCAGTTTTCTGGTCTTCCCCAATTCCTATGGTCGTACCATTCTAAAGTGGCGGTTTGCGTGGGGCACGAACCTCTGTACAGTGTTGCCACGTTTTCCATACTCGCGATGCCCCTCTCTCTCTCTCTCTCTCTCCCTCCTTGGTGGATGTGCATCACCCTAGGGAATTTTGTTTCTTTTGTGTCTTATAAACTTGTGCTTTCATTTCTTTATTTTGTTTTTTATTATATTGTTTTACATATGGCGCCAGATGACCTCGGTGTTACGGCGCCTTTTCATTCAATCATTCTCGCCCTCCTTCCTTCCCTCCCTTCATCTTTCCCTCAGCTTGACAATGCACTCAACACTGCCCCTTGCCTGCCTTCTCTCTCTCTCTCTCTCTCTCTCTCTCTCTCTCTCCTTGGGGAGATGTGCGTCACCCTGGGGAATTTTGTTTCTTTTATGAGTGACTTATAAACTTGTGCTTTCATTTCTTTATTTTGTTTTTATTATATCTAATTATGTTTAAAAATATTATTATTTAACATATGGCGCCAGATGATCTCGTTGTTGTGGCGCCATGATTTGTTTTCATTCAATCACTCTCTCCCTCCTTCCTTCCCTCCCTTCCTTCATCTCTCACTAAGCTGCTTTCAACACTGCCCCTGGTCTGCCTTCCCCCTCCCTCCCTCCCTCCCTCTCTCTCTCTCTCTCTCTCTCTCTCTCTCTCTCTCTCTCTCTCTCTCTCTCTCGTCTGTGGTATTTTAGGATACATTTTGGTTATTTTCTTTTACGTTATAATGTACAGTCGTGGCCATAAATAATCACCTACCCGCCAGTACCCCGTGCCTCAGGCTGCCTCATTTATGCGCGGCAAGTCACAGTGGAGTAAGAGGGGCTGAGAGGGAGGGGCCAGAGAGAGAAGGGAAGGTGGGGGGGGGGACGAGTGATGGTGTGGGGATGGACTGAGGGAGGGGTGGGAGGGTGAGTAGAGAAGGGAGAATGAATGCGAGGTGGTGGTCATATTATTTGTCTATTTTCTTTCATTCAGGGCATGATATATGTGAATTAATATTTGGTAGATAATGATGCACTTCATCTTATTACCGGCGTCAGATAACAAGTTTTAGACAGGTGGTGATATCAAGGGCTGGCTCGTGTGTGAAATATACTGACGGGACATCAAATATATATTAGTGCTGAGCCAGATATTTCTGTTTATCACTATATTTTGACTTCGGACGCAGAATGGAATCTGGATGGCTTTGGCTTCTTTGATGTTTAAGAAACATCCTTTACCCTTACATGTAATTAATTTTGAAACTAAACATCATGTGCAACCTGTGACATGGCTGTGTCCACAGTAAATATGATTATCCTCTTCGTATACACTCCTTCTATACAGCCACCATCATGTCAACTATTTTATGGCATCTCTATATGAAAAGGCTGTTTAAAATAACTGTGCACAAAATGTAAATAAATTTGATGTCTGTGCACATGGGTGGATATATTATCGATAGCTCTCATAAAATGTTAGAAAGAAAATGAAACATCCTACTCAGACTCCCAAAATATATCCATGGCAATGTTTACCGGCACTGGTAAAGCCAAAGCGACCAGGAAGGGAAGGTGGGTGGGGGGATGAGTGATGATGCGAGGGTGGAGCGAAGGAGGGGAGGTAGGGAAGGAAGGGATGGGAGAACGAAATGCGAAGTGGTGGTCACATTATTTGTCTGTTATTAATATTCGGTAGATAATGCTGCATGACATCTTGTATAACGGAGTCAGATAATAATTTTTAGATAGGCTGTCATATCAAGAGCTGGCTCGTGAGAGAAATATACTGACGTGACAGATCACACATCAGTGCGTAGCCATTGAGACTGACCCAGATTGTCAACGCCTGGGGGCCAAAGAACGAGAGGACACTGGCCCGCCTCCTTCAGCACACCAAGAACGAGTGGGAGCTGTTCAGACGAAACCAGCAAACCATCGACAACATTGTTTCCTTGGTGCCGCGAAGATTGCAAGAAGTTATTGAGGTAGGAGTCCACTGGACTACTTACTCAGGCTTTCCTGGTTGCTTTGGCTTTACCAATGTCGGTAAACATTGACATAGATATATTTTGGGAGTCTCAGTAGGATTTTGTTTCATTTTCTTTCTAACATTTTATGAGAGCTATCGTTATTATATCCACCCATGTGCACAGACATCAAATTTATTTACCTTTTGTGTACAATTATTTTAAACAGCCTTTTCATATAGAGATGCCATAAAATAGTTGACATGATGATGGCTGTATAGAAGGAGTGTATACGAAGAGGATGATCATATTTACTGTGGACACAGCCATGTCACAGGTTGCACATGATGTTTAGTTTCAAAATTAATAACATGTAAGGGTAAAGGACGTTCCTTAAACATCAAAGAAGTCAAAGCCATCCAGATTCCAACCTGCGTCCGAAGTCAAAATATAGTGATAAACAGAAATATCTGGCTCAGCACTAATATATATTTGATCTGCCACTTTAGTATATTTCCCACACGAGCCAGCCCTTGATATCACCACCTATCTAAAGCTTTTTATCTGACGCCGATAATAAGATGAAGTGCATCATTACCTACCGAATATTAATTCACATATATCATGCCCTGAATGAAAGAAAATAGACAAATAATATGACCACCACCTCGCATTCATTCTCTCACCCTCCCTCCCCTCCCTCAGTCCACCCCCACACCGTCACTCGTCCCCCCCTCCCCCACCTTCCCTTCTCTCTCTGGCCCTCCCTCTCAGCCCCTCTTGCGCCACTGTGACTTGACGCGCATAAATGAGGCAGCTTGAGGCACGGAGTGCTGGCGGATAGGTGATTATTTATGACCACGACTGTACATATTGTAAATTTGACTTTATTTCCACACCACCTAGGAGGTTAAAGTCTTGGCGCGTTTTTTTTAAGAGGTGTCTCCAAACAGGCCTATTCCTCTATCCCTCACAGATGACCAGGTCGGACTGGATGTGTGAGTGTTGCCGCTCACGAGGGTTTAATGTATATATTTTTTTTACTAAGAAACTGGCATATTTTTGCTTATAATCCTGCATATTATCTTATAATCATAATTGTGACATTATTACCAACCCCAGAAATACGGTAACAGCCAATAAAATTGACTTTTTTTTTAAGCAACACTGTAAAATAATTATGCCACGTTTCTGTATTGCCATATAAATATTATACGCATAATCGGTTTACTGTTCTTTCATATATTATAATACACACATTACCATTATATTCTTATGTGTTTATCTTATTGTGATGCCTATTACATATATCTGAGCCGTTCACTTAGCGGGTATGGAACACGTGGCACCACTGTACAGAGGTTCGTGCCCCACCCAAACCGCCACTTAAGATTGGTACCACCATAGTCTATTAGTAGACGCGAATGAACCGCCACTAGATCTCCGTCGCCAGTCCTTGCTGGTGCAGTGTTGGCACTGCCTTCACCATCTACCTTCCTCACCAAGTTGTATGGCTGTCTCTGAGGTCGCTCTTTTCCCCTTTTTTAACACCCACCCTCGCCATCCACAACCGTTTCGGTACAGAGTGAGGGCTGCCATGGAGGAGTTAGGTGTTCAGCCTTTTCCTGTTTGCCCTGTGCGTGTTCCCTGAGTGGCTCCCTGGCTCCTCCCAGAGGTACAGCCATGTGATTACTTCCTTGAGAGGAAGGTCTCTCTTTCCACACTGGTAGCTCTGTCTTATTTTTTAGAACACGCCTCTGCCCACAGTGGATCAATCCCTGTATATACTGATGGTTCCAAGTCCCGTGCTGGGACAGGCTTTGGCGTAGTTTTCCATGATTTTAGCCGTGGTGGGAGTCTTCCTCCTTCCGCCTCTGTTTTTACTGCTGAACTGACAGCTATTTTAGTTGCAGTTGAGTTGATTTTTAGTTTCCTCCCTGCTTCTTTCACAATTTTTAGTGACTCAGCCAGTGCCTTGCAAGCTCTGTCTTGTGGCTTCTCATCACACCCTCTAGTCCTGTCTATCTTGGAGTGGCTCTTCTTATTACACAAACGCGGATTTTCTGTACAGATGCGTTGGGTCCCTGCTCATGTGGGGGTCGTAGGCAATGAGCGTGCTAACTCTGTAGTGAGAGCCGCTGCCTCTCGCCCTTCCTGTCCCCATTACCGTGTCCCATCTGAGGATTTATGTACAAGCACTATTGAAGCTGTCCGTCTCTGTTGGCAGAGAAGGTGGGATGCAGTAGGGGCGAATGAACTCTGCAGCATTCATCAGAACCTGGGCGATGGAGGGTATGTGGGACTATCCTGACAGTGGGAAACAGCTTTGGCCCGTCTCCAGATTGGCCACTCTAGGCTGACTCATGGTTTTTTAACCCGCCCCATCCCGTCGACGTATGGGTATGTTGCAACATTTTGCATTTGCCAGTCCCGACGACATACTGGTACGTCGTGCAATTGCAAGGTCCCTAATCTGCACAATTTTCGATTTTCGTGCCTGATTTTTCGTATGTATACACGGGACACCTTCCTCTATTCCTCTACAAGATGCCAAGCAGGGACAATGCCTTACACCACATAACCTCCCCCCTCCCCCCCTCACGCCATTGTCTCGGCAATTCACCTGTTACCAGTGACCTGGCCAGTAAAGACATTCAGGACCAGAGTGATTCCCCAATCGATGACAATGTGGAGGACAAGGTTTACATAGCATTGGAGGAAGAAACAATCAGAAATAATGACAAGGTAATGTGGCAAAGGAAGGTCAGGTATGGTGATGAGTTAGTGAGTAAAACAATGCTTATAATGCCTATATTACTGTTTGAAAACCAATATACTCTCATACTACATATAAATTCGTACCAAGTAAATAAATAAATACCATTTATGAGTGGTGTGAAATAGTTACCCTCCCATAGAACTCATTTTCTTTGGAGCCAGCCTGTTAGAAAACCTAGTCAGGTAAGGAGGTACTGGTACCTGGATCGAGTATTTTAAACCTCAGGTGAGCGATTTCTCTATGAATTTTTGATATTTCTCACCAAAAGCGGAGGTTTTAGCCAAAAAAAAAAAAAATCGAAAATACCTCGGGATTGGGGGGTGTCAGAGGTGTGAAATGGCTTGGGATGTGATGGGTTAATGGAGAAGTCGCCCCCTCCCTATTGTGATGACTGTCTGGTTCCTTTGACTGTGCAGCATCTTCTTTTGGAATGCCCAAGTCTTGAGGACCTTCGTCAGCAGTACCTTTCCAGGTGCCGAGCCGACAACAGACTTTATCTTCTCTCTTTGGTACATGGGGAAGAGGCTTGTGCTATGGGAGGAGGCACCTTCTCCTTTGTATTAAGTTCCGGCCTTCTCCATAAACTGTAGGACTTTACCATATTTTAGTTTGTATTTTTATACTGTTCTTGTTTAACCTCAATCTTTCCAATACATTTTAGTTTTCATTGTTTCATTGATTTTGTTGTTTTGTTTTATGCATCATTTTATTTATTTATTTATTCATTTATTTTTTGACTTCTTTTTAATGTTTGTGTTCGGCGGCATATGACCTCTGCTGTTGCGCTGCCATGTCTCATTTTCATTTATTCATTCATTCATTCTTGCATTAGAAAGTTGGACAGAAAATGGATGAGCGTTTGCTGCTAGACGGGTGCTACACACCCATTGTAGAGGTGGAGGAATGCATGCAGACAGTTCTGAGGAACAGTGACCATTGAAGAGGTGACAGAAAAGAGATAAAGATGCAACAGTGCGACGAAGAGACAGGTTGAAGGGAGTCAGTAAGAGGGGGAGAGTTAACCCATCACGTCCCGTGGTTTTCCGCACCTCCGACATCCCCCGGTCCCGAGGTATTTTCGAATTTTTTTTTTTTGGCTAAAACCTTCGCTTTTGGTAAGAAACATCGAAAATTCATAGAGAAATCACTCACCTGAGGTTTAAAATACCCAGTTCAGGTAGGAGTTCCTTCTTACCTGACTGGGTTTTCTAACATGCTGGCACCAAAGAAAATGAGTTCTATGGAAGGGTTATTTTATCCAATCATAAACGGTATTTATTTATTTACTTGGTACAAATGTATATGTAGTATGAGAGTTTATTGGTTTTCAAGCAGTAATAAAGGCATTATAAGCATTGTTTCACTCACTAACTAATCACCATACCTGACCTTCTTTTGCCACATTACCTGATAATTATTTCTGGCTGTTTCTTCTTCTAATGCTATGCAAACATTGTCCTCCACATTGTCATTGATTGGGGAATCACTTTGGCCCTGAATATCTTTACTTGTCAGGTCACTGGTAAAAGGTCCTTTGCCAAGACAATGGCATGAGGGGGGGGAGGGGGCAGGTTATGTGGTGTAAGGCATTGTCCCTGCTTGGCATCTTGTAGAGGAATAGAGGAAGGTGTCCCATGTATACATACGAAAAATCATGCGCGAAAATTGAAAATTGTGCAAACTAGGGACCTTGCAATTGCACAACGTACTGGTACGTCGCCGGGACTGGCAAATGCAAATCGTTGCAACGTACCCATTCGTCGATGGAACGGGGAGGGTTAATGAGACGAAAAGCCCTTGACTCCACCCTATTGAGTAGAGCTGTATGTGGGGAGCCTCCCCACACACGAGAGTTGTACTCCACGCAGGGGTGGATAAAACCCCTGTATAGAGTCAACAATTGTGCAGGGGTAAAGAAGGAACGGAGTCGGCTTAGCACACCAAATCTCTTGGAAGCAGACTTTACAATCGATGTAAAATGATCTTTCCAAGATAAGTCCCGAGTAAATGAAACCCCAAACATGTTCAACGATGATGCTGGATTAAGCTGAATATTATTAAACATTAGTGGGTATACATGATGAAGATTTTGTCGGGTTGATATGTGCAAAAACTAAGTCTTTTATGCATTAAAAACAACCAGATTATTTTTACCCCAGTCAGAGATACGAGCCAAGTCAGACATTAGGTGTGCCATAGCCTCATCCCTTGTTTGTTGAAGTAACTGCTGAGATGGACATTGCGGGAATTGAATGGAAAGGTGAAGGGTGGAGTCATCAGCGTATGAGTGGATAGGGTTAGATATACTGCTTAGAAGGTCATTGATGAATAAAAGGAAGAGAGTTGGTGATAGGACAGAGCCCTGAGGAACACCACTATTAATAGATCTAGGAGAAGAACGATGGCCATCTACAACAGCGGCTATAGAACGACCAGAAAGGAAGCTAGAGATCAAGGCACAGATAGAAGGATAGAAACCGTAAGAGGGCAGTTTGGAAATTAAAGATTTATGCCAGACTCGATCGAAAGCCTTTGAGATGTCAAGTGCAATGGCAAAACTTTCGCCAAAGTCCCGAAAGGAGGATGACCAGGAGTCTGAAAGGTAGGTGAGAAGATCGCCTGTGGAGCGTCCCTGATGAAACCCATACTGACAATCAGAAAGATTGTGATAGGAAAAATGCTTTAAAAAGTTTTTCTATTAAGAATAGACTTGAAACTTTTGATATACGGGATGTTAAAGCAATTGGACGATAGTTGGAGGGTTGGGAATGGTCACCTTCTTTGGACTGGCTGAATGAGAGCAAACTTCCGGTAAGAAGGAAAGGTACAAGTTGATAGACAAAGGCGAAAGAGCCTACCTAGGCAGGGTGTAAGCACAGAAGAACAGTTCTTGAGAACAACAGGAGGGACCCCATCAGGCCCATATGCCTTATTAGTATTGAGGCCTGTGATGGCAGAAAATACATCAGCTGAAGAAATTTTAATGTTAGCCATGAGGAAGTCAGAGGGGGAAAGTGATGGAGGAACAGCACCGGAATCGTCTAAGGTGGAATTGGAGGAGAAAGTCTGAGCGAAGAGATCTGCTTTATAAGTAGAATAAATAGCTACAGAGCCATCAGAGTAGAAAAGACGAGGGAAGGATGATGAGGGAAAGTTGTTAGAAAGGTTTTTGGCGAGGTACCAGAAGGAGTGGGAAGAATTCGAGTTATAGAGTTGAGAGCATTTTGTATGGATGAAATTATTTTTAGCAGAGCGAAAAATACACTTAGCATGATTCCGGGCAGAAACGTATAAAAGATGTGATTCAGGGGTGGGTTGGCTCTGGTACCTTTTATAGGCCCTCTCCTTGTTGCAAACAGCATTAGAACAAGCTTGATTAAACCAAGGCTTTCGTGCATTAGTCAAAGGATATAAGAAAGGAATGTATGCTTCCATGCCTGAGAGAATAACATCCGTAATGCTCAAGGCACACCCAGATGGCTCCTGGCCATGGAAACAATAATCAATCCAGGGAAAATCAAAGAAGTACTGCCTGAGGGCCTCCCAATCCGCAGCTCCAAAGTGCCACAGTTGACGTTTCTTTGTAGGGTTCACAGGCCGTACCAGAGCGATAGGACAGGTAAAGGTGATGGGGTTGTGATCAGAGGAGCCCAACGGAGAGAAAAGATTAACAGTGTAAGCAGAAGGATTAGTTGTAAGGAAGAAGACAAATATGTTGGAGCTCTCTCCAAGGCGGTCAGGGATACGGGTAGGGTGCTGTATAAGCTGCTCTAGGTCATTAAGGATAGAAAAGGTGTAGGCTTGTTCACCAGGTGGATCAGTGAAAGGAGAGAAGAGCCAAAGGTGGTGGTGAACATTGAAATCTCCTAAAATGGAGCTTTCAGAGAAAGGAGAAATGGATAGAATGTGTTCCATCATAGAAGTAAGATAGTCAAAGAATTTTTGATAGTCAGTAGAATTAGGAGATAAGTAAGCAGAGATATATTTATTCAGAGAATGACAGGAAAGCCAATGCCAGAGTGTAGAGAATTCAGAAGAATCGAGTTCAGGAACACGAGAGCAAGATAAGTTGTTGCGTATATATACAGAACAGCCACCTTTGGCTTTGAAATGAGTATGGAGAAAGTAGGAGGATACAGAAAAGGGTCTGCTGTCAGTTGCTTCAGAAAAAGAAGGTGAGGTTTAGGGAAGGAGAGGTGGTGTTCAACTGAGCAAAAGTTAGAGGAAAGGCCACGAATGTTGCAGAAATGAAGAAGAGAGTCAGACAGTGGTTTCAGGCATCTTGAGTCGTCACTGGGAAAGGGGTAGAAGGTAGGGGCATTTATGGTCCCCCCCTGGGGGCTCTGAGGCTATGTTATTTAATGCCATTTTTCAATTTTGAAAAGGAAGTGTGGTGTGTACTGTGCATGTAGTTTGGTGTTGATAGAGAAACTTGTATTGGAGAGTATGCTGGCCTACTCTTTGTGTTACTGAGACACAGAAAAAGTTCACCAAAGGTGGATGGTCGGGACCTAGTCTCGATGGCTGATGAAATGGGAACTCCAACTCTCCCTGTCATCAGCTTTCTATCCACCTTGGGAGTACTGCCCTGCTTGACTGATGCTACAGTCTACTCCTCCATGACTATATTTTTTTATTTACAATATTTTTTCCAGAGTTGGTTCACAAAAACACAGCATGCCTCTCCAGCATTTCCTCCATGCAACATATGCATATAGAATATGATCCAGTTACTCATCACAAAAGTTCCATGAAAGCATCATTTATTTAATAATAATTATTTGACATTTGAAGTGTTTGCTTTCTAGCTCGCCACTCTTCACCCTCCCCCTTTTCCAAAGTGCTGGATCCAGCCCTGTGAACAGATGGATAACTGACATGAGAAAGGCTGCCTAAATGTAGCTGCTGATCAGCTCAGTACACCAGTTTGGCCAATACTTCACAGTCAGCCTGAAACATGGCTTGGCTTAACCAAGGAGGAGTTTAACCCACTCCGTCCAGACCGATTTTCTACCAATTTTGGATTTTTTTTTTTTTTTTGCTCATACCTCCGCTTTTGGTGAGAAACATCAAAAATTCATAGAGAAATCACTCACCTGAAGTTTAAAATACTTGATACAGGTAGCAGTACCCCTTACCTTATTGGGTTTTCTATCAGGCTGGCTCTAAAGAAAACAAGTTCTGTGGAAGGGTAACTATTCCACACCACTCACAAATGGCATTAATTTATTTATTTGGTACGATTATATGTAGTACGAGAGTATATTGTTTTTTTTTTTTTTATGTGACCGACTCTGGGCATAGGCTTCACAGCCTGCTTTCAAGGCCCAGCAGTCCTCCTACGTACTCACACCTCTACATGTCACAACTTCAGTGCTAACACCCACCGTCCATACTGAATACATGCTAGGGCCGTCTCATACAGGACTGGTGTATTGGTATTAGCGGGGGTATTTTTACGACATGTCAGCGGGTCTTCTGGTAGATCAGTAAAGTCTGATTTTATTAAATTCAAATCCTTAAACTGTTCCCTGCCTCAGCGAGATTTGAACCCGGGTCCATCAGGACTGTTTACACACAGTAATATAGGTAATATAATTGTTTCACTCACGAAACACATCAACATACCTGACTTTTTTTTGACGACATTACCTGATCATCATTCTGACTGTTTCTTCCTCTAATGCTACTTAAACTTTGTCCTCCACATTGTCATCAATTGGGGAATCACTCTGGCCATGAATTTCGTACCATGGCATGACATATTTTTACTGGCCAGGTCACTGGCATCAGGTGAATTGCCGAGACAATGGCGTGTGGGGGGAGGGGGGAGGTCATGTGGGGTAAGGCATTGTCCCTGCCTGGCATCTTGTAGAGGAAGGTGTCTCGTGTATACATACCAAAAATCACGCACGAAAATTGAAAATTTGTCAAATTAGGGACCTTCCAATTGATGCACGTTAATATACGTCAACGGAACTGACAGTGACAAAACGTGTGGACGTATATATAAGTCAATGGGACGCTGTGGGTTAAGGAGGTGCAAAGGAAGAAATCCAAGTGGCATGTCTTATCACTTTAGAGGGTGGAGCGGTTCCCAAGAAGCGTTATCCGAGAGCTACTTGAAATACATTTGCATTACATGAGGATCTGCTTTATCGCTCTTTGCCAAAGAAATCAGTAGTCTCCACTTTGTTCTAGTTGTGGTAAACTGTTTGGTAGAAGCAGCCTTAAAGTATGCACATGATGAACAGTCTGAACATTTGGGAGTTAAGATAACTGTTGACAAATTGGAGACAAACTTTTATTAGTCAGCTCTTAGGACAGATGCCATGTGTATGTGAGGGACTGTATTGAGTGTCCGATCCAGAAGGGTACCCAAGGATTGCAAAAGAAGTGGCAAGAACTACTTCCGGTCAATAAATTTCTTGAGTGTATTAACGCAGACTTGACTGACGTGTCAGGGAACAAACGGGTATGGTTATGCCATCACCAATGTAGATCATTACAGTGGTTATGTAAAGTTTTATGTATTAAGGACCAAACCCACCGAAGAGGTGTATGCAAAGTTTAAGGAGTATTTGTGCGACTTAGGAGCTCCCATGGTGTTAGTGCTTGATAATGGAACTGAGTTTATTTCCCAATAGTTCAAAAATCTTTGTAAACAGTTCCACATTAAACTTCTCCACACTACGCCTTACCACTCACAAGGAAACAGTGCTAGAGAGAATGCATCGCACAATGAAAATTATGCTACATAATCTATGTAAAGATCATCCACTTAGGTGGCCTAAGTATCTCATTGAGAGTCAGGGGAATTTTAAAGCACATTTCCATTGCTTTGAAAGAGACACCTCATTTCATGTTTTTCTCTTGCAGAGCCTTAAGACAAATTATATTGCGACTCTCCCAGTCATTGAGGACTCAGATGAGCGGAAGGCACTAAGAATACCTCATGATATGATTCAAGAAACTTCAAAACAACATTTTAAAGGGAGTCTTGACAGAACAAATAAGAACCGATAGACTGAAGTTGTGGAAAAGGATGATTTAGTGTGGGTGAAAATTGAAAATCCTGTATTAGGTACAAGTTGGAAGTTGAACTTAAATTGGCCTGGACCATTGTCGGTGTTGGAAATCATTAGAGATGGTTTGGCATATTCGTTTCGTTTCGTTTTTGAAGGCTCCAACATGCTTGCATGTGTCGGCCTTGGTCACCTAATGGCGGCTCTCCACGCTGCACGATCCATTGCAGCCTCCCTGTTCAGTCCCTTAACCCTAAGGTCACACTTAATGACCTTGTCCCATGTCTTTCTCGGTCTACCCCTCATAACCCCACCCCCAATATTAACACTTCTCACCTTCCTCACCCAGTTATCATCCCCCATCCTCTCCATATGTCCAAACCACCTCAGTCTACCTCTCCTCATCACAACACCAATAAACTCCAGTCCCATCCTACCTCTCAACTCTTCCATTGTAAACCCAGCCCCTCCAGGCCTTGGATGCAGGGACGCACTGCACACCCATCTAATCATTGTCATTTCTGTACATCTGATCCAGCGAATATCTTCCTCCTTCACTGCCCAGGTCTCACTGCCATACAGCATTACACTCCTAACACATGCTGCATACAAAGACCCCTTAGCATGTAGGGAGAGCCCTCTCAATGTCAGGAGAGGCAAGAGCTCCCTGAACTTCTTCCAACCACTTCTCACCCTAGCCACAGAGCTAACTCCAACCCCACCCCCAGCACACAACATGTCTCCCAAATAACAAAACTCTTCCACACACTCAAGAGATTCACCAGCAAGTTCAATCCTTTCACGTCTGACAATCTCCACCTGCTCACCCCGGCACTCCGTACACATAAAATCAGCATTATCTCGCAGTCTACTTCTGATACCACTACATCTCTTATGCACCCATTTATCACACACACCGCACAAGATGGAATTACTTCCCAAGCCCTTGTGGCAAACTGCACATGGCCACTCTCCCTCGACTTTGACAGTACCGCCACCAACCCTAGATATCATCACTTTTGTTTTATCTGCATTTACCCTTAAACTCTTTTGCCCCATACCATCTCTCCACTTCCTAAACCTTTCCCACGCCTCCCTTTCATTCTCTGCAATCAACACCAAATCATCAGCATACAACAACTCCCACGGGAGTTCGTTTCTAAAGTCATGTGAAAGAGCTTCAAGTACCATGATAAACAACATGGGACTCAAGACTGACCCCTGATGCACACCAACATTCACGGAAAACTCATCACTCAGATCTCCATTCATTCTCACCTGGGTGTGAGCACCCACATACATGCCCATAACCACCCTAACCAGCCACTCCTCCAAGCCAAGCTTTCTCATTGCCCACTTCACCATCTCTCTAGGGACTCTGTCAAACGCCTTTTCCAAATCAACAAAAACAAAATAAAGATCCCTTCTCCTACCAATATAATCTATTGAATATGTTTGACAATGTGGTGATATACCGAGCAGCTGACTAGATAAAAAAAATATTATGGAACTAAGGAGTGACTGTCTAGGCCACAGGAACATGTACAAGTATGTAGTGACGTGGGTTTGGACTCTGCCGTAGGATCTCAGCCAAGAGTGAGGAAATCTCCATCAAAACTAATCAAGGAACTTCAGAAACAGGACAACCCTAAGATGTATAACTGTACTGAAAGTATTTGTAATGGAAGGTTATTGTCCTAAAATGTAAATTGGGATTTTAGCCTGAAGTGTGCTGGACTGTGATAGTAATGCTTACAAAAAAAAAAAGAAAACGCTCAATTGTATACTTAGCTGATTAGGTACTTAATTTTTCTCAGGACCCATTGACTGTAATTAATACTTTATACATTAATGCCATTGTGAAGGTGCTATTTTCTACTGATTGGTGATCATGTAACTTTAGAGGTAATGATGGGTAACTTGATTTTAAGTGAGAATTGTTCTCAGATTTGTATTTGGGTGATGGCTTATTAACCTGTGATACTCATAGTCATTTTTCGTACTTGATAATCTGTGGGAGAGAGATTACACCTACAGGCTGCCAGCCTTTTTCCTGATGGTCCGTTCGGACGTGGGCTGACTTGAGTAATCGTCATTGGAGGAATTGTTTAGTTCCACTGGAAAACTTTTATATAACTGGTAATATGGTACAATGCATGAATAGTGAATGAAATTGTATGAGGTTTCCTAGTTGAGGCTCAATTCAGTCGTCTGAGTCTGCACTAACTGCCTCGGCTGGCAGTCTGGCTTTCGATCGAGTCTGGCATAAATCTTTAATTTCCAAACTGCCCTCTTACGGTTTCAATCCTTCTATCTGTCCCTTGCTATCTAGCTTCCTTTCTGGTCGTTCTATAGCCACTGTTGAAGATGGCCATCGTTCTTTTCCTAGATCTATCAACAGTGGTGTTCCTCAGGGCTCTGTCCTATCACCAACTCTCTTCCTTTTATTCATCAATGACCTTCTAAGCTGTACATCTAACCCTATCCACTCATACGCTGATGATTCCACCCTTCACCTGTCCATTCGGTTCCCGCAATGTCCATCTCAGCAGTTACTTCAACAAACAAGGGATGAGGCTATGGCACACCTAATGTCTGACTTGGTGCGTATCTCTGACTGGGGTAAAAATAATCTGGTTGTTTTTAATGCATCAGAGACTCAGTTCTTACACCTATCAACCCAACAAAATCTTCCACAGGTATACCTACTAATGTTTAATAATATCACTGGTTTACCAAAAAAAAAAAAAAAGTCTGAGGGAAGCATGTGAATAGGTGTTTTTGACTAATCTTGATATGCTTAATTCAAATTTCTGAACAGTTTTGCTCAATCACCTCTTACTTTTTTTGCTTTCACATATACTTTTTTTTTATTGTAATGCATATATTTATAATATAATGAGTTTATTTCATATATTAAAATGGCATATTACAGAACGAAACAAAACAGACACAGAACACTGACAGAACTAAATATTACCATTACTTGGATATAAGCATATATACACACCATAGTACTACAAACAGTCAGAAGTGAGTTTTTTTGGACGATCTGGTGTACTTTGCCTCCGGGATGTCGTGCAGGAGCATCCAGCAGAAGTCCCCCATCATGCTGGGGTTCCCCTTGACTTGGTAGTTGCTCTCCATCTTAGTAATATCTTGGTGGAACCTTTCCCCATGTTCGTCACTTACTGCTCCGAGGTTCTGGGGGAAGAAGTTGAGGTGGGAGTGGAGAAAGTGAATCTTGAGAGACATTCGGCACCCCATATCCTGATAAGCCTGCAGCAACTTCTCGACACGCTCATGGTAATCTAGTGCCTGTGTATTACCAAGGAAGCCATGGCAGACTACCTTAAATGCTTCCCATGCTCTCAATTCCTTCAAGGTGAGCTTCCCCTCGAATACCTCATCCTTCAGCACCTCCCGGATCTGAGGTCCGATGAAGATGCCCTCCTTGAGCCTAGCAGAACTGAGAGCTGGGAACAGAGTGCACAGGTGTTGGAAGGCAGCAGCATCCTTGTCCATGGCCTTCTTGAAATTCTTCATAAGGCCAAGCTTGATATGAAGAGGGGGAAGAAGCATCTTGTTCATGTCCACCAGAGGATTTTCTTGGGCACTGTGTTTCCCAGGCACGAAAGTGCTCCTAGACCCCCAGTCCTTCTGCGTGTAGTACTTGACATGTTTGAGCTTGTTGTGGCGCGCGTTTTAAACCAAATTCCAAGAAAATAGGATGGTAAATGGATTTTTGACGAATATTTTGGGTCTAGGCCTATGTGTATACAAGTACATACATGTATATCTCAAAAACTAAAGGTGATGAGTGAAAACGGATTTCGAATCTGAAATCAGCACCCCAAAATTAGGCTAGAACACCTAATTTTATGCTTGCCTCAATTTTTTTGTAAACCAGTGTATTCAGCATAATCCTGCATCATCCTTGAACATGCTTAAGGTTTCATTTACTCGGGACTTATCTTGGAAAGATCATATTACATATCTTGTAAAATCTGCTTCCAAGAGATTAGGTGTGCTTAGCTGACTCCATTCCTTCTTTACCACTGCACAACTGCTGACTCTATACACTGGTTTTATCCACCCCTGTTTGGAGTACAACTCTCATTTGTGGGGAGGCTCCCCACATACAGCTCTTTTCAATAGGGTGGAGTCAAAGGCTTTTCGTCTCATTAATTCTCCTCCTTTTACTGACTCCCTTCAACATCTGTCTCTTCGCCACACTGTTACATCTTAATCTCTTTTCTATCGCTACTTCAATGGTCACTGCTCCTCTGAACTGTCTGCATGCATTCCTCCACCTCTACGATGGGCGTGTAGCACCCGTCTAGCAGCAAACTCTCATCCCTTTTCTGTCCAACTCTCTAATGTAAGAGTTAACCGTTACTCCCAGTCCTTCATTTATGCAACAGGTCAACTCTGGAACTGTCTCCCTCTGTATTTCCTGCTTCCTATGATCTCCAGTCGTTCAAACGCATTGTGTCCAGGCATCTCAATATGATCGGATCTTGAATTTGGCTCTGACTGGTATTTTGTATTTCTCTTGGTAGGAATAATAATTGGGGGTTCGTGGCCTTTGGTTCTTTCTTCGTCGCATAAATACAAAATAAAAAAAAAAGTTTACTTTGGGTAAGGAAACAGGCACCCTGGGAAAATCAGACTATGATATCTGTGTGATGTGTCTCTAAGGGACACTGTGTACTGCGGTACACAAAAAGACAGCTTAGGGAGGAAATTGCGTATTCATTGGTTGTTCTGTATCCCCCGATTCTTTGTAAGAACATTTTCTATTATTTAGGTATCTTCTGGGCCAAGGTCATGTTGGGTTATTTGTCTGAATACCTCAGTAGTGATTCTCGAGAAATTGTCAATTATTGCATTCCATAGTGTCATCCGTTAAACAAAGAAATAAAAAATAAATTGGGGGAAGATGGTAAGATGTATATGTTGAAAATAAATGCCAATAATAATTTTATTCCTTATACCTTAATATCCCATATTTTTATACATTTTTGTTATGATGTAATGCATTCTTTACACAGATTCAGTTTTTTTTTTTTTTCATTGAGGCTAATATATTATTAATATGTTCCTACATATTTGGTGATATTTATCCACATTCCTAAAAGAAGATATAATAGTTTAAAAGTTTTATCATGAGGTCCGTAAGCGGAGGCTGAGTGCTTCACTGAGGGGAGACACTCTCTCTCTCTCTCTCTCTCTCTCTCTCTCTCTCTCTCTCTCTCTCTCTCTCTCTCTCTCTCTCTCTTTTTTTTTTTTTTTTTTCCAGTCTCTAAGGGATGACACCATCTCCTCTATCCAGGAGCTTCTACTTCTCTCACCTCTAGTATGAAAAAATAGTACATCGACTTGTAAAGCCGTACAAGGTATATTGATACAATTAAACCTATATTAGCAATATTTTGAAAGTCAAATCTTCAATGAACATTGTGAGATATGGGAAGAAGTATAGAATAGCTGTGTGAGAAGGGGCAGAACAGCTGTGTCAGCAGCTTGCCACGCCAGATTAAGACTACGCAGTCTCTTTTACCATTTTGACACTAGAAATTGTTTTGTAATTATGAAAGAAGGGTGATGAGTTCTTATCCAGTGCAGTATCTTTCTAACAAATAGAGGTTAGTGTGGTCAATGGGCAGCTGCATTATCTTAATTCCTTGATGTATTCATATGAAACTTTATATTTTTCACATTATGTATAATAATTTCACCTTGGTAATTTGTTTGAAATTACTTGGAAGCTTCAACACTTTCAGGGGTGAAAGTCTGGGAGTCGACTTCAACCAAGGTCTGGGATGGAATTCTACTTTTGAGACTGGGTCCAGCATTGCCATTGTCTGATTTCAAGTACTTTTCAAGGAATTGCTTTGACCTGGAACAAGTCTAATCTTCCTGGTGTCATCTAGTATGTATGGAGATACAGTGAGTTACTAAAGGACCACCATCTACAGTAAAATGTTTTGTTGACATCCCTCATGACCATACTCCCCTTCCCCAAAAATACAATGGAAAACAATCAGCAGGGTCAAGAATTTGGTGTCTCGTGGTAAACTGAAGGGTCAGTACTACCAAGTATGATATCATGTGCTCTACACCAAAACTTTATGCAAACCCTTCTTTATACTAGCTCCATTTTTAGTCCTGACAACTCCCCAAATCTTCTTATATTCATAAACGTAAATTAAATGTACTGGACAATAATTAACCCTTCTTGTTTCGGCCAGTACAGGTATGCACAGAAGGTCAGATACAGGGAAGGGTCAGCCTGAATGATTACCAGGAGAGATTGTAGGATCAAGCTATTTTGCCAGAGAAGTGCAGATGGATATGGTTGTGTAGGTGTGCTGGTTTTAAGGAAAAATGGGTGGAATATGTCATGAATGTAATGAGGGTGAATGGAAGAATTATAGCATTGAAAATTTAGTTTGGTATGCTCACGTTTTCATTTATATTGGCATATGCTCCACAGGCTGGCTTGAATGATGTAGAAAAAGAGATTCTGGGACGGTTTGATATGTGTAATAAGTGGTATAGGGAGTGATGAGATTGTAGTTTTGGGAGGGGATTTAAATGGTATTGTGAGCGAAGCAGCTCAAGGATACGAAGGCGCACATGGGAGATGAGCATATGGTACGAGGAATGTGCGAGGGGGAAAGGAGGATACTCAGTTCTGGGGAGGCAATCAACATGACTGTGTACAACATGCATTTCAGGATAAGGAGTAGGTTGATTACATTCAAGTCAGGAGGAAATGATTGACTATTTCCGGGTCAGGAGGGCTGACTGAAGGTAGATGAGAGCTGTTAAATTTATAGGGAGAGAAGAGTGTGTTCAGCAATACAGATTACTGATATGGGACATCATGCTTAGGGAGCGGGAAGTGAAGAGGACCTGTGCACCTGGGACAAAAATATGGAAGTTGGAAATAACAAGCAGTAAGGGTTGCCTTCTATATTGAGATTAGTAGAACTGTGGCTGAACTGGGAGATGTTGACAGAAGTGCTAATGAACAGTACAGAGCTCTCAAGAACAATCTCCTGAGAGTTACTAATTCAATGTGTGGATGGACAAGGGGATTCCCAAAACAAACAATAACATGGTGGTGGGATGAGATGTAGAAGATGCAGTTAAGAGAAATGAAGGCTTTTCTGGGAATGGAAAAGGATTAGTAATAAAGAGGAAATAGTTGGCTGCCAACTGTAGAGCTAGAAAATAGGTATGCAGGGCAACAGCTGTGTCTCAGTGACTTTTACAGGATAACCTAAATAGCGTTGAATTGGAAGAATATGATATTTAAGGTGCCAAATCAGATGAAGAGTGAAAACAGGGATATCATAGATGAGCAGTATGTGAAGGCTGTGGTGAACAGTGAGGATATTAATAACCCCCCTGGAGAGAGCATTATAATCGGTTACTGAATGAGGAGTTTGACTAGAAAAGGGAAGATTTGTAGTCATATCCAATGTTTGGCCCTTGGCCTTTGACTGATGCTGCTACTGTGAGCAGGGAAATAAGCAAGATGCAGGTGTGTCTGGGTTGACTACTAAAACGCTGAAGGCCTCAGGAGATATAGGATTGGGTCTAGTTACTTACTGAATAAATACAAGTATATATGAGTGCATTCTCCCAGACGAATAGCTGAAGAGTGTAATTGTAAATGTGTACTAGGGGAAGGCTGATGCCCTAGAAAGAAAAAAAAATATAGAAGTATAAAACTTTTGGACCAGATAATGAAAGTAATGGAGACAGTTCAGCAAGGTATGATTAGAGAAAGATTGAAGATTAATGAGTTGCAGCTTGGGTTTATGCTAGACAAAGGGAACTCCAATGCCATATTCATTGTTCGACAGCTTCAGGAAAAATATTTAGGAAAGAAAGGGGATCTGTACTTTAGTTTTGTTGATTTGGTGAAGGTCTTTCTAAGAGTCCCTAGGGAGGTGGTACAATGGGCAATGAGAAAGCTTGGGACTGAGCAGTGGCAGGTTAGAATGCTTATGGCAATGAATGTGAGTGCTCACACCCAGGTGAGAGTGAATGGAGATTTGACTGTTGAGTTTTCCATGAATGTTCGTCTGCATCAGGGGAAAGTCATGAGCCCCTTATTGTTAATAATGGTGTTTGAAGTCGTCTCACGTGACTTCAGAAACGGATTTCTGTGGGAGATGTAGTATGCCAATGATTTGGTGATGATTACAGCGAATGAAAGGGAGAGGGAGGATAGATTTAGGAAGTGGAGATAGTACAGGGCACAAGGGCTTGAGAGTAAACGCAAATAAACTATAAGCCCTCTCAAGGGGAGAATCACACCAGCCGCGAGCCGATACATTTCTAGCGCAGCTCGGAATATGACCTTGATCTTGACCTGCTTTCACCAATTTCGAACTTGTCTGAGATTCATCCCTACTACACTCCTGTAACATTTTGTGATGATATCTTGAGTGGTTGCAAAGATATCGTGCTAACAGACAAACAATCTGGAAAAAATTGCAGCTTCGCTATCGCGACTAGTAACAAAAGTGATGGTATCTTGGGCTGGTGGCAGTACTGTCAAGGAAGAGGAAGACGTCACGTACATTTTGCCACAAAAGTGAAGTTAATCCATCTTGTGCAGAATTTGTGTTAAGTGGGTGCATAAGAAGTGTAGTGATATTTGAGGTAGACTGCAAGAATATGCTCATTTTGCGTGTGCGGTGCCATGAGGAGAGCATGTGGAGACTGTCAGGCATGAAACGAATGATCTTGTTGGTGAGTCTCTTGAGTGTGTGGAAGAATTTTGTTACTTGGGAGACATGTTACGTGTTAGAGGTAGGCCTGGAGCTAGCTCTATGGCTAGAGTGGGGAGTGGTTGTAAGAAATTCAGGGACTTGTTGCCTCTCCTGACGTTGAGTTGGCTATCCTTCAGTGGTAAGGGATCTCTGTATGCGGCATGTGTGAGGAGTGCAATGCTTTATGGTGGTAAAAGCTGGGCAATAAAGGAAGAGCCTCAAACGTACAGGAATGACAATGATAAGATGGATATGAAGTGAATCTTTGTTATGCGTGCCCTTGGGGGGGGGGGAGGCTAGGTTTACGATGGAAGAGTTGAGAGGAAAGATGGACTGGAGTGAATTAGTCTTGTGATAAGGAAGAGTAACATGGGATGGTTTGAGCATGTGGAGGTGATGGGGGATGACAGTTGGGTGCAGAAAGTTAAAAGTGTGAACGCTGGAGGTAGGGCTGCGAAAGGCAGACCGAAAAAGACCTGGGACGAAGTCATAGAGTGTGACTTAAGGGACTGAACTGGGAGGGTGCCAGAGATCGAGCAGCATGGAAAGCCACCATAAGGTGACCAAGGATAATGCATGCATGCAAATTGGATTCTATAAATGGAACGAATAATAATAATGATATAATAATAATAATAATAATAATAATAATAATAATAATAATAATAATAATGATAATAATAACTAGAACACGATTTAATTGCCGAGGGACAATTCTGATAAAAAAAAACTTCCCACAGCTATTGCCTACTAGAAGCTGAGCTATAAAGGGACCACCTTGAGGTCAAGGTCTCTGATCTTTTACATGTCACCTTAGTTCACTGCAGTCTATAAGTCCACCAAGTTTGGTGGCTCTGGCTTTAATCCTTCATGGATAATTAGGTGACAACAGGAATAACCAAAAGGGTCCGAATTTTTTTAACCCAAGGTAATCTCAGAGAATTATCAGCCAAATAGAACCACACTCCTTTCCACACTGTGTCTGCTTTGAGGCTGTGTTGTAGTAAAATTTCAGTTTCCCAGCTTGAGTAGTTCTTGAGATAGCGTGGCTGACTCATTTTTGTGTGTTCTGGATATATATACCGAGATCCAGTTAGTGGATTACTACCATATTTGGCCATAAGAAGCTGACAGTAGTCCGACCAAGCTGACAAGTTTGAAAGATCTTGGGCAAATATCATCTGAAATATCATAATAATATTATAAGTGATACTGTATTTGGTGCCTGATAATGCAAAATTTCGCCGAACATTGCTTTAACAGAGTCAAGCCAGCAGTGCCGGATATTGTTTGACCGGATATCATGACGACGGATAATTACTGAGAGTTTACTGTAATGATGATGAAAATTATAATAATAAAAATTATAATAATAATTACAATAATAATAATGATAACAATTTTGATAATAATGACAATAATAATAATAACAATGATAATAATAATAACTACCTACCTATTTACTTACTGTGTAGAAGCAGTAAGGAAGATGTGCCATAGTAGTAGTTCAAGGTCATTCATATTTGAAACATGTACTTAGATTAACCTAAGGTAGCTTCTTGTGTAATACCAACAAGATCTGAAGACAAAGGTGTGCAAGAAATAAATGAAGCATGGGCACATTTTCATTTGTCTCAATAAATGGCTAACTGTATGTTTAACTGTAACTATATTCCCTTCAGCTAATAAGAGAGACCACAGCTATATTTCTGTAAAGTTACAGCTTTATAGTTTTTGTGGTTTTCTCTAAAACGTGTTACAAAAAAACACTGAGCAGATGTGAATTCGGTAATTTCCACTAGCCTAAACGGCAAAAAAAAAGCAAAAATTCTCAGCAAACTTTCTTATCATAGTATTTTCAACCAAAGAGCTGTATCTCTATTACTTTTTGAAATATTTCAATTTCAATTAGGCAATTTTTGGACCAAAAATTAGTATATGAGTTTCAAAAATAGGTCAAGATTACACTTGGCACAAGTACCTGGGTTATCCTAGGGTACCTTCCTGTATAATCTCATCAGTATTGAAGAAAAGAAAGAGCAAAGAAAAATAATTATAATATCAAAACCATAAGCTTCGCCATATATACGGGGAAGCTTAACAACAATAATAATAATAATAAAGTTAATAACAATACTGAAGTAGATGTGTAGTTTCTTCCTGTATATTAAAAAAAAAAATGAAAACTTCATACCCATTCGTGCGATATGTATGCCAATTTCGTTAAAATCCATGCTCTCAATCCCATAATGCTGATTGTTTTTATTTTTTGGGATATTGGCTGGGCTTCCATGAATCAGTTTAGCGGGGGAGGGGTAATGCTCCCCAAACATCGCATAATGGATGACCAGTCTATTTTACAACATGTGCTGAGATATCAAAGCCATATTTGCCCTCCCTTCACTGTTATTAAGAATTTTTAATTTGGTGTGTGGGCATACCCCCATATAAATAATGGATGGGCAATTGCATATAGTGGAAGACCTTCGTAGTAACCAGAATAACTCACCTGGGAAGTTTTACTCATTTTTTTTTCTATTCATGTTGTTTGTGGGGTAGGGGGCTGACCCCCAAGAAATTTTTCTCTTCTTTCCGATCTTTCTTTGTGGAAGGGGGCCGATCCCCTCCCCCCAAGAATAATTAGAGAAGGATCACCTTGCCCAAATATCGATGTGCAGCTCGTGCATTCAGAAAAAGCATGAAAACTACATACTCAATGCTGCGAAATGTATGCTGATTTTGTAGAAATCCTTGTGCTCAGTTTTTCCTGTTTCTGGTCATATATATATATATATATATATATATATATATATATATATATATATATATATATATATATATATATATATATATATATATATATATATATATTTTGGGGGGCTGACCTCCCAAGAATCATCGAGGGGGGGGGGTCATGGTCCCCAAATAATTATCACATAAGGGATGTTAGCCCATTTTACACATGTATTAAGATATCAGAGTCACATCTGCCCTCCTTGTCCTATTTAGTATTATAAGTTTTGGAGGGGGACTGGCACCCCTAAGATAATTTTTAAAAAACATGTAATGGAGGACATTATCAAGTAACCAGCTGAACTGACCCCTGAAGTACTGTTGAATTTCGTCTGCTCATTTTCCTCTATTTCTGATCATATTTACTTTTGAGAGGGGGGCTGGCCCCCCTGAGAATCATTGCGGGCCACGCTCCCCAAATATTGCATGCGAAATCAAAGCTAAATCTGCCTTCCTTTCGTTATTTCGGAGAGCTGTACATCATATACTGTGATATCAAAACTATATCTGCCTTCCTTTCATTATTCCTGAGAATTTTCAATGAAGGTGGGGGGGTGGGAGTCTGCCCGCCTCCCCTAGAAATGATGGTTGAACAGTTGTATATCGTGGAATATCTTTAGAGGAACCCGACGATTTCACCTGCCAAGTTTCATTCCAAGCCATCACATAGGGAGGAGTTAAAGAAATCACACACACACACACACACACACACACACACACACACACACACACACACACACACACACTGAGTATAGCATTACGGTATAGGATGCGTTTCCGAAAATGATACCATCCGGCTTTGCAGGATTGATGATGATGATTTATAATAATAATAATAATAATAATATATAATAATAATAATAAAAGTGAGCGAAGTGAGTGCAAGAATTATCGTGGCATAAGTTTATTGAATGTGGTAGGGAAGGTATATGGAAGAATTATCATAAAGTAAGAGAGATGTCAGAAGTCCTAATGAGTGATGAACAGGGTGGCTTTAGGCGTGGCAGAGGATGTGTGGATCAAATATTTACAGTGAAACAGATAACAAAGAAGGCCTGTGAGAAGGACCATAAGGTGTTTAAGGCATTCACGAATCTGGAAAAAGCACATGACAAAGTAGACAGAGAGGGATTGTGGAAAGTTTTGTGTATGGCTGGTGTAGATGGTTAGCTGTCAGGTGCTGTCAAGAGTTTTTATGATGGTGTCGAGGCATGTGTAGGGGTTAAGCTAAGTGAATGGTTCACGATCGGTGTGGGTGTGCGACAGTTGTGTGATGTCCTCATGGTTGTTCAATAAATATATATATATATATATATATATATATATATATATATATATATATATATATATGGATGGATGGGGTGATGAGACAAGTAAAAGCATGAGTAATGGAGAGAGGGATGGCGCTGGTAATGAATGGTGATGGATGGAATATCTCAAATTTGTTGCATGCTGATGATGCAGTACTGCTTCCAAGTACAGGACAAGAACTTGGTAGGCTAGTGCAGTGTTTTGCTGATGTCTGTGAGCTTCATGCCTTAAGAGTAAATGTAGAAAAGAGTAAAGTGATGGTTAATGAGAGAGAAGGTAACTCCCAGTGTGATGTTACAGTGAATGAAGAGAGAGAGGAGTTGGTGAGAGAGTTCAAATATCTGGGTACACTGATAGAAGAGAGAGGAAAATGTGCATAAGAAGTTGAAAGTAGAGTGACACAAGAAGAAAAGTAGCTGGTGCAATGAAGGCTTTGGTAAGAAACAGAGGCTTGAGTGTTGCAGCTGTACGAGGCTTACATGAGGGAGTGTTAATGCCACCTTTAATATATGGATGTGAGACTGGTATGGCATGAAAATGAAAAGTCATGAGTAAGAGCAGTGGAGATGGGACTGCTGAGGAATGTATGTGTAGTACAGAGCTTGGATAGGATACGAAATAATGTGATTCGTGAAAGGTGTGGAGTGAGAAAGTCGGTGGACACCAGAACTGAAGAGAGTGTACTAAGATGGTATGGTCATGTGGAGAGAATGGATAACAATAGAGTGGTGAAAAAGGTATACCTGAGCCAATTTGAAGGAGGGAGGAGGGGAAGTAGGCCAAGAAGATGGAGAGATATGGTGGATAAGTGTGTGAGGATGAGAGGTTTGGAAGTCGGTGAGGCTAGGGAAATGACAAGAGATCGAGTTGGCTGGATGAATGTTGTGAGGAGAAGTGCATGATCAGGGATTTTGGCACCCATATTTAACGTGGCAGCGTCCAGATTGAATGAATCTGATACGTTTGTGTGAAGCTACAGAACGTGGTGAATGTTTTTGTCGTATCCGATGCAGCCAGGATTTGGGGGGCTTGAATGATGAGTGAATGGAAGCGTGGCCCATTGGATTGGGCAAATTTGGGCTGTCTAGACACTGCTACTCCTCACCCTGCCCTTGGGTGGGAAAGTAGGTCCGGATGATGATGATGATGATGATGATGATGATAATAATAATAATAATAATTAACAGCAACAACCTAATAATAATAATGACAAAAACATCATCGTTTATATCATTTGTACAGGCTCCAACTTATTAGCGACTTTCCGCACTGCTCGATATCTGGCAGCCTAGCTATTCAGTGACTTATCATAAGGTCACACTCTATCCTCGTCTCAGGTCTTTCGTGGTCTGCCTCTTGCTTCCTGCCCCAAATTTTCACACCTATCACCTTCCGTACCCAATTGTCATCGTTCATCTTCTCACCATGCCCAAAAAGGGGCGTCATTATGGGGGGGGAGGGGGCAGCGAGGGGTGCTCTTCTCCCACCCCAAGCTTTTTGAGGGGGACTCCAAATCAACTACAGTTAATGGAGAGAAAGAGAGAGAGAGAAAGTTAACCGTGTAATTAAAAATAATTTGTATTCATCCTCAGTACGTTTTGAATGAAATTGTGTGTGTGTGTGTGTGTGTGTGTGTGTGTGTGTGTGTGTGTGTGTGTGTGTGTGTGTGTGTGTGTGTGTGTGTGTGTGTGTGTGTGTGTGTGTGTGTGTGTGTGTGTAATAGTGACAATAATTTACTAGGTATATTAAAGTATGTCAATGTAAATATGTTCATAGCCCGCTGTTCAGTTAAATTCAGTATCGAGCTACCTTCTTTATTGTATTCTGGCTATCATTAAAAGCTTTTATTCATCTCAGGAAGTACGTACAGCTGCCAGCACTCCCGCGTGTTACAGGGGCACGAGGGTTTGAAGAGATGTGGCACCACTGTGATTATTTACTTCGAAACAGTCCACGTGATTGAAGCGGAGTAACTTCGATATTGTTACCTTAAGGAAAGATGTTTGTTTTATGTAAGCTCCACATCGCAAGCTTGACATTTCAACCCGAATTACTGGTATAAGTTACATTGTTTTACGTAAGGATAATAATAGCTCTTATATGACGTATTATGACTGTCCACAGTTTTGAGGTGAACTGACGTGTAAAGGAGGGTGGGAGGGGAGGGATGGTGTTCCCCAACCCCACCTGGGGTGAGAGGGAGGATCCCCCACATGGAGTCAGTGAGGGGGGGGGGGAGTGCTGTAAGCTTCTCACATGACACGGTGTGACGAGACCACATCTGCTTCATTACCCTCAATACAGAAACTCAGCAATACTGAACAATCGGAAAACAATGAGTAACTTCATGATAAAAAGAGAAAACTATATGTTTCAGTTTATGTATTAAGGAAATAACACACTGTATAATCATAAACTGTGGGAGAAACCATGCCCATGACGTGAGAAGACACTGATCCAGACTGAGACTTGTGGATGGCAGCCTTCAGAGATCATGGTCAGCCCACTCTTGTAGTGTTAATCTTATCTTTATAATGACTATAACGTCTTAGGCTAAAAGACTAAATAACATGGTGATCCTAAGCATTAACACCTACACTGAGACAAAAATTGATAACGGAGTTAAATTGCTTAATAACTACCGTAATGAAGGATTATTATACACCAAATAAACCTCGTGTGGGAAGGGGTAAAGGACTATGTGACTCTGCTGTGGAACGTGAACAGGCTAATTTATCCATGATAATGATGGACAGTGAGTAAGTTCTTTCTGGTGAATCGTGTGATGAGCCAGTGGAGGAAATGGTGACAGAAACTCTCAGCACGAGTGCTTCAGTGTCCCAAGTTCGTCCTGGCTCCAAGGGAAAGGAGCCCTTAGTTACTGCAAGTGACAGTGCATAACACAGTGTGAATAAAATCAATCAATCAATCAATCATTTCCTGTGGCACCCCACGGGATGCATAGGGCCTCGATGAACTCACTCCACCAATATTTGTCTCTTGCCATCTCCGTCAGGTCCCATCAACACTCGTCTCTTGCTTCTCTTTTCATTGTCCTCAACCAGGTTTCCCTCAGCCTACTTCTACCTCTTCTTCTAGCAGTCCACTATGGCAGATCCTTTTTTTTTTTTTTTTAATAACAGGATGAGGGAAGGAAAAACAAATGAATAAAAAAAAAATAATCCATACACCAGATTACTGATGTCCTCTGTTCATAAAATATCTGTAACAGTTAGACTTGAACAGCTGTGGGTTGAAAATTGGAGGGAAACAACTCTGGGGAAGCCAGTTCCAAAGAGATGCAGTTCGGGGAATGAAAGAATTCTGATAGGCAGGAGTTTTGCAATATGGCTGAGTGACATTCCAGTCAACTTTGTCTGAGCATTTGCCAAAAAAATATCTGTAAAATAATGCAAGGGAGGCATCATTCCTTCTTACTTGCAGGGGAGGTAGTTTATTTGTAATGGCAGAGTTGTTAGTAAGCCTAACACCTTTGTTCTGAAATTTATCTTGTTTTAATGCAACCTCTCCACATCCATTCCACAAGGGTGAGCAATATTCAAGCTGAGAGCGCACATGACTCTTAAAAATTACAGCCAACTGCTCATCAGCGAAGAAGTTACGGACTCTGTACAATAATCCAAGTTTCTTTGAGGTGGTTTTAGCAAGTGATCTAACATGAGAGGTCCAGCTGAGGGCATTCTTGAGATGCCAAGAATTTCAATACTCTTGGAGATGGGAATATTAGTGGCACTGAAGGTAATGTGTGAGTCAGGCAATATCTGTCTATTAGTAAATTGTATATATTTAGTTTTACTAGCATTAAAAGAGACAACGTTGTTTAGTCCCCATTCATTGATCGTAGATAGGTCTTGATTTATGGAGATGGCTGTACTGAGTTGAGAGGTAGAGATATTAGACTTTGTAAATGGGTGTCTGAGTGTGAATGAACTATGTAATGTTGGGTCATCTGCGTATGAATGGATGGGATTGTGGGTGACAGATAGGAGATCATTAATATGAACCAGGAATAGGGTTGGTGCCAGAACTGACCCCTGCGGCACGCCGGCATTAATTGAGTGGAAATTGGAGTATACATCATCTACTTTTACTCTTATTTTCCTGTCACTAAGATATGAAGAAATCAAAGGAACAAAAGACATTAGTCGATAGCAAGGGATTTTGGACAGCAGGGAACGGTGCCATACTCTGTCGAAAGCTTTAGAAATATCAAGAGCTACTGCATGAGTTTCTCCATGTAGATCAATTGATTGATGGATGGTATAAGTTAGGAGATTGAGTATGTCAATGGTGGATCTTTCGTGGCAAAAACCATATTGTGTATCACTAATTAAGTTGTTGGATTCAAGATGTTTAACAATGTGCTTATTAATTAAAGTTTCAAATACCTTACCAAGAGAAGACGTGACAGCTATTGGTCTGTAATCAGAGGGGTCAGAGGAACTTCCTTTCTTCGGAATTGGGTGGATATTGGCTTCTTTCCATGAATTTGGGAATAAAGAAGTACATATGCATAGTCTGAATAATTTAGCTAGAACAGAGGCAAGTTCAGGGGAACACTTTTAAAACAATTGGCTGAATGCCATCTGGGCCTGGAGCTTTGTTCGTAGGTAAATTGTCTAGGATGGTTTTTATGTATCTTGTCTGTATTTTAAGTGGGGCAATTTCAGGAAAGTCAAGTTCTAGTACTGGGACATTCTGGCTGGTATCGTCTACGGTAGAGTTTCTGGCAAATGTACTGGCAAAACTATCTGCTTTCCCACGCGGGTCATTTGTAATGTTGCCATCTGAAGACTTTAGTGGCGGAATGGAAGATGACTTGTTAAAGTTATTATTGAAAGAACTAAGAGTTGATCAGAATATTCTATTGTCATTAGGGCTGTTCAGTAGTTTTGATGCTTGCTTTTGAAGAAAGGTTGATTTAGCTAGATTTAATACAGCTTTTGCATGATTTCTAGGAATTTTAAATTGAGAGAGTGATTCAGATGTTTTTGATTTTCAGTAAGAATTATATGCTAATGACTTTTGGGCTGTTGCTCTGGCACAGTTGCCATCAAACCATTTTGGAGAGTTCGATCTTTTATTAAACTGCCTTCTTTTCTGTATATGTGCCCCAGCCACTGCCAGCGAGACAGTCTCACATATTCATTAACTGGTTCCACTCTCGTAATATCCCTTACTCTTTCATTTGTAAGTAACTCTGTCTTGCCACTTTACCCCAAGAATTCTTCTCAGTATGTTATTCTCAAATCCTAATACTTTCTGGTCTGTTGCAATTGTACTGTACCGTGACTCATGCCCATAAATTAAAATTGGTCTAACCATGGACTTGTAAATTTTCACTTAGGATGTACCGAAAGCATATTATTATACCAAACAGATTTATGTAAATAAAATAGAAAATGTAAAAAGAAATGAAAATAATTACTAATATAAGAATATGAGTATAAATACTTGGAGTAATGACAGTGAAAGTGAAAGGTTCGCTCTCTACGCTAGTTTACTGAACGAGAAAGTGAAAGCCTGGACTGAAAATAAACTACTAGTAGTGAAGGAAACATATGGATAAATATTGTATATATAAATAAGTCTAATAAAGTACTAAGAATATAAAGTGTGAGTGTGTTTATAATAAATGACAGCTCCACCTCAAAATACCAGCGGGGAATAAGTGGGGGTGGAAAGCTCATAAGAGCTCGTAATTTACATTGCTTTCACATATTTTTTTTTAGTATGGATTCCATACTTGAAATTCATAGAATAGCATTTGTAGTGTTAACATCAGGCAGTGGTAACCATATTACAGGGTATCGAGAAGTTTAAACTGGAGACTTTGTTACTTAAATTCAGAAGTCTCCACAAGTCTTACGGTAGTCGGCGAATGCTCAACAAACATCCCGGGAGAAAGATGAAGGTATGTGCAATATGCATATGAAATTATATTCTAGGACTAATAACTGATTTTTGGCAAATATTTTTTAAAAGTCAGTCAGAGCGCAATTATCCCCAGGGGACGGGCATGATGCGCTTCTGACATCCCCGCGGTTAAGGGGTTAAAACATGTCCACAGGAGGGTCAGCTTATCCGCATGTAGGCTACTTACGTGTCGATGACGATGCCAATGATAGGGCAGTTAATGATGAGGCTGAGGAAGGTGGCTGAGAATGTAGCTGTGTACAGATGCCTTCGTTCACACACCAGGTCCCACTGTTGGTAAATGGAGAGTATAATTAACTCTTAATGTTTATATTACTCCAGCGTTTATAATTGCAGACACTCAGCACTCTTCTAGCAAAATACTTTAACGCATTATCTATCCAGATCTGCAATATAAGAAAAATTCCAGTGTGTCATGAGCACAAATGGTCAATTCTGCATCTGTCTTGCTAACTTTCCTACTGTCTAAAACTATAATCTATTGAGGAATGCTTATTATACTGGTATATGCATGCGTGGTTTTCTCTTCTTACATCTTGTTTAGGCCTACGCTCAAAAGCGAAGTTTTTGTGATTATGTACAGTACACAAAATGTCATAAGTTATAGCTCTGATTCTGATATACTTGCCACTAGTTCACTGGTAAAAGCTACAGTTTTAAAAAAGCACTTTTTTTCTTAGCAATTCAATAGAAGTACCTGCTCTCTCTCTCTCTCTCTCTCTCTCTCTCTCTCTTTATGTGTGTGTTAACTAGCAAGTCATCTGACTGGCAGTGTGTGTGTGTGTGTGTGTGTGTGTGTGTGTATTTTATATATATATATATATATATATATATATATATATATATATATATATATATATATATATATATATATATATATATATATATATACTGTATCATTTTACTACAGAGGAAGGCAAAATGAAGG
The DNA here is from genome assembly GCF_032717465.1 of Coenobita brevimanus. NCBI lineage: Eukaryota > Metazoa > Arthropoda > Malacostraca > Decapoda > Coenobitidae > Coenobita > Coenobita brevimanus. Next base: position 3,241,647 of record NC_137009.1, read on the forward strand.
AATCAGTGGTGTAAGATTTCTAATTAACAGAAATCTTGGAGACAGCATTGATAATTCAGGAGTGTATCTTACAGAGCAGCATTGGCTGTAAGTAGACTTTGCAAAAAAATCATGCTGAAAGTAATACAAATATATGCACCAACTTCTCAAAGCTGAAGTGAAGAAATAGAAACATTCTCTGACGACATCTCCCAGATTATGGAAGAAGAAAAGACCACGTATACTATACTCATGGGAGACTTCAATGCAAAAGTTGGAAAGTCGAAAAATGGAGAAGCATGTATGGGAAAATTTGGAGTGGGTGCTAGGAATGAAAGATGAGAGGTGCTGGTAAATTTTGCTGAAATATTTAACATGAGAATAACGAACACATTGTTTCACAAAGAACAGGGAGACCTGGGGAGGCCCAAAGGGAGAAACAATGAATGAAATCAACTTCATTATAACAGCAAAGAATAACACGATCACAAATGTCACAGTTATCAACAAAGTAAATATAGGAAGTTTGATCATAGAATGGTGGGTTGCACAGCGATATTCAGTTTCAGAGGTGAAAGAAAGATATGATTAAAGATAAAAAGATATGCCCAATACAGTAAACAAAGCAGCCTGTCAGTTGGAAATAAAAAAAAATATTTCAGGCTCTAAGTAATGCTGAATGTGATATTGATGAGCTGAATGACAGACTAACAAAAGTGCTACGAGAATCAGCAGAGGTAGTAGGAAAACCTGTTATCAACCAAAGCCAAGAAATATTCAGAAAAGACACTCGAGCTTATGAAAAACGACAGGAAATGAAAGTAACAACAAAGAAAGATTAAACAGAACAAGCTTAATTAAATGAGCTTATCAACAAGAGACAAAGAGAAGAAAAAAGTAAGAGAAAAAATGGATCAGATCAAAGAAACCATCAAAAATGGAAAAAGTCTGAAACAGGTCCGAAGTAAAATGGCACTAGGAAAGCAAAAAATTTCACCACTGAAAGAAAAAAAAAAATGGTGAAATCATTCAGTGCTGAAATAACATGGTGAAGAGAGTTGAAGAATTTTACAATTTTACAAAGAACTGCATCAAAGACAGTAGTATCAATAACTAACTTTTCAAATGACACTAGTGAAATACCTGGGGTAATAGCAGGCGAATAAAATATTTCTCTTAAAAATATGAAAAGAGGGAAGGCTCCGGGAGAAGATGGGATAGTAACAGATTTGCTGTTGGATGCAAAAGTAGCAGTACAAAATAGGCTTGCACACTTATTTACCCAATGTATAAAACAGAAAAAAATTCCCAGAACATGGTGTAATGCAATAGTTATTTTATTTTACAAACAAGGTGACTCAAATGATCTTAGTAACTATGGAGCCATTAGCTTATTATCAGTCATTTACAAACTCTTCACTAAAGTCCTTACGAGCAGAATAATGACAAATTTGGAGAAAAACCAACCACGTGAACAGGCAGGATTCTGAAGCGGGTATTTGACTACTGATCATCTACACACAATGAATCAGCTAATTGGGAAAACTACAGAATATATTAAACCACTGTGCTTACGTTTTGTTGATTACGAGAAGGCTTTCGACTCAGTGGAGCACATTTCAATTAAAAATTCATTACGAGAACAAGGAGTGAATGAGAACATTGTAAAACTGCTCGAAAACATATATAAAGAGGGAGCTACTACAGTTAAATTACATAAGGACTTGGAAAAATTTAAGACTGAGAACGGCGTGAGTCGGGGAGATTCAGTTTCACCAAAATTATTTACATCATGCCTAGAAAGTATTTCCAGAAAGCTAGACAGGGAAAACAAAGGAGTGAACATAGATGGAGAAAAGCTAAACCATTTCAGATTTGCAGATGACATTGTAATAATCTCAGAAACAGCAGAGACATTGCAAGAAATGTTAAATGACCTGAACAGAGAAAGTCTGAAAGTAGGGCTAAACATGAACCAGAGTAAAACTAAAGTAATGTTTCATCCACAAACACCAAAGAGCGTCATCAGAATAAGTGGAGAAACTCGAGAAGTAAAACTACTTGGGGCAAATATTAAAATTAACGAAAGATCATGAAAGTGAAATAAAAAGACGCATTACAATTGGATGGAAAGCTTTCGGTGAACATAGAGGTATTATGAAAAGTAGCTCGCCAGTTTGTATGATATGAAAAGTGTAAAACGAATGTATAATTCCAGCTATGACATATGGTTGTGAGACCAGCAAACTGACAAAATCGATGGAAAATAAATTAATCCATTCTTAGAGAGCAGTGGAAAGGTCAATGTTGGGAATATCTTTACGAGACAGAAAAAGATCAACTTGGGTGAGAAAGCAGACTACAGTCAAAGATATTATAGAAGTTATAGAAGAACAGAAATGGAGGTCGGCAGGGCATGTAGCAAAAATAAGGAATATCCGATGGAGCAAGAGGGTGACTGACTGGACACTAAGAGATTGTAAGCGCAGCAGAAAAAGGCCAGACAGGAAGTGGTGAGATGAGATAGAGAAATTTGCAGGGACAATGGAGCAAAGAATGGCTCAGTCAAGGAATTCGTGGAAAAGGTTGGGGGAGGCCTTTGTTCAGCAGTGGACTTGTAATGGCTGATGATATATATACTAGCTGGCAGCCATGTCCAGCCACCGCATGCAGAAGGCCTGGTGGATATTTATCTCATACACCAGGCACTGCATTATTGCAACTGTGAAAATTGCCTTGAACAGACTGCTAATAGTCCAGGGCCTGGGGGGAAGTTCATCCTTCAGCACACCTGCACCCTTGTTAGCAAATGCCGGCACAGATGGCTCAAAGCCGGCACCATCCTCCCACACAAATGTGTCAACTCTACACACACGTGGTAGAGCCGGCCATCTGGCAGTTCCCGGACATTTCTTTTTCACTCGTGCACCCCCACGTGCACGCCCACGGGCAGGGGGTGAGGGGTAAGGAGAGGGAGAGGTGTCGGAGGTGGGGAAGTAAGTGGGTGATGACTCACCTGACAAAGAAGTTTCCTGGGGAGACACTCAGTGCTGTGTGTCTCTACGTGAGGCCCATGTGGGAAATACCACTCCTGAAGGGCCTGGTTGTGGAGATTCAGCCCTTGATGTGGTCAGCTGAGGTGTTGGGGGGCGCTAGAGGACGATAAATTGGCGACCAGGCCGCGAGAGTGTGGGGAAAACTGCTCTGCGGCGTTTATTCAGCAGGTGACCACCATGTCCGCGGCCACCCTCCTGAAGTTCTGGGTCATATATCGCTTCCTCATCGCCGAATTCGTCACTCTCATAGGCTCTTCCCTCTTCCTGGAGAAGTCTAAGGGCCTTCTCTGGCATCGGAGAGCAAGTAGGGGTTGGAGGGCAAGAGAGCTCGTTCTCCACGTGGTAGATCTTCCTATCCTCCGAGGACGTACTCTCGCTGAGTGTCTGAGATGATATGGTGTCGTCCAAGGCACATCCAATTGCACTGTGCCTTAGCCCTTTCCCTGGCACTAAGGGCTGAACTTTCGCGGGGGTTGATGAGGCGATCGGCCCTTCACGCAGTGCAAGGGAATTGGATGATTACGAGGAAGAAGACATGGCTCCTCACGCGTCCACTGATGTATACAGACTGAACTGCACAAATGCAGTGTACCTGGGGGTTCTACCTACCCGGTAGATATTACAGAAAATGGTCGTGCATTCAAAGGGTGCAGGGAAGGTGAACGTGGTATATCACGTCAGCTGGTGACACTCCATGCCCTGAATCCTGACGTTCATACACGCCAGCTGGGGATGAAGTGATACAGCCTAAAACATAAACATAAGGCAACACTGCACTGTTGCAACCCTCCATCTGACCAAGCACATACTCCCACCTCCCTGCACACCTAAGCAAATGCATAACGGCCCTCACCCCCCCCCCACATTCTTTTAAAGGTGGGTGTAAGGAGAACGGCTTGGGGACACATAACCTGGGCCCTTCAATTTTCTTTCACAGGTCGGATTGAAATCTCTGGAAAACGTTTTTCCTTTTTTTACTTTTTCATTATTTTAAAAAAAATTGCATAAGACATAGCATTCTACCTATCAAAAGGCACCAGGCCACTATAGGACACATAACTAGGTTGAATTTCATGATTCTATAGTGAATACTTTCCGAGTTCTGGCCTGGAAACGAGATTATGCTCGGCCAGATGCCCTGCTACCCAGCTCTAAGGAGGAACTATTGATCCCAGCGATAACAACACCCTCCTCTGACTTTGTCATGTGGACGGTAAAAAGTCGCTGCTGTAGAACAGGATGAGTGATGACTAAAGAGATTGCTTTTAAATATAAAACAGGAATCATTAATCATAGTCCTTGTTAATACTCATTAAAAAATTATTGCATCAAAATAAAACAATATCGAAACCCCAGCAGTGATTGCCAAATCAATTTATAAAAACAGGTAAATGAAAAAACGAAATATAATGGGTATACGAAATAAATATTGTATAATTGCTTGTAATATTCTGGCTACAACAAAATTAAGTAGTCCATGCTACAAATAAACAGGAATCATCTCAACTAATAAAAAGTGTAGAGTATGAAATATGCAACGATGAACTATGCTGAGATTAAAAAAAAAAAAAAAAAAAAAAGTGATTAAAATATGCATGACTCGCATCAGCTTGATAAGTAAGAACAATGCAGACAATACAGGCATCTATAAGGCTAAATAATATCATGTATGAAGTGCGTATGATAGACAGGAAAACTAAGTAAGGGTATATAAAATTAGTTCATAACATATATTGGAATAAAGAGTACCCTTACATAAGCAACAATAGTGCATATAATATATAAATAATTTATAGCTATACAAGTAGAAATACAGCATAATTCCCTATAATACATCACTAAAACCAAATTATATAATAAATACGGTATATTATAATAGTAAAGAAGGAATGTACGGGGAAACAAGTAAATGGGGGTGCTTAGCGTATCTGAAAACTGAAATTGGAGGGTAGGAAGAATTAGATTACTTTTTATTTTGGTGTAACCTCCACTTTAGTTTTCAGTTTTACTAGTCATCCTTATTATTTGTTTCTCTGTACATTCCTACATATATATATATATACAGAGAGAGAGAGAGAGTATTGATTGTCATATCAAACTCCCAAATCCAATATTAGTTATGATTATTTGTATTTTTATAAGTTATAAGACTGATTTGAGCTTGAACTTGTTTACTATTGAAAGCAATTATCTCTAGCGTCTCAGAGTCTAATAATAATGCTTATTTCAATGTGTCAGAGGTATTAATAGATCACTAAAAAAAATGAATTTTAGATGGAGGGTTTTCTGATTGTAGGGGCTCCTTATTAACAATGATCCGTATTTGTATAATCAATAGAATATGATGCAAATATAAACATTTCAGACAGTATGTATTTTCCACTTATTCTCTTTACTGGTACTGCACCATACGTCTCCATCCATACCATACTGCTTCCCGAAAGAATAAACAGAGAGACTGTGAATAGCCACACTATAAAACTTCGTAACAGTTCGTGATTGTATGAGAGGTGTTAGGATCTCACGTGCAAAGCATTGTTACACTACTGAACCGCCAATATAAATGTACGCCACCGCCAATAACAGTTCACTACCGCCAATAACCGTTCGCTTAGCCTTTCTCCAGTCATTTATTTGATTTCTCACTCACCAGAGGGTAAACTATTGTTTGTGGCTGTCCATAGAACATACCTGTGTAACGGTGGTAGGGTAGGTAGTGTTGAAGGTGCGACTAGTACATGTTATGGTTGTCCTCTTTCCCTGGTAAAGTCTACTTGGATTCTTCACGCTGGCATCATAACCAATCTCGGCAGCCAGTGTGTAGTTGTATTTGTATATTAGGCATGACTCCATTTTCCCCGTTTCATTGCTGAAATAAGATTCCATAATTAAGGGACTGAGTACCTCCAATAAAAAAAAATATGGTCATGCATTCAAAGGGTGGAGGGAAGGTGAATGTGGTATACCATGTCACCTGGCGGCACTCTGTGCCCTGAATCCTGACGTTCATACACGTCAGCCAGGGGTTAAGTGTTACAGCCTAAAACATAAACATATGACAAAACTACGCTGTTGCAAATCTCCATCTGACCAAGCACATATCCTCACCTCCCTGCACACCTAACCAAATGCATAACAGCCCTCACCCCCCCAACATTCTTTTAACCCCTTAACCGCGGGTGTCATTCCAGAATGACATTGCAAAAACTGGACCAAACCGTGGGTGTCATTCTGGAATGTTTGTGAATATTTTGAATACCACGCATTTTTTCCGTGCACCAATTGCTTCAAGGGAGAGTAGCTATTAAGTTCTTTCACTCCAGCTGACCCCCACCTCCCTCCTCCCACCTCCCGGGCCCCCCACCCCACCCCTGACCAAACACGCATCAGCTTTGTGAGTGACAACAGCGCTGATGTGGCAGTGAAGTGCGGGCAATTACAGTGCCTTTTACCTGCCTCAGTGAACACAGAGTGGGTGTTTATTGTATGTGCAGTGTTCATATATGTTTATAGTATTATTATCAGAATGAGGTTGGCATTTGGTAATGGTGTGTGAGCGAAAAATAGTGATTTTAGATCGCTCACTTCAAATGGCACTGCCCATCCAGTGATAGTCAACGAAATCATGAAACCTACATCATTGCAAAGCCGAAGGTTAGTACTTTCTAATGGTACCTTATTTTTCTCTCTAGATTTATTCTGTGCAGAGTTATAAAGGTTTAAAGTTTGCTTACATTTTGGCTGGAACCCCCGCGGGGGGGGCCAGTCGGGTCAAAACAATGCCCGCGGTTGAAGGGTTAAAGGTGGGTGTAATGTCACGAATTCACGTGAGTGCATTTATATAAATTCATAACATTGTACTTTGATGAGAAAACCATGAACTCTAGTGGAATTCCCACTGGGCATGACTTAGTTCAACCATCCTCATATTCACTTCGATCGGGATGGTTTTCAGAACATATGTCACTGTTTCACAAGTGACCATTCTTATCCATGACATTAGTGCTTTCACTGAGTGATTTATTGTGAGCCTGTATCATTCGCCCTCTTTCCGTTGACCGTTGAAGTTAGGCCACGCCTACTTCCGGTGAACACAGCCATCTCTCGTCCCCTTTCCTAGTTTGAACTCAGTCAGCTCTGAGTCGCCTCGAGGATAGGACCGTTTGTGCCCAGCATAGAGCAGTGCCTCTGTTGTAAAGCAAGTTCCTGAATCTCCACCTAGACAGTGAATTGGCAAAGTGGGCTTACAGCGAATAGCAGCGTTTTGATGTTCATCACAGGCGCCCAGACTTTCGTTTCGGCTCCCTTTCACTGACCAGTATTTCTGTTCTTTTTTCTAGGCTTAAGTTTAATTAGCTTTTGAATGAGCGAGTGAGTGTACTCTCTTGTTATTTGAATTCATGAGTCCCCTAGTGACCGTGAAATTTCCCTTTTGAATTCATTTTAAGATTCATATAAAGTAAATTTGTTTCATTGTAATCAATAAATTTAGTTTTTTTTTTTTCTTTGAGCTTAATGTAACTAGACTCGAATTTTATTTCTCCACATTAAGCTTATTTTAGTTGCCGCTCCTAGTTTGCACAAACTCTTTGCAGTATTCAAAACAGGTACTTAGGCCAGTTCTTTTGTATCAAACTTAAATCCGTTGTGTCAGCCAGGAGTTAAGCACCGGCTAGAACCTGTTTATTACTGATAGCATTAGTTATTGATTGTCAGGGGTGGAGTCACTTTCTTAAGAGGCTAACAGTTCTAACAAACAGCACTCGTGAGTAATTAGTCTCTGCTGTGTACTGCTGAGAAAGTTTATGAATTCTCGTCCTTAGAGAATCGGCGAAGTAAGCAGGCATAAAGTAAAACTTACTACTTGATTTTCACAAGTCAATCCCTTGTTTCTATTTTCAAGTAATATCAAGCTTTCTTAATTCATTAATTCACATCCCCCCATGACACGTAAGGAGAACGCCTTAAGGACACACAACCAGGGCCCTTGCGATTTCTTGCACAGGTTGGATTGAAATCTCTGGATTTTTTTTTTTTTCACTTTTTCACCAGTGAGGTGGTGGTGTGAGGCAAAGAGAAGACGAACACTGTGGTGAAATGAAGAGGTGAAACAAGCTACAGCACAAAGGAAGAAAGAATATGGTGAGTGGATGGGAAGCAAAGGCATGAAGTTGAGAGACAGAACAGACAGTTATACGCAGAGAAGAGAAGAGAGCTGAAAAGAATACTAAGAGAGAACAAGAAGAGAGTTGATGAGGGGTTTTGAAGGAATCTGAATATTAAGTGGAGAGAAAATAAGAAAATTTTGGAAAAAGATGTTAAGAAAGTAAAACATGGTGATAAAGACGGTAGTAAGAGAATGAAATATAAAAATGGCAGATTGCTGGTGGAGAAAAGAACCCGAAAAAAAAAGGAACTATTGAAAATAAAGAATGAAAGTAAAACAATTTTAAGTGGCTGGGTAATGGCTGGGAGAAGGGGGGAGAAGAGAGGAAGAGATCAGTAAGCTGGAAGGAATGGAAGTAATGAAGAAAGTCAAAATAGGGTAAGCCCCAAGAAATGATGGAGCGTGCAATGAAATGCTGAAGCATGGTGGGGAGATAGTGGTGGAATGGCTATGGAAAGTTTGCAGACTGACCCGGGAGGAAGGTACTGTAGAGTCCCTGAGGATTGGAAATCAGGTACAATTATTCCCTCGTACAAAGGAAAAAGGGAAAAAGAAGTGTGTTGTAATCATAGGGGCACCTGTCTTCTTAGTGTAATAGGAAAGGTATGTAGTAGGATACTTACTGACAGAGTCAGGGTAATAAAAGAATTATATAGACCACGAAAGGAAGATTTCAGGAAGGGAAGAGGTTGTTTAGATTAGGTATTCATCCAAGGGTGTTTAGTGGGAAAGTTTCTTGAGAAGGAAAAGAAATTATATGCTGCCTTCATGGTCTTGGAAAAAGCATATGACAGAGCAGATACGCAAGGAATATGGAAAATATTAATACTATATGGAGTAAATGGAAAGCTGTTGATTGCCGTGAAGAGTATACGTGAGGGCACTAAGTCAGCAGTGCGAGTGGATGGTGAAATGAGTGAATTTTCTATCTGAATGTTGGATTGAAAAAGAAATGACAAGTTTCCATGGTTTCAGTATGTACATGGATGGAGTTATAAAAGAGATACAAGGTAGGGCAGTGGATATTGGAGTGGCCATAATGGGAAAGGGCTGCGTTTGGAAACTTCCCGTTCTGTTGTTCGCAGATAATATCGTTTTGTTAAGTAATGACAAAGAGAATTGCATAGCTTGGTGAATGAATTTCGGAGAGTATGTATGACACAGAGTCTAAAGGTTACTGTAGCGAAGAGTAAAGTTCCGGTCATTGAGAGATATGAAGTCGCCGAATGTAGTGTAAGGTTAGGCTGGACAGTGAGGAAAAGGATAAAAATGAGTGCATAAAAGTACTTGGGTAATGTGATGAGTATGGATGGAGGTTTGGAGGATGAAGTGGTTGAAAGGGTACAGCAAGGAAAACAAGTTGCTGGTTCATTGAAAGCAGTGATAAGAAATAGGGAAGAGAGTAGAGAAGTAAAACAGTCACTTCATGACAGTACAGTCAGTCCTCCCCTAACGCAGGTATTTGCTTCCGCACAGACATCATGTTAGACAAATATCGCATTACAGGGACCCTTGAAAACCCCTATTTCCCTCTGCACTTCTGCCCAAACTCCACTTTTCCCCCCTTGTGTTGCAATTTTTTTGCTACTCCGTAATTTAAACCTCCTAAAAGCATTAATATGGTTATAAAAATACATTAAGTCAATCAATCAATCAATCACAATCATCTCCTGTGACACCCCATGGGATGCATAGGGCCTCGATGAACTCTCCCCAACAATATTTGTCTCTTGCCATCTCCTTCAGGTCTCACCAACACTCCTCTCATGCTTCTTTTTTCATTGTCCTCAACCAGGTTTCTCTCGGCCTACCTCTACCTCTTCTTCCTCTAGCAGTCCACTCTGGCACATCCTGTATTAAACTACCTTCTTTTCTGTATATGTGCCCCAGCCACTTCCAGCGAGACAGTCTCACATATTCATTAACTGGTTCCACTCTCGTAATATCCCTTACTCTTGCATTTGTAACTCTGTCTTGCCACTTTACCCCAAGAATCCTTCTCAGTATTTTATTCTCAAATCCTAATACTTTCTGATCTGTTGCAATTGTACTGTACCATGACTCATGCCCATAAATTAAAATTGGTCCAACCATGGACTTGTAAATTTTCACTTTAGTATGTACCGAAAGCATATTATTATTCCAAACAGATTTTAACATTCCAACAGCTCGCCAAGCCTGTCTAATCCTTTCCTCAATTTCATTGTTTAATGATCCATCAGATGATACAATCGTTCCCAGATATTTAAAGTTTTCTACATGCTTCACCACATTATTCCCAATTACACAATCGATTTAGTTCTCCAGGTTCATATTAATAATTTCAGTCTTTCCACAATTTATTACCAATCCCACTTTTTCTCCTTCCTCCACCAGACAATCAAGCACCCTCTGCATTTTGTAAATACTTCCGCAAATCAGTACAATAACATCAGCATAGTCCAAATCCATCAGCTTCTTATTTTCTTTCCAGTTAATTCCTGCACCTGTTCTCCTTACAATGTTTTTCATAACATAATCCATAACCAAAACAAACAACAAAGGCGAAAGAACTCCTCCTTGAATCACTCCTGACCTAACTCGAAATGGATCACTCAAAGAACCACCCACCATTACCTTACAAAAAGTACCTTCATGCAGGCTTCTAAATAATATTTACAAACTTTTCTGGTATACCATAGAATCTCATAATTTTCAACATAGCTCCACGTGAAACACTATCAAACGTCTTTTAAAAACCACAAAACACATACTAAGTGGCATTTTCATCTCATTAGCTTGTTGCATTAGATGCCTTACAATAAAAATCTGATCATTACAACCTCGACCCTTTCTATATCCCGCTTGTTCTTCTCTTAAAATTTTATCAATTACTGGCTCTCTCCCTTTCCTTGGGGGAAGCAGCCTAGGTATATAGATAGATAGATAGATAGATTCTGTTCAACAAGATTTTGGAAAAGACTTTTGCAACTACAGGAGTCAAAGTTATCCCCCTCGAATTGCCACACACACTTAAATCTCCCTTTTTTGGTATTTTTATAATCACTCCATTTTTCCAATCCTCTGGAATTCCACCATTATCCCAAGCCACATTAAAAAGTTTCCAAAGCACATTCATCAACTCGTCATTTTACACCTGAAACATTTCAGGGAATATTCCATCCTCTCCTGAGGCCTTAAAATTCTTTAACTCCTTTATAGATTTTGCCACCTCTTCCAAAATTATATTCCCTGTTTCTATCTGCAAATCTCTCTCGGTTGACAAAATGTCCTCTTCAGCTGGGATTGGTCTATTTAGAACAAATTTAAAGTGCTCTTTCCACCTTCCTTTTATATCCAAATCTTTAGTCATCAAGTTACCATTTCTATCTCGTACAGGTATTTCCTTCCTTCCCTTTTCAGTCCCAGTTAACTCCTTTATGGCCTGATACGCTGTTCTTGTGTTCTGACCGTCATATTTACTTAATTTAATTTCTGTCTCTGTTGCCTCTTCATCATATAGCCTCCTCTTATCACGTCTAACGAGTCTTTTTACTTCAGAATGTAAACTCCAGTACTTTGCTCTAAGTACTTCAACTACCTGGCCATCAGCATGTTGTTCTTCACTTCTTAACTTAGCCTCTTTCCTTTTCTGAATTGCATTCCATGTTTCATCTGACATCCACTTTTTCCTTCTCGCTTTTCTCTTTTTCTTAATAGTAACCTTTGAGGGATGGGGTGGAGAGGTATATGAGAGAGAGGGGTGTGAGTTGGGAGCAGGGCAGTGAAATGGCGGGGGACAGGGCGACTTGGAGGCGATTTGTTTGTGGCCACCCCAAACGGGATTAAGGCGTCTGGCAATAGATAGATAGAACCTTAGCACTCTCATGCAAAACCTTTTTTTACCTCTCTCACCATTTGATTAATATCATTGTCTTCAAATTCCATCAAAGTCAATGGGACTTCTTTATTTATTGTACCTTATGTGAGAAGAAGAGCAGACACATGTTGCCGGAGATGAGGTAGAGGGGACTAAAATCCTTCAAAGTCTGTTTCACTAGTAACACTCCTAACATCACTTTCTAGGTCCTCCAATGGCTTCTTCATCCTTCTGACACTGAATATCCTCTTGCTGTAGACCAGCAACAACGTGTCTGACGAAGTAATGAGTGATCAGTGACTGTCTACGGCGGTTTACTCAGTCAGTGTGCATACGATTGTAAGTGCTGACTCATCAACAATGTTCTTAATCACACTCCAATGTAATGACTTATTTCCATAGCCAGACAGGAACTTTTACTGCCATTGATTTGTCCTTATGTTCAGCTGATGCTGTTTTAGATTTTAACTGGGATGTTTTGCCAGACCTGTATGGCAGCAACCATTTTCCGTTACTCTTAACTGCTAGTGCAGGTGGACCTCAGCCACGTCTTCCTTGCTGGCTTCTGGATAAGGCTGACTGGCCACGTTTCAGAGAATTATGTTCCATTTCCCTTTCTGTCAACGAGTTTGGCTGCCTTACTGAGGCAGTGTCATATTTCAATACTGTGTTGCAATCAGCAGCCCTATTATCTATTCCAAAAACGAAGGGTCAATTTCCTAAACATCCAGTTCCTTGGTGGAACTCTGAGTGCACTTCTGCAGTGAGAGCCAAACGAGTCGCCTTCTCTCGACTTCGTCATCATCATCGGAATCCTCAGTATTTGGTGGCATATCAGAGGGCACCAGCTCATATAAGGTGGGTTTTAAAGGAGGTCAGGCATTGATCCTGGAATGGTTATGTTCCCTCCATCAGTTCAAGGACTTCCATCACCCAAGTGCGGAATCGGGTAAGGAAAATTTCAGGAAAATTTACTGTTCCCTCCCCTCATGTTCTATCTGTAGCAGGTGAAACTGTGACTGATCCAATTGCCGTTGCAGAGTTCCTTGCTGATCATCTTGCCAGTGTGTCAAAGAAGGATGCAGATACGCCATCGGCTTGTCACCGTCGAGGTCTAGAGTCCCATTGTCTCAGTTTTGCCTCTACTTGGGGATATCCTTACAAAGTTCCATTTTCAGTTTCTGAACTCCAGGCGGCTCTGTCGCAGTGCCATGATGCCTCTCCCCGTTATGATGATATTCCTTATGCCTTTTTATGCCACCTGTCTAATGAATCCCAGTTGTTTCTGCTTTCACTGTTTATTAAGATCCGGTGTTCTAGGGAGTTATTGGCTTGTTGGGGGTGTTGCTGTAGTTATCCTCATCCCCAAACCAGATAAGGACCACCTACAGACGACGAATTATCGGCCCATTTCTTTGACATCTTGTATATGTAAAATTTTGGAAAAGATGGTCAATGCTAGGCTCATGTGGTTTTTAGAGACAGGTGACTTCTTATCCCCTGCCCACTATGGTTTTCGAAAATGCATTCTACCTCTGATGCACTGCTGCCCTTGGAATCTTCTGTCTTTGCGGCTTTCTCCGCTTACCAACACCAGGTAACGGTCTTCTTCGATCTGGAGAAGGCATATGATACTGCCTGGCGTTATGGCATTTTACTCTCTCATCATGAGCTTGGTCTTCATGGGCGCTTGCCAATTTTTGTTCAACAGTTTTTATCGAACCGTTTTTTAAGGGTCAGAGTGGGAGGAGTGCTTTCTAATGCCCAAGCACTAGAAGATGGAGTACCATAGCGGAGTATCCTTAGTGTTACTCTGTTTGCTGTAGCCATTAACAGCGTCATCAGTGTACTTCCTGAGGGTGTACAAGGATCACTATATGTTGATGACTTCTCATTTTCCTTCTCCGCTTCTAGAATGTCTCTGACAGAGAAGCTACAGCTGGCTTTCAACAGAATTTCTGTTTGGGCAGAATCTCACGGTTTCTATTTTTCTTTAACAAAGACAGTGGCTATGCATTTTTGTTGTCTTCGAGGGGCTCACCCAGACCCTGACTTGTATTTCTGTGGCAGGAGAATATCCTGTGTGTAAGAGACGTGGTTTCTGGGTATTCTGTTTGATAGACGACTAACCTGGGTTCCACATATTCATTCTGTTATGGCAGCTTGTCTTAAAGCTTTGAAACTATTGAAGGTTTTAGTTCATACCTCTTGGGGTGCTGACCGTCAGACCCTCCTCCTCTTGCATAGGTCTCTTATTCTTCCAAAACATGAATATGGATGTGAGGTCTACTCCTCTGAAACAGATGCCCGTCTCCCATTGTCAAATTCTGTGCATCATGCTGGTGTACGTCTGGTAACTGGGGCATTCAGATCATCCCCAATTTCAAGTTTCTTGGTGGATGCTGGTGTACACTTGGATTTGCGACACCAGTTGCTAATGATCAGGTGTTGGTATCGTCTTCACTGCATTCCAGACTCAATTTCTCATGCCATTGTCTCCCATGATTCCTGATCTTCTGTTTATGACACCCGTCCTAATTTCCCAAAGTCATTTGGTTACGAGGTCCTGTCTGTTATGTTAGCCCTCTCTGTTCTGAGATAGGCAATTTTTCCACATCGGATCCCAAGAGTGGGTTCTTGGCTACTCCCTCGTGTGACATTTTGTAGGTCCGTTGTTGAAAAAAAGGGCTCACTTCCCTCTCAGGTGTCCCTTTCTCTCATTTAGATCATGCCTCCACTCATGAAGGTTCTGTCCCCGTCTGTACTGACGGATCTAAGACTGATACTGAAGTAGGATTTGGTGTTGTCTTCCCTTCCTTTAGTAGGGGCGGTAGGCTTCCTGGCATTACTTCAGTGTATACGGTGGAACTGACTGCAATTTTATATGCTTTGAAAGTCATTTTTACTCTCCCCCAATCCGTTTCTGTGATTTCTAGTGACTTGCATAGTGCTTTCTGCACTAGAGTCTTTTAATGCATTCCATCTATTGGTTTTATCAATTATAGAGTAGCTTTTTCTTCTTGGCCATCGTGGCCACCATGTGAACTTCTGTTGGGTTCCTGCACATGTTGGTGTGGTGGGCAATGAGAGGGCAGATACTTTAGCTAAAACTGCGTCTTCTCAACAGCCCCCATCTGACTACCCACTTCCTGCTTCTGATGTAACACCTTATTTGCGGTATGCAATTCATACATGTTGGCAGAGATTCTGGGATGTTGTTTCTTACCATAAACTAAAAGAAATCTTTCAGAGAGTGGTTGTGCCAAGTGTTCTTCCCTCCATGTCTCAGGCAATCATGCCGAGAATACTGAATATTGTTACAATGTAAAGATTCAGTCATATGTTGAGAATGATGCTAAACAAGCCATGATGTTAATCAATGGCCTCATAACACTTCAGAGATTTATTCCTTTCAAGCACAGCTGAGGTACAGTTGCAAAACACTGTGGCTTCTCTCTCACGCTACCTTACTGATTCTTACTCTCTGATTGACTGCTCCGTCCTTCACTTATTAGCTCCCACTGCCTGACTTAGTAACTGTCACCTACTCTGTCACTGTCTATCCGCCACTGGATCACTTACTGACTCACTGACCATTCACTGACTGTCCGTCACTCCTGTCTGATCGTCTGCTATGCACAAACACGGCCACTGCCCGATACTCACTGGATTATTAAACTGACCTAGGAGTGGGATGGTCCTTCAAATTCAGTCGTTACCATCTCCGACTCCGCTAACTAGTATGGCCCAGAATATTCTAGAGCCTAGGAGAGAAGTCATATTTTTTGATGCAGTAAAGTATATTCTAGAGCCTAGGAGAGAACTCACGTTTTCTCATGCAATAATGCACTCAACCCGCCCCGTCCCGGAGACGTGAATTCACGTCCTCGCATGATGTGCACTCATATCCCAGAGACGTAAATTAATGCGGCAACATTGCAAGGTCCCTAATTTGCACAATTTTCAATTTTCGTGAGTGATTTTTGGCACGTATATACGGGACACCTTCCTCTACAAGATGCCAGGCAGGGACAATGCCTTATCCAGCATGACCTCCTCCCCCCCCTGCATGACCTTTTCTCAGCAATTCACCTGTTATCAGTGACCTGGCCAGTAAAGCCATGTCATGCCACAGTACGAAATTCAGGGCCAGAGTGATTCCCCAATCGATGAGAATGTGGAGGACAAACATTAGAGGAAGAAACAGTCAGAAATGATGATCAGGTAATGTGGCAAAAAAAGGTCAGGAATGGTGATGATTTTGTAAGTGAAACAATGCTTATAATGCCTATATTACCGTTTGAAAACCAATATACTCTCATACTACATATAAATTCGTACCAAATAAATAAATAAATACCGTTTATGAGTGGTGTAGAATAGTTATCCTCCCATTGAACTCGTTTTCTTTGCAGCCAGCCTGATAGAAAACCCTGTAAGGTAAGGAGGTACTCCTACCTGGATCGAGTATTTTATACCTCAGGTGAGCGATTTCTCTAAGAATTTTCGATGTTTCTCACCAAAAGCGGATGTTTGAGCCAAAAAAAAAAAAGGTCCAAAAATGTCGGGACTGGGGCGTACCACTGCCCAGAAAACGTCGGGATGGGGCGGGTTAATGAAACAACACACAGTAACAATAATTGCCAAAACTAATGCCTATGGAAAGAGAGGAATAAAGAAATGCTGAAATCTCGTTAATGTTACTCACATTTGTAGATATAAGCCACAGAATTAATACTGCCATCATAATATTTCAGTTTACATTATCAGCATACAAAAGTTATGTGAAAACCTAAATGAGACTGTGGCTAAAAGTTCTTATGAGCAATGTCAGATCCAAAAAGATTTTTTCATTATTTAAGGGGTTAGAAAAATGTAAAAATAGTGCAGACCCACTATCAAAATCAAAAGATGGCATCTCTCGTGATAACCAAACAATAGCAATTATAGTGAACGACTCCATCCACACTGTTTATCAAAAGAAAACAGAGTACACATTTGCATCCCACAATCGGTTTCTCAGAACTAGTTGGTGATGAAAGTATCAGTTAACGAAACGACAGGGCATCACCCATGAGGTATGAACCCTTACGCTCCGGGTCCCATCAAGCGACTTGGTGGCACATGGCTCTTGGCAACTCTGGGCCCCGTCACTCAACACGATTACTCTCAAGGCATCATTTGAATGCTTGTCCAGGACTTTTCTGCACCCTTTTCTCTCCCCTATGATCAGCTAACACAGCATAGTGCATCACTTGAACCTATAAGTTATAATTGTCCTGCTACAACGAGTTACTGTTGCCATGCAACAAACTGGTATGTCATCTGATTCCTCACCCGCCTGCCCAGGCTAAGCGACCTCTACACCCGCAAAACGCTGAACATAAAGTGCTACTTTGATAATTATAAAATAGACAAATTCTAATACGAGTCAAATATGGGTAAAAAACGATAGTGATTTTAGTGAAATAATAACGATAGTGATATTTGTGAAATATACGATAGTGACGTTTCTGCTGTGTTTAAAACAGTAATGTTTGTGAAATATTTACGATTCTTACGTTTGTTTAGTATTTACGTTAGTGACGTTTGTGAAATATTTATGATTCTGAACGGCCATGCCACGTTGAGTACACCGCTTCCCGTCCGATCAGCGAAGTTAAACAACGTTGGGTCTGGTTAGTACTTGGATGGGTGACCGCCTGGGAACACCAGATGCTGTTGGCATCCCTACGTGTCAAGTGGGGTTGGTGGAGGATTAGTGCCCCTCCCTGTAAAACAATTAACTCTAAGCCCTTGACCACCCCGTTTGGGATACATGGCGTCTGGCAATGGATGGATGGAAGTTTGTGTACTGGTTACTATAGTGACGTTTATGAAATATGTAATTAAGAGTGACTAATATTGTGTTTTCATGAAAAGGAAAATGATTAATGAAACATTTATGAGAGTGAGGGTTGTGATGTATTTATGATATTTACTCATGACATATTTACGATTGTGATGAGAATAATGTGTTTTCATGAAACACAAAGTGATTCGAGTAATATTTATTGTGAAAGTGATGACTGGGAAAATAGCCAGATGGTTACTATCTCAGTCAGTGTCATCTTAGTAGAAATGCGGATTGTGACAGTGGCAAAACAGGCATGAGTGGCGCCTTCAGAAATCTTTCAACAGGGGCATTTGTGCATAGAAATTGTTAATTTTATGTATAAATGCCAGTGTATAACAACTTCACACAGAAAATAAGTGAATTAGCCCTAAGTGAAAGAAAGTGAAATAAGTGTTGGTAAAGTATGGAATCAGTTTATAATGCCATTGTGCGATAAGGAAGAGAACAACACGCTTCTACAGAAAAACAGGTAGGAGCATATTTTCCCTAGTAATATACAGTACATGATCTTCCATGTTGCTTATTTGCAGCCACACACATCTCAATGCACACTGACAGCATGGAAGCATGGAACGACCGGAATAAAAGCACAGTTGTGAGACATGACCCAAGACAGCAGAAGGAGGAAGTTTGGAGTCTTCTTAAAGACCAGGCTCAGTACAGCACTTGGCGGGCTGGTGCGGCTCACTCACACAGACAGTGAGGCCATGGCTGGGTGCATCCATCCGAACACAGGCCTGTTTAAAGCCAAAGATTACTTCCAATCAACTTGTCCTCACTCCAAAGTGCCAACACCTAGCGACCTGGGAACGTTCGCATTGGAAAAGGAAGACTTGGTGAATAACATTAGATATATCTGAACTTCCTTTGTTGTATGGTTGCATAGCTGTGAGAGTGAGAACTAGAGCCATATTGTGAAAATTCCCCTTAAGCTGAGAGACAGCACTGTGAAAAAGTCCAGGGCCTAAGGGTTAAGCCGTCTTAACCACTAAACGGGATTTATCAGTAATATGTACACGCACGAAAACTTTCAGTAAAAAAATATGGCACTGATTTTTTTTTTTTTTCACGAACTTTCTGCTTCCATTTATCACATAAATATACAGACTGCTGGTGTGAGGCTTGCCCAACCGCACTTCCTCCTCCCTCCCTCCTGCACTTCCATCTCCTCATCAGTGCTAATATCCCCCTCTCCAGGATCATCAGTACCCTCTGAACCATTCCCACCATCAGAAACAATGGGCGCACAGTGGGGGACTCATGTGATCCACTCTCCTCATCTGACACATAAATATTAACATTCATCATGGCGATCGCTTTCCTCAGAGGAAGAGTCACTTTCCTCATTCACAGTTGGTGATAATGTGACCTTGAATTCACTCCCTATCGCACTATCACTAAGACCTTTTCTTTTCTGGCCTTTGGACTTCATTGGTGTTAAAGTCAGTGGCTGCAGGCGCTCAGCCAAGGATCTAGACACAGGGAGAACTTTTTGCATTGGTCTATCCATTAAGCAGGTACACAGGTAACTGAAGCGTGACTTGCATGCATGCAGAAGGGTTGCCAGTGTCTGTGTGTGGTGGAAACAACCCTCGGAATATTCAAACAATGCCGTGAAACACTAGATCATGTATACGTGCCACCCGGACGTCCCCAGGCCATCATGTATACATGACTCCCAGACACTATGGGTTAATAGAAAGAATACAGTTCGGCAAGGAAAATAATAAAAATTAATACATCATGTTTGAAACCACAATGAGGAGAGGAAATGATGAGGAAAGTTTGGGAGTTACTATAAATAACTGCCAAAGAAACTCTAGAGTGAGTGTATTTTAGACAGTAGCAAGGCAAAGTGCTTAGATTCATTGCAAGGAAAGTCAATAGTTAGACCACGACTAGAATGCTGTGTGCAGCTTTCTATCCGTATCCATATTAAGAAAGAAGACAGAAAAGAGAGAGTGCACAAAACTGATCCAGTCACAGCAAATTTTACCTTATGAGAAACGACTAACGAAATTAAATGTTTTATTTTACAATATTAACGACTCATAGGAAATCTAATAATGTAAGTATTTAACATTCTTAATGAATTCGACAATGGTAGATGATTTTTCAGCATACTAACTGATACCAAGAATAAAAATAAAGAAAACTCAAAAGAAAGAGATGCAGCACAAATATAGAGCAAACTTTCTTCAATACTCGTATGCACGTAGTGGAACAATGGAATGAGCTACCAGCAAAGGCAGTTACTGCTAAAACTAATGATCATTGTTAAATTTGGATAGACAAATATTTCGAGGTTATGGGCTATAACTAATCAAGTAATGTTTTTTTCCAGATTGATGAGTATACTGACGACAATAAGACATTTGCTTAATTATGTGAATATTCGGCAACTGTGTATCCTCTGTTGTTGTTAGAGATTACTACTCCACTGTTGCTCCTCATCTACTTCTCCTACAAGTATTTCCATGCATGTCTTTTCTAACAAAATTTTTTCCACTACCATTTTTACAAGATAATGTGGTGGAAGGAGAAGATCCTTTTTACAGTCCATTTCTATTACATGTTGGTTAGAAGTTAGTATAATTAGCATATTTAAAAAAAAAAAAAAAAAAAAAACATGGTCCAATAGGTCTCCTGTTATCTGTACTTCATATGTAGTTGTATGTACCATTATATCCTTTATGCATCCACCATTCACAAACACTGCACAAGATAGAGTTACTGTCCATGCCCTTATAGCAAACTGTGCGTAATCACACTCCTGCTTTGACCGCACTAGCCTACCCTAGATCTTGTCACTTTTGTTTTATCCACGTTTACTCTCAAACCCTTTAGCCCCATTCTATCTCCCCATCTCTTAAGTCTCTTCCTTTGGTACCCTCACATTCTCATCCATCATCACCAAGTCATTTGCATAAAATTCTGAAGAAGCACAAGAAAACACCAAGTATCATTTATAATGGGACTTAAAACTGACCCCTAAAACACACAATCGTTCATAGAATATTCACCACTTAAACCTCCATTCATTGTGACATATGTGCGAGCACCTTTGTACATTCCACAACCACTCGTACCAGCCATGCCTCAGTTCCAAGCTTTCTTACTGCCCACTTCAACAACTTTCTGAGGACTCTGTCAAAAACCTTCAAACCAACAAAACCACAGTAGCATACAAGCCTGTCATCTTTCCCATTTATTTTTCCTCAAGCTGTCAGACAATGAAAATTGCATCAATATCTCTTTGCTTGCAACAAACCGATATAACTTCCGTTCTCGGTAAAGTTTTTGAGACACTAATTAACAAACACATAGTCAAGCATCTAGAAATCAATAAATTAATCAATGATCGGCAGTATGAATTTAGACAAGAATTTTCAACTGTAGATATTCTTTGTCTTCTTACCCATCAGCTTAACAAAACAATAAACTAACATGGTGAAACACACACAGTAGCACTTGATATTTCAAAAGCATTTGACAGAGTATGGCACCAGGCCTTATTGTCTATGATGTCACACTATGGCCTTGCATCACTGGTTCCTCTAATTTATTCTTACCTTCATAATAGAATAATACGGGTCATGGTAGATGGAATTTACTCTTAGTTTCATTCCATAAATGCTGGAGTACCTCAGGGATCAGTTTTGGCGCCAACCCTCTTTCTCATTGATATTAATGACCTCCTATCTGTCACTCACAACCCAATACACTCGTATGCTGATGACTCGACCCTTCACAGTTCTTTCACATTTAGTACCTCCTTTACACAATTTGATATTATAAAATTCCCAAATAAACACAGCAGTTTCTCTGAACCAGGACCTTTCTGAAATTAATCAAGGGGGACAAAAAAAATCTGGTCTCATGTAATGCTCAGAAAACTAAATACATTAATTTCTCCAATGGAAAGAATCCCTCAGACTTTTGCATAATTTTAAATGATGTCAATATTCCAATATCCACTGCAATTGATATGCTAGGTGTTTACTCCAAGCCCCAACCTAAGCTGGACAGCTTATGTTAAGTCCCTTGCTAAAAATGCTTCTAAAAAACTGGGACTTATGTACAGAGTTCGTGAGTTCTTCACTGACGAGGAGATGGTGCAATATACAAAAGTCATATGCGTTCTCAGACTGAATATTGTTCATCACTGTGGGGTGGATGTGAAGCGGTTGCATTGAGGCAGTTGGACAAAATTCAAAATATAGCCATTAGATTAGTCAATAATCCTGCCATAACGCAAGACCTTCCTCAATTATCAGTACATAGAGACGTTGCTTCTTTAGCATTATTTTATCGATATTTTTTCCGTAAGTGCTCTGACGAACTGGCTTCAATTGTGCCTCCCCTTCACATTTTCTCCCGAAATACTCGGGCAGCTGGGAGCGCCCATTAACTCACACTCTCTCCCCCACAATGCAGAACTGCTTACCAAAATTCATTTATCCCCAGAACTACCACTCACTGGAATTCACTTCCTGGGAGTTGCTTCCCACATACATTTAATCCTCTCGAATTTAAATCCAGTTATAAGGATTTTATGAATGGAGGATACCTAAAGGCACATGGACTTTTTTTTTTCTTAGTTTTTCCTTCCTCCATTCATTATAAAAAAAACAACAACTCATCAATATTCTTCCTTTTATTATTATCATTATTTTTAGTAGTAGTAGTAGTAGTAGTAATAGTAGTAGTAGTAGTAGTACCCAAGAAGTTATGGGTAGAGCCAGAAGAGTGCAAGTACCATAAATTACTGGTACATAACCCTGACATACCCATAACACCGGATGAAAATGCCTTATAGTAAGTTTGTTACCACCTAAGCTCAGCCACTCCCACAACGTATTTTTTTTTTTTTTAAGAGTAAAATTGGATTAAACTTAATTATGAAGCAGTCAGCGTGGATTTTTTTATAATGTGCTCGACTCTGGGTATAGGCTTCACAGCCTGCTCCCAAGGCCCAGTAGTCCTCCTACATATCATACACCTCTACATGTCACCATTTCGGGATTAACACCCACCGTCCATATTGAATACATTCCAGGGCTGCCTCATACAGGACTGGTGTACTGGTATTGGCGGGGGTATTTTTACGACATGTCGGTGGGTCTTCTGGTAGATCGGTAAAGTCTGCTTTACATGAAATTCAAATCCTTAAACTGTTCCCTCCCTCAGCAGGGATTTGAACTTGGGTCCTGTAGGACCGCAGGCCACCTCTCTACCGGTTGAGCCACCGCCAACCCCACGGATGTATCTTCCAATCTGACTACATTTGGTCATCAGCTGAACTGGAAGGGATAAGGAATCTTTGTCAGCTTAGAACCAGTGAGCTATAGTGCACACCAGACACAGCCAAAGTAACTGACCTGATGGGTACAGCCAGTGAGACGACCTGTTCCTGGGTCCAGTTGGCGGCGATAAGGTCAGACACAAGGCACCAATGATCAGGTGTGCGACCAAGGAACTGGTAGGACAGGGTCTGCATTGGGCATGGTATCACAGCTGCGTGGGATAGTAGTATAGTGTCATAGTTTATGTTTCCTATTTCAAGTCTTGTTTTACTTGGCACAGGGGAGAGCACTAGGTGTCTAGCCCCTCCTTCATCTAGAACAGGGATTCCCAACCTTTTTGTTCCTCTGCACCCTTTGGCATTCTGACAGGTTCCCATGTAACCCCCAAGAATTAAGGATCAAAAATTAATAAAATTATATTACTTTTATATTATTATGGAATCTATTTGTGTAGACTGCATAGCGATCTTAGTGTTGATAACATCAGTAAACTGAACTCAGAGAATTTATATAACAAGAACAATAAATGAAAAGACAAGAGTTTCCAAAATTAATTCTAAAAATTAATTTTTAAAATTAATGTTGAAATGACATCGAAAAAAAAAAGGCATCTTTTTTATTAACTTCAGAAATTCTTGTCCTTTCATTTATTGTTCTGTTAATGTACAGTTATCTCTTTATGCAACACTTGCAACAAAACTACAGCAACAGTGCTGGTGACGAATAATGTTAACACAACCTCACTAGCTGTGCACTTCAGTAGGAATGAATAACTCAGCTATTACCAGGTGGTAGCACCGTTGCCTTGAGTTGCCATATACATACCTGATCGTTTCACGCCCAATACAGATTGCGGGCTACGGGGAGTCGCATAATAGTGAAAAAAATGATATAGTCACCTATCTATCTATCTATTGCCAGACGCCTCAGTCCCGTTCGGGGTGGCCACAAACAAATCGCCTCCACGCCACCCTGTCCCCTGCCATTTCAATGCCCTGCTCCCAACAACGTCCAAGCATCACTTCCATACGTTAGAGTTGGTATCACAATACTGTCATGTAGTAACTTCTTCACTTCCATGCTCACTTCCCTGTTTCTTATCATTGCTTTCAAGGAACCAGCAACCTTTCTTCCCTGCTGTACCCTTTCAAGCACTTCACCCTCCAAACCTCCATCCTTACTCATCACACTACCCAAGTGCTTAAACGTACTCACACTTTCCAATTCCTCACCATCCAGCCTCACTGTACGTTCACTGACTTCACCTCTCTCAAAGACCATCACTTTACTCTTACCTACATTCACCTTTAGATTTCGTTTCTTACACACTCTCCCAAACTCATCCACCAAGCCTTGCAGCTCCCTTTCGTCTTCACTCAACAACACAATATCATCTGAAAACAACAGTACAGGGAGTTTCCAAATACTACCTTCTCTCACCAGGGCCACTCCAACATCCACTACCCTACCTTGTACCTCTGTTATTACCCCATCCATGTACAGATTGAACAACCATGGAGACATGACACATCCTTGTTTCAACCCAATCTTCAAAGAGAAAATTTCACTCAGTTCACCATCCACACGCACTGCAGCCTTATCACCATCATACATACTCTTCATAGCATTCAACAACTTCCCATCTACTCCATATATTCTTAATACTTTCCACATTCCTTGTCTATCGACCCTGTCATATGCTTTCTCCAAATCCATGAAAGCCGCATACAACTACTGTCCCTTCTCTAGAAACTTTTCCACTAAAGATCTAAGAATGAATATCTGATCTACACAACCTCTTCCCTTCCTAAAGCCTCCCTGTTCTTCTCCAACAAATTCCTCTGTTCTTTCTCTGACTCTGTCAATAAGTATCCTACCATACACTTTTCCTATTATACTAAGAAGACAAATGCCCCTATGATTACTACACACTTCTTTTTCCCCTTTTCGTTTATACTAGGGAATAATTATACCTGACTTCCAATCTTCCGGGACTCTACCTTCCTCCCAGGCCAGTCTGCACATCGTTCACATCTATTCTACTACTATCTCTCCCTCATGTGTCAGCATTTCACCACACACTCCATCAATTCCTGGGGCTTTCCCCAATTTAACTTTCTTCATTGCTTCCACAACTTCTATCCTAATGATTTCTTCCTGTCTTCTCGCCTCCCTACTTCTCCCAGCCATTCCCCAGCCACTTATACTCACATTACTTCCATCCTCTATGTTCAACAATTCCTTAAGTGTTCACTCCATCTGCTCACATTTTCTCCCTTCTCCACTAGTAATCTACCATTTTTATCTTTCACTCCTCTGCTAATTTCACTGCCACCCTATCTTACTCTCTTCACCTCTTTCCGGATCATTATCTTACAGTCCCTCCACTTTACATTCAAATTCCTCCCGAATTCCTCATCCACTCTCTTCTTATTCTCTCTTACTAATCTTTTCACCTCTCTCTTCCTTTCTACATATAACTCTCTCTTCCACCTCTCAACTTCTTCCACGACCCTATTTCTCATTCACTCATTGTATGCTTTCTGCTTTTGTTCCACAGCCTGTCTCCCTCTTCATGCCACCACGCTGTCCCTTGCACCCTTCTCCGTCTTCTCTTCATCCCACGCACCACATCACATGCTGCACATATTTCTTCTCACTGATATAATTTTAATAAAAGTTTTAATTACTATAATAAGGAAATTGATAAAAACACGACTTCGTGCAATCTGACTGTAGATTAGAACACCATGTATTATACACCATGATTATTCTCTCAGACCCCTATGTATGCCCCGAGAAGTTCAAATGTACCCCTGAGGGTACATGTACCCCAGGCTGGGAGCCCTTGATCTAGAACATTATTTCCATCTTGTACAAGTCAGCAACAAATTTTTAAGATTTAATGCATGTTTCTTATCAACTTCCACATGAAAAAAATTAAAAATGGTGCCGAGATTGTAGTATCACGTACAATATATTCAGAAAATTTGATTTTGAGATATTAGAGCCACATAGAATGTTAAATTATCAGATTATGGCCAACGTCTCAAACTAACATAGTCCATTCCTTACAGTAAACAACAAATCGAAATGTATATCAGGCATTTTTACTTGCCTACAAAACGACTAAACATGAATATCAAGTATGCCAGTTTACATCTTGCCTCAGAACTGTTTAGACGGCACACTGTAAAAGTGCGATTAGCTTTAGTACTGTTCTTATGTGTATTGTATGAGTTTCGATTTTGTGGGGGAAAATAATATGTTTCAAAGTCTGTAGTTTATTTGGCAGCGGCTACACAAGTTTGTGTTAACTTTCCAGACAGTTTCTGTTATGTCTGTGATGAATCTGACATAAGGATACAACAAACTTATTACAGACTTAGTCATAAAGCATACTGTGGATGCTTTGAAGTGAAATTTGGAGTTCAAGACAAATCATGGGCTCCCTATGGTCTGTTCTATTTGTGTTGTAGAACTAATGTAGTGGACAAAAGAACATAAGAAAATATTTTTGCTCTGGTTTGCCTGTAACTTGGTGGAAGCTTAAGAATCACAGTGATTTCTGCTACTTTCGTACAAGTAATGGTGAATTACACAACTCTAAGAACAGAAAGAAAATTCTTTATCCAATCCTCCCATCTGCCATACTATCTGGTGTTCGTGGACTAAATATACCCGCTCCAGTACCACAAGAGAACCATGAAAACATATATTGTAGCTCTGACCAAGAAAGCAGTGATGATGTTGATTTCCAGTGTGATAGTAATAACACAAAACCTCAATTTTTCCCTCACCATGAACTCATTGACTTGGTGAGGGATGTGGGCTTCACTAAAGAGTCTGCTGAGTTTTTAGGATCAACACTTAAATCCAGTAATTTATTAGCACCTGGAATATCACTTCCCTCGTACCAAAACCAAAAAAAAAAAAAAAAAATCTCCCAAATTTTATAGATGATGTGGTTTACAGTACAGATCCTGCTGGATTGACTGAAAAGTTTGGTGTCATTTACAGTTTTGATGAGTGAGACAGTTCAGTGATACTCGAAAAGAAGACTTAAGGTAGTTCTTTTATATGAAGGTAAGTTATATGCAGCTCTTTCAATGCATCAAAAGGAAATTTGTGAAAATGCAGTGGTGTTCTTATATTGGATTAATTATAAAGACCTCAATGGATGATTTGTGGAGACTGTTTCCACACTTCTTATGTGAATGGGTTAGCACAGCCAGGAGACTCCACTGGTTTCAGAAGCAATTGCCATGTAGAAGACAGCTTTGATCTGGGACAGAGAAAACTTGTCTACGATAAAAATTATGAAAACTCTCTTCTTGCTGTTGAAAAAGAAACATTACTTCCTTTGCAAGGTATCATTAATAACTTTTGGGTAAATTTAGGGATTCAAACAATATAGAGGTTGTAAGAAGAATGCTGGATATGTTCAAGGCTCTAGGATGAAACACGTGGCTCAAAGTACATTTCCTGAATGTTCATTAGCTACTTTCCAGAAATTTCGGAAGCATTCAGAAATGAATAAGGTGAAATATTTCAGCAGGGATATAAATGAAATGAAGAAAAGTTACCAAGAAAAATGGAATGTTTACATGATGCCTGACTACTGCTGATGTTGCACTGCAAGATTCCATCAAAGCCTATAAAGAGAAAAGTACCAGGTCCAGATTTGAAACAAAATGACAGCAGTTGTGAATGAAGGAATATATATATAAACACTGTGTAATCTGCGTCATTGCAATACCTACGTGTGACTGGTGTCAGCTGCTGAAATTTATGCAACTTCTGCGTTCTATTGTACTCCACAGGATGGGTCTAGGAAGCTGAAAATTGCACTGCTAGGTGCGTTGAAACTTTCTCTTCAATATGGCAAAAAAAATAAATAAATAAAAAAATAAAAAATCGATTTTCGAAACTTCAAAAAATGGCTCTGGGGTCCGCCTTTGGGGCCCAACCAATTCCACATGGTTGGCCACGGAGGGTTAAATGCATTGTGTCAACGCACTTTCGATAAAGAGTCGACCTTGAATTTTGCTCTCTATTGTCTTGTTTACCCTTTTGTCTCGCAGGGAACAATTTGTAGGCTACTAACCCTTGATTCCTTCTTCCTTGCATTCAAAAAATATCATTCATGAACCAGATGACGCATTTCTTTCATATTTCTCCTAACATTATGTGTAAACACTGACATCAGTGTATTTTGTCTGTGAGTGCGAAATTCTCACAATTAGCCGTTCCTAACCATCAATAACTGATCTTGTAAATTCGACATTTCTCTGCAGATTTCTCTTGCTTTTAGTAATGTTTACCCATGAATACTATATCACCAGTTATTGTTACCACCGTCAAATAAAAAGGTTATTTCTAGCACTGGTATCTACTGAGACACTTAACCCGCCATGTCCAGGCAGATATTTCACCAATGAGCCCTCCCAATCCTGGCAGATTTACGATTTTTTTTTTTTAATTGGCTAAAACCTTCGCTTTTTATGAGAAACATCAAAAATTCAGACAAATTGCTCTCCTGAGCTTGGAAGTGCCCTCCCCTCACCTGGTACAGTCTTCTCTGGAGACCTGCTCCAGAGAAGACATTATCTATGGGAGGGGCAACTATTCCAAACCACTCAGAATAGGAAGATATTTATTTGGTGCGAATTTATATGTAATACAAGAGTATTTTGGTTTTCACAAAATTATATAGGTGATATAAGCATTGTTTCACTCACAAAACACAACATACTGCACATTCTTTGGCAATGTTACCTCATTAATTCTGCTCATTTCTTCCTCTATCACCACGTAATATTTATCTTTCACATCGGGAATCGCTTTCATCTTGAATTTCGTTGGAGGAGGAGAGACCATGGCGTGACATGTCTTTACTGGCCAGGTCACTGCTAACATGTGGGTTACGAGAAAATGGCGTGCAGGGGGGGGGGTCACGTGGGTCTAGGCAGTGTCGTCACCTGGCGACAGATAGAGGAGGGTCTCCCACATACGCCTACCAAACATCACCCACAAAACTTGAAAAATACGCAAATGATGGACCTTGCAATTGCAAAACGTGTAAACATGTCGTTGGGAGTAATCGTGAGAAAATATTGCAACGTGTATACACGCTGACAGGACGCGGCGGGTTAATAAGCAAGTGTGGAGTGCATAAAGCATCATTATGTTTCAGATTTGTTTGTATGAGAGCCAGTTGACACAAGGCAAACCATTACCAGAGTAACTATTACATAGCTACCCACTGACCTATCGCTTTGGCTGCCTGATTCTTCATGTATATTTTCACTTGCCTGTCTGGTCACAGTGGTGCACTTCGTGAGTGCGTGACAAGCGAGCATGCATTTGTACATTCACTTGTTATAATTTCATATTGGATTAAATTTTCAGCATTTCCGGTGAGGTGTTGAACAATAACAGACGAATAATTGAGGTAAAATATTTACTTTCTAACATCCTCTCTCTCTCGCTTTTTCTCTCTGTATGTGCATATACGAGGCCCCATAGCATTTATCACACGGGCAGTGTTCAGCTTTCTGCTCCCGACTCGCTGTGCCAACGAACTCTTTCAGTAAACGCTTGGCAACTGATTGAATGATAAAACCCAGAAATGGGGTGTATTACCCATGCTGATTTCATCCCCTAAACATGTTCATATAAAATTACGAGCATAATATCCAATATTTACTTGTTAGAATTCAAGCAAGAAAACACAGTATAACAACAGGAAATCTTTTATAATTCCATTTCTTAGTGAAGTCCGCAGTACATTCCCTTGGAGAGCTGGGATTCTAAGATGTTTCTTTGGATCTCATGAAAAAAATATAGCTAAAAACAAAATTTATTGAATGTATCTACTACCTGCTGAAAGAATCTCCACTAAGTCTCACATAGAAGAAAAGTTAATTTTTAGCCTCTGAAAACCATCATGGTCACCGTGTCATGTTGGGCAGCACATTTCTTAGCTGAATGTAAACATGTTTCACTACACTTGCTTGCATGCTCATAATCATACATAAAAGAGGAACGTGATTTGTAACCCCTTCAGTGCGATGACACTTTTTTTACATTTTAGGGTGGGGTCACACTAGCCCCAAACATGTAATTGATGAAAGGAAATGAGGCATAGGGCTCCAGCTAGGATCCAGACTTGGATATTGACGTAAGTCTAACCTGATGCTCTGTTCCATCTAGTTGATTACATGTTTCGAGCAAGTGTTGCCACACCCTTAAGGCAGCATCACACTACACCAAAAGTGGCTAACATGCAAGCAGCTTTTGTGAGACGAAACGGCTAACAAAGTCAAGTTACCGTCACATGCGTGGGTTTTCGTGACCCAAAACGACTAGCACTGTCTTCTGCCTTGGTGCCTTATGGTCATTTAACAAACCACAGTGGAGTACCTAATCTGTTTTCCTCAGTTTCCTCAAGTGCCTCATGTACTTCAGCAACTCCACTGCCACAAGGCAGTCTACTAGAGTTTTCCTTGCCGCATGATCCATATCGAATATTAGTCACATTCTGATTTCCACTTGTTTGGAAACAAAACAGACTGCCCCCGTGGCTGGTCACCAGAATCTCCAAATATTTATTTCGTATGACAAGAAAGAAATAGAAATTAATAACAACCACAAAAATTACATTATATTTACAATTTATATTAAAGCTTCCTTCTGTGAATAACAGAATATTTTCTCACCAGTTACAAAATTAATATACTGTAGGCTCACTTGAGTTCTAATCTCACCAACAAGCTGTGAGGAAAAATTGCTATCCATTTTGCCTTACAAGCGAAATTTCGCTCATCATGGGTCAGTTTGCCTAGCGGCTCACAAAACTGGCTCTCATGTGAGTCACCTTTGTCCCAGTGTGATGCCTATAACTTGACGAATTTGTTCACTTTAGATTTTTCATACTGAGACAGAAAGAATCGTTAGTAACCTCTTCCATATGCAGTCTTTAAAATTATTTCTTATTTTTTTTTACTTTGGGCACAACGATTCGAAACTCAAGAAATGACGAAGTCTTTTTTTTTTCCTTTTTTCTTTTTTTAACAGGATAGACTGCCAGGGAAGAAAAAATGTGTACTACCCTTCAGTGTTATGGACTTAGGTAGCCTAGCCTCGGGTCCCTCTACACCCTGCAAGGTTTAATATGGGACGTGCTATACCATTATCGCCTCATAATTATATTAAACGTAGGGAAAAGTATTATACACGACCCCTTTCTGCAATGCCAAGTAGCCGGTATTATTATACTGTACGTGAGTGTCGCTATCGCCTAGCAATTAGGCTACATTTTCATGATGGAACCAGAAATATTATCCCTTACTCGTTTTCGCAGTACCTAGCACCTGGCATGATCTCATGTGGGTGAGTTAATGTGATGCCGAAATGTTTTTTGTGGGCAGTAAAGTAAGTGTTATTACGAGACAGCCAGGCAGTTTTAAGATACGTTTTTCATTACATCAAATTTGTAACCATGCACAAGTTATTTCAGGCCATCTTCAATCCCTTCAGCCCGAGAACGTCTCTCATAGTCTATTTTTGCTGTCCTCAGGCGATTTTACTCAGTACAGGAACTAGGAAGGTTAGATGTGGACGACTGGTGGTTGCTAGATTGATATAACGTCAGAGACCTGAAAACTGAAGGGATTATTGAAAATTGATATAACGTCAGAGAAGTAAAAAAAGTGAAAACTGAAGGGATTATTGAAATTTTTTTCCTAACCTTTTCACTGTTAAACGCCCCCCCGACAAAAATGAAAGAAAATAAAAAGTAAAAGAAATATTAATACCAATAATAATAATAATAATATATAATAATAATAATAATAATAATCTGTTTATCTATAGCCCGACGCCCTAATCCCGCAAAGGGTGGCCGCAGACAAAACGCCTCCAAGTCGCTCTGTCACTCACCATTTGACTACCCTCCCCCCAACTCACCCCCCCTCCCTCATATACCTCTCAACTCCATCCCACCACCTCATCCTCGGTCTACCCCTCCCTCTCCCTCCTTCCACCTCACCTACATACACCCTCTTAGTCAGTCTTTCATTCTCCATTCTCTCCACATATCCAAACCACCTCAGTGCATTACTCCTAATCTTCTCAACCACGTCCACATCTACATAATAATAATAATAATAATAATAATAGCAATAATAAAAATAGTAGTAATAATAATAATATTAAATGTAATAATAATAATAATAATAATAATAATAATAATAATAATAACCAGAGGTTCCAACAAGGGGGGAATTACACCAGCTGCGATCCGATACATATCTTGCGTGGCTCGGAATATGACCTCGACCTTGACCCACTTACACCAATGTCGAACTCGTCCGCGATTTTCATCCCAGCAACACATTACACACCTGTAAAATTTTTTGATGGTATCTTGAGCGGTTGCAAAGTTGTCGTGCTAACAGACACACAGACAAAACAATAATAATTGATAAAAAATAGTATGACCGTAGCAAGAATAAAATCAAAGACAACGCAGTTAACGGGTTACTGGACTAGATTTGCGGCCTCTTCACACCTAAGCGTAATGAAATCGCTTGGCAGTAGTAGGAATAAATGATAAATGTTGCCATGATGATGATCTGGATGAGAACCTAGCATATCTACAGTATCAAATGGATGATGATGATGATGATGATTATGATAGGCTAATAGGATGAAATGACTGCAGGTGTGTTAACACATGCCTAATCACAACTCTCACAGATGTTCTCCACTCCATCACGCAAAAAATAATTTGTGATTAATCCTGCCATCTCCGGATGATTTTAATACTGTGTTGGAGAGACCTCTTGTAGTGAAGGGGTTGATTAAGGCTGTATCTAACCCCTCCACTCCTGAGTGCAAGTAAAATCGTCTGTAGGCAGCAAAAAAAAAAAAAAAAAATCCGAGTGACAGGATTAACATACACTCGCACCTCATCTCTCGGACTTTCTCTCCTTCTCCTTTCAGCCACCTAAATGCGGACAAGTTTCCTATTCGTTGAATCTCTATGGTCTTCCTTCTGTACTTCTATCCCTACTCAGCAACGACCCTATTTCCCACAACACACCACCCTACCTTTCTTTACTCCGCACCTTCTCTCACCATCTTTTCCTCCGTCTCTCTTCCTCTCCCTTCTCCCATTCACCGAAATACGAAGTTCTCTCTCGTTTCGTCTCCTATATGACGACTCTTGTTTTTGTGCCCCTACTCATTAACGATCCTTCTTCCCACAATACACCACTCTACATTGCTGTATCTTGCACCGTCTCTCGCCACATCGTCCTCTCTCTCTCTCTCTCTCTCTCTCTCTCTCTCTCTCTCTCTCTCTCTCTCCTTCCAGCTACCGTAATGAGAACAGTTTGCTCTTGTATCACCCCCATATGCTCTTCCTCCTCACCACACCTACAGTGTTGTTCACACTGATGGTAATATATGGTACTATGATTCACACACACACACACACACACACACACACACAAACTTTAACCATAATGTGCATAATATAATCAAAGATAAATAAGTCTTGATGATTATAATAATAATAATAATAATAATAATAATAATAATGATGTTGATAATAATAATATTGATGCTAATAATATAATGATAATGATAAGGATGCTAATGATAATGATCTACCTATATACCTAGGCTGCTTCCCCCAAGGAAAGGGAGGTAGCCGAGACAGGACGACACACTCCCCAATTACTCATCCATTCAAACACATTCATTCCCATCTTAGTCCCAAGAGGAGAATGGACAGATCCTCACCGCACCACACCGCACAAGGGTCAACTGCGCAATGCAATCAGTGACATCCGCAGCAGGGCCCGACAGCAGAGCTGGTTTACCCCTGCCACATCATAACAGACCCATCCCCTTACCCGTACCTGACCTGACTAGCTGATCAGACCAAATGCGGGAGAATATCCCCTCAGGACTGCGTCATCACTTATTCATTCACAATTTCTCTCCATTTATTTCTGTCATGGACAGCCACTCTTCCTTGCTCAACAGACATCCCTCTCGCATCCAGTGCTCTCTTCACACTGTCCATCCATCCTATTCGTGGTCTTCCTCTCAGCCTTACACCTCTCACATCAGATCTAGTTATCTTTTTCACCAATCGCTCATTATTCATTCTCTCCATATGCCCAAACCATCGGAACACCCTCTGCTCAACTCTACCAGCCATCTCCCGAACAACTCCAGTTCTCCTTCGCACTTCATCATTTCGCACTCGATCCATACGTGTCACTCCAAACATACTCCTCAGACACCTCATCTCCATTACATTCAAACTTTTCCTCTCTGCTACACCCATATTCCATGTTTCAGCCCCATATAACGCAGTCGGTACCACAACACTCTCATACAACCTTCTCTTTACATCCATTCTAAGCGAACATTTTTTTTTTTTTTTTTAATAACAGAACGGAGGAAGGAAAAACAAATGGGGCAAAAAAAAAAAAAATCCATACACCAGATTACTGGTGTCCTCTATTCATAAAATATCTGTAACAGTTAGACTTGAACAGTTGTGGGTTGAAACTTGGAGGAAAACAACTCTGGGGAAGCGAGTTCCAGAGAGATGCAGTTCGGGGAATGAAAGAATTCTGATAGGCAGAAGTTCTGCAATATGGTTGAGTGACATTCCAGTCATGAGCACTACCAGATGCCCGTGTAGCACGAGGGAAGGCATGGAGAGGTGGCACCATGGACGCAACTTCATCTGAGCATTTGCCAAAAAAATATCTGTAAAATAATGCAAGGGAGGCAACATTCCTTCTTACTTGCAGGGGAGGTAGTTTATATGTAATGGCAGGGTTGTTAATGATTCTAACAGCTTTATTCTGAATTTTGTCTGGTTGTCTTAATGCAACCTCTCCACAACCATTCCACAAGGGTGAGCAATATTCAAGCTGAGAGTGCACGTGACTCTTATAAATTATAGCTAACTGCTCATCGGCGAAGAAGTTACGGACTCTGTACAATAATCCAAGTTTCTTTGAGGCGGTTTTAGCAAGTGATCTGACATGAGAGGTCCAGCTGAGGGCACTGTTAAGTGAGACACCAAGAATTTCAATACTTTTGAAGATGGGAATATTAGTAGCACTGAAGGTAATGTACGAATCTGGCAACATCTGTCTATTAGTAAACTGTATATATTTAGTTTTACTAGCATTAAAAGAGACAAGGTTGTTTTGTCCCCATTCACTGATTGTAGCTAGATCTTGATTTATGGAGATGGCTGCACTGAGTTGAGAGATAGAGATATTAGACTTTGTAAATGAATGTCTGAGTGTGAATGAACTATGTAGTGTTGAGTCATTTGCATATGAGTGAACGGGATTGTGAGTGACAGATAAGAGATCATTAATATGAACCAGAAATAGGGTTGGCACCAGAACTGATCCCGGCGGCACGCCGGCGTTAATTGAGTGGAAATTCGAATATACATCATCTACTTTTACTCTTATTTTCCTGTCACTAAGATAAGAAGAAATCAAAGGAACAAAAGACGTTAGTCCATAGCAAGGGAGTTTGGACAGCAGGGAACGGTGCCATACTCTGTCGAAAGCTTTAGAGATATCAAGAGCTACGCATGAGTTTCTCCAAAAAGATCAATTGATTGATGGATGGTATTAGTTAAGAGATTGAGTATGTCAATGGTGGATCTTTCCTGGCAAAAACCGTATTGTCTATCGCTAATTAAGTTGTTGGATTCAAGATGTTTAACAATATGCTTATTAATTAAAGTTTCAAATACCTTACCAAGAGAAGATGTAACAGCTATTGGTCTGTAATTGGAGGGGTCAGACGAACTTCCTTTCTTCGGAACTGGGTGGATATTGGCTTCTTTCCATGAATTTGGGAATAAAGAAGTACGTATGCATAGTCTGAATAATTTGGCTAGGACAGAGGCAAGTTCAGGGGAACACTTTTTCAAAACAATTGGCGGAATTCCATCTGGGCCTGGAGCTTTGTTGGTAGGTAAATTGTCTAGGATGGATTTTACGAATCTTTGTATTTTAAGTGGGGCAATTTCGGGAGAATCAAGTTCCAGTACTGAGACATTCTGGCTGGTATCATCCATGGTGGAGTTTCTTGCAAAGGTACTAGCAAAGATATCTGGTTTCCCACGTGGGTCATTTGTAATATTGCCATCTGAAGATTTTAGTGGGGGAATGGAAGATGACTTGTTAAAGTTATTATTGAAAGAATTAAGAGCTGACCAGAATATTCTATTGTCATTAGGGTTGTTAAGTAGTTTTGATGCTTGCTTTTGAAGAAAGGGTTGATTTAGATAGATTTAATACAGCTTTTGCATGATTTCTAGCAATTTTAAATTGGGAGAGTGATTCAGATGTTTTTGATTTTAAGTAAGAGTTATATGCTAATGACTTTTGGGCTGTTGCTCTGGCACAATTGCCATCAAACCATTTTGAAGAGTTTGATCTTTTAGTGAATTGTTGACTTGGTATGAATAAATCCATACCAGCTAGTATTAAGTCGCAAATTTAGGACTGGGTAGAATTGGCATCACTAGAGAAGAAAGACTGCCATGGAACATCAGCAAGATTATTTCTAAATTCATCCCAGTCTGCCCTGTCAAAGTGCCAGCGGGTCACCCTGACAGGTTCGGAATGGGGAGGTGTAGGAGGGTTAACTAATGAGGCTTTGATGAGATTGTGGTCAGAGGATCGAAGTGGTGACAGTACCTCTATCCTGTATTGATCTGGATTATTTGTCAAGAATAAATCCAAGAGATGGGCATTATGGTCAGGATTATCAGGTATTCTGGTTGGTTGCTTTACCATCTGGGTGAGATTAAACGATTCCGCAAACAGCTCGCATTCTAGACCAGCGTCGTCAGTCCGGGCAGAATGCAATAACCATTCAACACTGTGTATGTTAAAATCACCCAAAATGGTAATTTCATTGCCAAGGTCAAGGCCAAGGTTACTCAACTGAGTGGATATGGAATCAAATACACTGGGTTTCGAAGAAGCAGTGGGGGAAAGATAAACTACACAGATATATTTGGTAATGTTTTGGCAATTTAATTTATATAATGAGTAATCAAAACTGGATGAAGTGAAGTTTAAAATAGTATCAACTGCATATTGGGATTTGATATAACAACAGGTGCCGCCCTTGTTTCGAAAGTTTGTAAGGAGATGGTAACCGGGAAAACAAAATGGAGATATATCAGTAGAGGGTGAGATTTGTAGTTCTGTGAGGAAAAGGGCCAAAGGGGATATGGACTGAAGGAAAAAATGAACTGAGTTTAAATTTGTGGTAAGGCCGCGGATGTTGGTAAAGAATAAGGCTGCACCGTCACCTCTTCGCCAATGAGCATTCCCGGAAATAGCAACAGTCGCTGCCGGCACAGTCGCTTGATGGCGACTGGGAGGACCCTGTGCCTCCAGCCCTACCCTGCCGGTAAACACTTTTTTCATTCCTCCCAGCACCTTTCCTACTTCATTTATTCTAAACTTCACTTCTGCATCTATTCTTCCATCCACAGCAACATGTGACCCTAGATATTTAAAACACTCTACCTCCTCAAGCAACTCGCCATTCAAAGCTATATTCATCCCCCTACCATCTACCAACCTCGTACACTTCATCACTTTACTCTTATTCTCATTTACTTTCAATTTCCTCCTTTCACACACCCTTCCAAACTCCTCTACCAACTGTCTCAGTCTCTCCTCTGAATCAGCCACCAGTGCAGTATCATCTGCAAACAGCAGCTGCTTCAGATTCCACTCTCCACCATCAACATTCACCAGACTCAGACCTCCACCTAAAACTCTTGCATTCACCTCCCTTACAACACCATATCATGTAAATATTAAACAACCAAGGCGACATCACACATCCCTGTCGCAGCCCCACTCTCACAGGAAACCAGTCACTCACAGCATTTCCCACTCTTACACACGCTTTACTATTTACATAAAAACATTTCACCCCTTTTTAGTAACCTACCATCAAGTTCATACAAGCTTAAAACAGTCCACAAAGTCTCCCTATCAATTCTATCATACGCTTTCTCTAAATCCATGAATGCCCAAAACACATCCTTGCCTTTCGCTAAATACTTTTCACACACTTGTCTCACAGCAAACACCTGATCCACGCATCCCCACCCTCTCCTAAAGCCACACTGCTCATCACCAATCACTCCCTCTGTACCCTCTCTAACTCTCACAATTAACACTCTACCATAAACCTTACCTACAACACTCAACAGACTTATACCCCTAAAGCTAGTACATTCATACTTATCACCCTTGCCTTTATACAACGGGACCACACAAGCACCTGCCCATTCAATTGGCACCATACCTTTCACGAAGCACACATTCAACAATCTTACTAACCAGTCAACAATGGTCACTCCACCACCTTTCAGGCATTCCACAGTACACCCATCCATACCTGCAGCTTTCCCTGTTTTCATCTCCTTTACTGCCTTCTCCACTTCCTCCTTCGTGATCAAAGAATCATTCAACTCTCCCAACACATTTATTCCTTGCACCCTTCCATCTGCCTCAATCTCAGCCACCCTTTCCTCCTCTACATTTAACAATCTTTCAAAATACTCTGCCCAACTCTTCCTTACTGCATCCATCTCAATTAACATCCTTCCATCCTCTGCTTTTACTCGTTCTTCCTTCCCAGACTCTCCCTTTCTCACCCTTTTCACCTCCTTCCAAAACATTTTCTTATTCTGTTGGTAATTCTCTGTAAGCCGCCTACCCCACCTCTCATCTGCTGCCACTTTAGCATCGTGCACAGCCCTTCTCGCCCTATTCCTCTTTTCCTTATACCTTTCATATGACATCTCATCCTTCCTCTGCAGCCACACTTCATATGTACGTCTCTTCTCAGCCACAGCCATACTTACTTCCTCGCAACACCATTCACTTCCTTTTCTTACACCACCACCCACACGTCTCACACCACACACCTCTTCTGCATGCCCCATCACAGCTCTCTTAAACAACTGCCATTCCTCCTCCACACTGCCATTTTCCTGATCTTTCAGTGCGTTCCACTCATCTTTCAATTTCTCCTGATACTCTATCTTTTTCTCTCTTTTACCCAACTCACTCACTTTCAAAACCTCCCTGCCACACCTAACCCTCCTAGCTCTCACCCATCTCTTACCTACTCTTAACTTTCCCTCCACCAGGTAGTGGTCAGACATACCTCCACCCTCCCCTCTCAGAACACTCACATCCAACAATCTTCCTATTACATTCCTAGACACAACCACATAGTCCATCAAAGCTCTATCCACAACCCTTCCACCCTCCTGTCTCACCCATGTATGCTTATAAATATCTTTCTTCTCAAACAGCGTATTTCCAATCACCATCTCTCGCTCAACACACATCGCTATCATTCGTTCCCCATTTTTATTTCTTTCAGGCATACCATGCATACCAACTACACCTTCAACTGCTACATTTCCCACTCTAGCATTCAGATCTCCCATCATTACCACATTCACATTCGCTCCAAAACTCTGCAGACACTCATCAACATCATTCCAGAAAGACTCCCTCTCTTCTTCATCCCTTTCACTACCAGGCCCATATGCACTCACAAACACCCACAACTCACGTTCAAATTTCGCTTTCACCCACATCAGTCTCGATGACACCTCCTTCCATTCAATCACACACTGCTGTACTTCCAGACTCACTAACAAGGACACACCTTCTCTTGCCCTTCCTCTATCAACACCTGACAATCTTCCATTCACACTTCCAAACATAGACTCACCCTTTCCTTTCATCTTCGTTTCACTCAAAGCTAACACATCCAACTTTCTTCTCACAAACATTCTTCCAATCTTCTCCCTTTTAGCCTCAATCGTACTTCATCCACGCACATTCATAGACCCAATCTTCAGGGTACGGGGATAACTCCATCCCCCATCCCTTTCTCTGGCCTGTCTCTTTTTAGGAACTAAAAAACAGAGGAGGGGGTCCCTAGTCCCCTCACCCCCCCCTTTTAGTCGCCTTTTACGACACGCAGGGAATACGGTGGCAGTATTCTTCCTAACACAACCTGGCCGCAGAGTAGTATTACCACCCCATAGTGCGGCCAGATTGTGTCCCCTCCGCCACAGGGGGATAATGATAATGATAATAATGATAATGATGCTAATAATATAATGATAATGATGCTAATGATAATGATAATGAAAATGATGGTTATGTTAATGATAATGATAATGATAATGATGAAGTGATAATGATAATGCTGATAATGATGATGATAATGATAATGATGATGACGATGATGATGATGATGATGATGATGATAACGATGATGATGATGATGATGATGATGATGAATGATGATGATGATGATGATGATGAGGAGGAGGAGGAGGAGGAGGAGGAGATGATAAGGAGGAGAAAGGAGGAGGAGGAGATGATGATGACAATAATGATGATGATAAGGAGGAGGAGGAAGAGGTGATGATAATGATTTAATTATAGTCACATGATCTTCGCCCCTCCAATCTAATGGCAAAATTATTTTAAAACAGATTGCGGTGATCCTGACCAACCAGTATTCCCACCAGACACTCGCATGCCACCAACGGTCACGTGTGTGTAGGCTACATGTTCAGGAAATTTGTTACTTGGCGGGAAAAGGTTATGTATCTAGTCACTGAACAATGAGGTTATGTGGGTATGAGAATCTTTGAGACATCGCATCTTGTGTATAAACGGGTGACAGGCAACACAGCGAGGCCGAGGAGAGGATTATTGGCAACTATGGAAGACACATCTGCTACTGCCTGCGACCCATTGATGGGGGCCAAAATGCAGACCACAGTCTCCAGTGGCCTAAATGAAGATCAAGGGGACCGTGATTTGGCCTAACATTAGGGCGGGGTACAACTTCATCAAACACCAAGATACCGAAGTTGATGTGTTCATGCACTGCCAGCGTGTTATAACACCAAACCCACGGCACCTCCAACGCTTCCTTGGGGATGTTGAGACGGTGGAGTTCGGTTTCTTTGGGACTACCAAGGGTCCTGAGGCTCAGGATGTTACTGGACTGGGAGGCATACTCGTGTGGGGCTCTGCCCATGCACGGCAACGTCTTGCAGCCCAGAGACGTCCTAAAAGTCCTAGGGAGATAAGCAGAATCATGGAAATGTGCATCACGACGGTGAGGGCTTTTTATGGGGGTGATAAGGGGGCTTTGCACCTTCTCCTCCCTAAGATCTTTGAAGAAAAGAGGCTGCCTGACCTTCTCATTCCCCGAGTGCTTTGCCCGGATTGTACATTCTGCCCCTCACCACCGGGAGTATCAGGCCCAGCAGCCATGGCCTGCTGTCCCTAGCACAACACTGCGAATGAGGCTATGGCTCGTTGCTCCCCTCAGTCAGAAGACTGCCAAACAGATCACCAACCCAACTTAGGACACAGCCAGATCGAGACTGCTGCTGAAGTGCACCAACCACAGTCAGTGACCGGGGGGTGGCGGGACTCTTCTGACTCTGTCTTCATGGCCGAGGATGTGTCGACTGGCTCCTTAGCCTGGGAGGAGGTCAATGAACCCTCGCCTCCTCAAGCAGAAGAGGGCAGGTCATCTCGCCTTCCTATCATTGATACTTAGGATTGGCTAGATGTGTCCTCCTACTGTCACCTCCTGACACTTGACGCCCACACCCGGTCGTATCAACTTGGAGCCATGACCTTTCCCAACTTGTATGATCTGCTCCGGGTGGCCGACCTGGGTAAGGGAATTC
The DNA here is from genome assembly GCF_032717465.1 of Coenobita brevimanus. Classification (NCBI taxonomy): domain Eukaryota; kingdom Metazoa; phylum Arthropoda; class Malacostraca; order Decapoda; family Coenobitidae; genus Coenobita; species Coenobita brevimanus. The sequence goes on from NC_137009.1 coordinate 3,283,748, forward strand.
CACCCAGTCTGATTGTTAGGGGGGAGGATGTGCATCTAGCCTATCTATGAGCATTTTATTTTATGCTATCTCCACGATTGGCCCCCTAGACAGGCTATCTTGTGCAAGGCAACTATTCTGTTGTCACGTTTTTGGCCCATAATCTTATTTTGCCTAATGCCCCTCATAGTGGGCAATGGCATAAAACCATAATTAAAAAAAAAAAAGTAACGAGGCCGGCAAGCAATCCCAACTCTCAGCCTACACTTCTTCAGGCTCATTCATGCCTTTTTCAAGAAAAGACTGTGTTGTGTTGTGTCATCTTAACATTGTGTTCTGTGTTTGTTATACTATGTTCCTTTTATAGACCTCAAATACAGCGGCTCGTTGAGCGGGTATTCATAGGTCTACATGGCTTGTGTTTTTGTTTCATAAACTTTTATATATATGTGGCATTTGCAATCCGGGTTGGAATTGCATTGGTGACCCCGGAATGACATTTGTATGCATAATGGATAGCAAGAACAGTACGATCATGGGGGAACAATGACAGATTCTTCCCTCCCTCCACCACAATGTCGAAGACTGGATATTACACGTCGAGGTTTATCTTTCCCACACTTCCGCATCTGATGCTCAGAAGATCAGTGCAATGGTGGGGCACTTCCTACAGAGGTGGCTACGCTGGTAAGAAAAGTTATCACAACGCCACTAAATAATGATAAATTTGTAAATGTGTTACTGCACTGAAACAACAGGCCCACCAGTTCATTCTTATCCGAGACATCTTCCTCCAGACAAGTTACAAGCGGGAAAGGAAGAGTTCAGCACAGTTTTGAAGATCATCAAACTGTCTGACAGCTTTTGGGTGTCGCCACCTCATATAGTCCCCAAGTCTGCTCCCAATACGTGGTGAGCTTGTGGGGTTATTGTGCATTGAACAGAATCACTGCACCTGACAGGAATGCTATCCCTCACTTTCAAAATTTTCACTTTGTAGTTATATGGCAAGACAGTTTTCTCCAAGATTGACCTGGTGCCTGTGTTTCACCCAAGTCCCGTTTTTCAAGCTGACATTCATAAGACTGCGATCACCACGCCTTTTGGACTGTTTCAATACTGTGTTATGCCCCTTGGACTTTGAAATGCTGCACAGTCATTCCAGCATTTTATGGATCACATTCTTTGTGACTTTGATATTGTAACTGTGTACATAGGCGATATACTGGTTCAAAAAGTATCACAAGGAACACCAAACTCATCTTAGACAACTCTTATTCCGCCTACGAGAGTATGATATCGAGATTCATCCAGCTAAGTGCATCTTTAGAGCATCTGTTCTGGACTTCCTTGGCTACAGAGATTCAGCTAAGGGGATCAGACCACATCCATGGTGAGTCAACATTGTCAGTCAGTTTCTGTAGCCCACTGTAGCAAAGAAGATGCGAAAATTCCTGGGCATAGGTAATTACTATCACTGCTTTCTCCTTCGGGCAGCAGAAACCTTAGGTCCTCTACATGATCTGCTCAAGAAGTGGCCAAAGTTATCTAAGGCCCCTCATACCTAGACAACAGAGGCTTCTGCAACATTTGCAAGAGTTAAGGACAATGTCACACAACTTTCTCACTTTGCATATCCAGTCCCCAGTTCAGATGTTGCCGTAACAACAGACGCTTCTTCCACAGCAGTGAGTGCAGTTTCACATCAGGTTGGGGATAGAGGTAAAACACCATTAGCATTTTTCCCCCAGCGCCTAGACAAGGCTCAGTTTAAATATAGTGTGTTTGACAGAGAATTATTGGCCATATTTTTAGCTGTTCTTCATCTTGGACGCTGGCTAGAGGGTTGTTCCTTTTATATTTTAACAGATAGTAAACCTCTCATCTATTCTATGTCACAACAGTAAGATTCTATCTCTCAGCAAGTGAAACATCAGCGCTCCTATATCTCTAGTTTGCAACAGACATTCATCACGTGTTGGATTGTGAGAATGAGGTAGTTGATGCCTTGTCCCATTCCATCTTCACGATTGAGCAGCTTCCACCAGCTCTTGACTACAGTCAGTTAGCCCTCGCTCAGGTGAATGATGACTTGGTATATAAAATTTCATCATCTGGACTTTGCGTGCATCCATTTGATACACCTGAGTCAGACTGCAAAATTTGGTGTGCTGTTTCTTGTAACAAACGTCGTCCATTCATTCCCAGTTCCCATCGTCACAAAGTGTTTTTACGTTTTTGTAACTTAACCCATACTGCACTGGTCAAAAACAAAAACTGATATCCCGCTACACTGGACGATTTTTTTTGTTTGGCTAAATGGAGTTAATACATCAATATGAGATCCCTGGCACTAAGAAAAGTACTCACTAAAGCCAGATAGTTGGCTGAATCAAGCCAGCTTCGTGTCACTACCTCTGAAACCTTCAAGGTCATTGATAGAGCAGAGCATTTGGGACCTTGTGAACCGATTCTAGATTTTTTGGAGGGTAAATGGGCTTAATACATCAATATAAGATCCCTGGCACTAATAAAAGTAATCACCAAACTCAGAAAGTTGGCTGAATTGAGTCGAGTTGGTGCCACTCGACTTCTGATATCTGCAAGGTTACAGACATTGCAGAGCAGCTGTGAGCCTGTGAAGACTCACTCGCCTACCGTGCTTCTAAATCAGTGTTTTAAGCATAGCGGAGAAATGTCTGAAGTTAGCGAGATATGATATTACCTTCCATTTTACTTTGGTTGCTTGCAGTGACTTCTCAGTGCTGCAGGACGTAGATCTACGTCACTGGCGTTTTTTAAAGGAATGTAGATCTACGTTGCTAGTGTGGTATGGCTTAAGTAACTCTGGTATTTACTAGCACCACCTTGGCAAAAAAAAAAAGAATGATACCCCTCTGTGCTGGCCAATTCTTTTTTCCTGGCTAAATGGGCTTAATACATCAATATAAGAGCCCTGACACTGATAAAAATAATCATCAAGGCCAGAAAGTTAGTTGAATCGAGTCAGGTTGGTGCCACTCAGCCTGTGAAATCTTCGAGGTTACTGAGAGAGCAGAGCAGCTGCAAACCTGTGAAAATTATCACTCACCTCCCATGCTCCTAAACCAGTGTCGTAAGTGTAGCAGAGAAATGTCTGAAGTTAGTATGATACGTTATTACTTTCCATTTTACTTTGGTTGCTTGCAATGACTTCTCAGTGCTGCAGGACGTAGATCTACGTCCTGGCATTTTAGAGAGGGATGTTGATCTTCCTCCCGATTATGGTACAGATTAAGCTTCACTACGACTTCTTACCCATCGTGTAGTATGGCCAGGGCTAAAAGGGATACATGTGCATGGACACAGCAGTGTACTTCCTGTCGAGATTCCAAAGTTCACTGTCATACCAAAGCTGCATTAGAGTCCTGTCCCTCCCTTCCTGAAGATTTCACACAGTACATATTGCCATTGTATGCCATTTGCCACCTTCATGAGGATAAACCTATTTACTCACTTGTATTAAATGATTTACCAGATGGGCCGAGGCAATACCTGTGCAGGATGTATTAGCTGATTCAGCTACATGGGACTTTCTTTTGGGTTGGGTTGCTCAGTTTGGCGCTACTAACACTGTCATTACAGATCGTTGGGTACAGTTTGAGTCTGACCTGTGGCACCAACTCCTCACTTTCCTGGGAACAGCAAGACACTATGGCATCTTATTATCCCTAGGCGAATGGTATGGCTGAACGGTTTCATCGGCAGTAGAGGATGCTCTCAAGGCACAACCACAGCAGTATCAATGGGTTTCTTCTGGGGCTCAGGGTTGCAGTTAACCCATAGGATATGCAATTAAACTGACTGAACTTCCCTGAAAACCTGTATATGAAGCCGATTTTTTAACTCCTACAAAAGTAAAAAGTTTAATGCCCAAGGTTTAGAGCCTGAATTTACACACTTTATGTCGCAAACCAGAGCATTTTAGACCAACTGGTTCATGAGCTATAGCCTGTCAATGTTGAAAAGATGTTACGCTCCAGGCCCCGCTGAGGGGGGTCACCTTGACGTGGTGGCGGGGCTTGAAGCGTGGTTGGCAGTGCCACCTACTTTGCAGGCATGCCTACCTTTGTAGGGTTCGGCATTTGTCAGTGTCGTGGACCAAGCACCCCCTACATCACTGGTAGAGGAGGCCTACTGGTGATGTGAGTCCCTGCCCATTTGCCATCTTGGGCGGGACTGTTGCCTCCCCACGTGTTTGCCGTGCATGGCGTCCCGTAATGCTGGGAGACGGGAGTCCTGGAGGTTGAGTGATGCTGCATGGTGCGCCCTGCAGCTAGCAATACACCTCTTTGGTCCCTTATTCTGGCTAGACGGGTGGCCTGGTTGGGCCCGACCAGGTCAATCGGCTGGTCACTGGCTAGCCATCCAGGCTAGTCACCTAGTGGCTTTAGGGTCAAGCGGGCACTGGGGGACCTGGTGGCTCCTATCGTCCTGGAGTCACCCTTGTCAGGGTCCCTTGGTGGTTACCTGCGTATACTTTCCCACTACCTCTGGGGTCGCCAGTGGTGCTTTCCCTGGCATATGGCCTCCCCTTGTTGGGCTCCATGGTGGGTGGAGGGGTGGGGGAATGAAGGTAGTTTTTTTTTTAATATGGCCTCTAACAAAATTTCATCAGCTGACAACCCTGGTTCTGTCCCTGACCATCCTTTACAATCTCCCTCCTGTGCGCCTCCTGTGCCTCTGGCTGGTGAGGCCCATATTGCCACCCTGAAACCATACCTACCTGGTTCCAGTGGTTTACGGTCAACGGCCACTACAAAGAAGAGCTGGACACACACAACAACATATAGTGGACATGCCTGTGAGGTCCTGCCGGGTGTCTTTGAGAGGGTTGATTTTGCAAGGTACTACACCATTCGTACTTTGGATGGTCAACCTATTGGGAAATTGGATATTTTTACTGTTCATCGGCGCATTATGTCAATCTGTGGGAGGGAGCCGAAGATTTCACCTCAGGGGGATGGTAGCCTACTAGTGGAGGTTACATCCCCTGAAGAGGGTTCCCGGCTGGCTGCCCAGTGTAAGGACCCGGATGCGCTGTTTTCTTGTGTCCCTCATGCTTTTTTCAATCAGTGTCGAGGTGTTGTTTTCTCCAAAGACTTACTTCGCTACAGTGAAGAGAAGCTACTTGAAGAACTCCAGGTCCACAGGGTTGTCAAAGTGGAGTGGTTTCGGAAGAAGGTTGATGGTGTACTTACCCCAACTCCATCCTTGTTGCTGACGTTCGACTGTACTGTTCTCCCTTCATCCATCAAGGTGGCTTGGTTGTCCCTTAGGGTCAAACCCTTTGTACCAAACCCACGACGCTGCTACCACTGTCAGATGTACGGGCATGTTGGGCGACTCTGTCGTCGTTTGCAACAGGGCCTCCCAGTGGTGTGTGTCAGTTGTGGAGAATCCACTCATGCAGGACAGGACTGTCCTGGACCTGTTTGTTGTTTGCACTGTGGCGAGGCACATCCTGCTTCATCTAAAGACTGTGCCTGGTTTTGCTTGGAGAAGGAGATCCTCCTCATCCGTAATCGTGATAGAATAAGCTTTTCTGAGGCCAGGAGTAGAGCCATGTCATCTGTTTTCCGTAACGGAGTGTATTATGCATCAGTTTTGTCCGGTCATAGCCGTCCTCATCGTCCTGTCCAGCAGCAGACTCGAGTTCCTCCTGTTGTGTCAGCTCATATGCCTTCATCTGTTGATCCCATGCCAGTGCAACAATCTCCTGCACTTGAGACAGTTGCCGCTACAGTTCAAGACTCGACCTCTACATCTATGGTATCCCCTGGTAGTCAAGGTGCACATTCTTCATTTGCTAAACGTCATCGTGGTTCCTCAGAGTCTTTGAGTCTTGAAGATCCTCCAAGCAAGGTGTTGGTCGTGGAGTCCACATCCTCTGTAGTTAGTCCATCTGTGCAACAGCCCTCAGACCCTGCTTCTGGGTCTTCGGGGGCTTCTGGGGTGTCAGGTCAGTCTGGCACCTCTTCCTCCGGGGTATCGGATGTTCCTCCTCCGGTTACCTCTGAGGATCCTGTCCTGCCCCCTCCACATTTGGAGGCCAGGACCCCAATCCCTCCTGCTCGACCTCTTGGTTCACTGGGGGCCCTGGACAGGGTTCGGAGTAGCTCTTCCTCTCCTGCTGGGCAGCGACGGGTGTCTGTGAAGTCTCCCAACACTTTGCAGACCCCAGGCCCTCGTTCTAGCCATGCTGCTGCCCGTGGCAAGCCCTTTAGTGGGCGTATCCGCATTCCCAAGAAGATTGTCTCCCAGGGTCGCTCAGTGGTTTCCACTAAGTGACCCTTTCTTTTGTGTATATAGTTCCTCCATTTTTAAATTTTTAGTATTTTTTTTTATGGTTTTCTGTTTGTCCCTCTCCCCTGCCCCTTTTTATTTCAATAGTTTTAATGGCTAATATTATTCAGTGGAACTGCCGTGGTTTACGAGCCAACTGGGAGGAACTCCGTTGGCTTCTGGCTGAGTATTCACCTGTGTGTGTTTGCCTACAAGAGACAATGGTTGGTGATGCTGCGCCTCCCAGTCCACCTGGTTACCAGGTTTTTTATTCAGATCGTCTTCCTGGACAGGGTCATGGTGGGGGTGTGGCTATTCTAGTACGCAGTGACATACCTTTCACTGCTGTGAGTCTTAACACTCCACTGCAGGCTGTTGCTCTCCAGATTTTTCTTCCCCGTCGTTATACTGTGTGCTCTTTGTACCTCCCTCCTAGTGCCACTATTGAGAGGGTTGATCTTGAAAATCTTATTCGTGCACTTCCCTCACCCTATTTCTTGCTGGCCGACATGAACAGTCATCATCCCCTGTGGGGTGGCTCCACAGCTGATGCTAGAGGTACTATGTTAGCCTCCATTGTGGAGGATGTGGACCTGTATATTTTAAATTCTGGTGAAGTTACTTACTTCCATAGTCAAACGGGTATTTTTACTTCTATTGATTTGTCTCTGTTCTCTGCAGGGGTAGCCCTGAATTTTACATGGGCTGTGTTACCGGACTTACATGGCAGTGACCACTTCCCTATTTTATTAAGATCGACACAGAGTGAGCCTCGGCATCGTATTACCCGCTGGCGCTTGGATAGGGCGGTCTGGCCGGTTTTTGAGGAGCTGTGTTCCCCAAACCGATGTGTGGAGGATTTTGTCAGCACTGATGCCGCTGTTGAGTATTTCACAGACTTACTACACTCGGCGGCACTGCAGAGTATTCCGAGAACAGCTGGTCACTTTCCTTGCCATCCAGTTCCCTGGTGGACTGATGAGTGTGCTTCTGCTGTTCGGGCTAAACGTGCTGCTTTCTCCCGACTTCGTCGTCACCGAGGTGACCCTGGTTACTTAGCGGCATATAGGAGGGCCCGAGCTCATGCCCGGCGGGTTATGAAGGAGGCTAGGAGGAAGTCTTGGGCATCATTTGTTTCTTCAATTTCTTCACAGACTCCTCTCACAAAAGTGTGGAAACGGGTGAGGAAGATTGCAGGGAAATTTCCCGTTCCCTCTCCTCCTGTTTTATCTCATGCAGGTGTGGTGGTGGCTCATTCTTCATCTGTTGCCGAGATATTTGCAGCTCATTTTGCTAATGTCTCTAGGAAGGATACCTCATCCCCATCGGCACGCCGACGACGACACCTGGAATCTTTGGGCATTAGTTTTCCATCTACTGCAGAGGAGTCGTATAATGTTGCTTTTTCTACTTCTGAACTTCAGACGGCATTGTCGCAGTGTCACGACTCGTCTCCAGGCTTGGATGATGTCCCATATGCCTTCTTACACCACTTGTCTGATGCAGCCCTTCATTTTCTGTTGTCACTGTATAACAGAATTTGGTGCAATGGTGGGTTTCCGACCTCATGGGGTGTTGCTGTGGTTCTTCCCATCCCTAAGCTGGGTAAGGATCAATTGCAGGCCACTAATTATCGCCCTATCTCGCTGAAATCTTGCCTTTGTAAGGTCCTCGAAAAGATGGTGAATAGTCGGCTCGTGTGGTACTTAGAGAAGGGTGGTTACTTGTCTCCAGTCCAGTGTGGGTTTCGGAAGATGCGGTCGACCACAGATGCTCTCCTTTCTTTAGAATCTTCCATCTGCCAGGCTTTTGCAACTAACCAGCATCATATCACAGTGTTCTTTGATTTGGAGAAGGCGTACGACACTTCCTGGCGTCATGGTATATTGCAATCTCTTTATGAGTTTGATCTCCGTGGGCAACTCCCCACTTTTATCCGGGAGTTTTTATCTAATCGTTTTATTCGGATCCGAGTCGGGAGTGAGCTGTCTACTGCACGTCCCCTTGAGGATGGTGTGCCACAAGGGAGCATACTAAGCCTTACCCTTTTCGCAGTGGCAATTAACAGCGTTATTTCTATGCTCCCTGATGGTGTTCGTGGCTCTCTCTATGTTGACGATTTATCAATCTCTGTCACTGCCTCACGGATGTCAATGGCAGAAAGGAGGATGCAGATGGCTCTTAACCATGTCTCTAGATGGGCTGATGAACGAGGTTTTCGATTTTCCTTCAAGAAGACCGTTGCCATGCATTTTTGCCGCGTTCGTGGAGTCCACCCTGACCCAAACCTTTTTCTAAATGGGCGTCGTATTTCGTGTTTAAAGGAAACCCGGTTTTTAGGGCTGATTTTTGACAGCCGGTTGACCTGGGTCCCTCACTTGAGGTACGTAAAAGCTGAGTGTCTCAGAGCATTGGGTCTCTTGAAAGTTTTAGCGCACACATACTGGGGAGCTGATTGCAAGACCCTCCTCCTCTTGCATCAGTCTCTGATTTTATCCAAACTTCATTATGGACGTGAAGTTTATTCCTCTGCCTCAGAAGCCCGGCTTCGTATTTTAGATTCCATCCATCATGCTGGTGTTCGTCTCGCCACTGGGGCATTCCGATCTTCCCCGATTTCGAGTTTGTTGGCTGATGCTGGTGTCCTTCCTTTAGACTTGCTCCGCTCTTCCCTTTTGATGAGATGTTGGTATCGCTTATCTCGTCTCCCAGACTCTGTGCCCTTTGTCAAGGTCTCTCAAGATTCTCGGTCACCTATTTTTGCCACTCGGCCATCCTTTCCAAAGCCCTTTGGTTTCAGGGTGCAGTCAATTATGTCTAGCTTCTCTGTTCCTTCTGTGCCGATCACTCCCCACCGTGTCCCGAGGGTGGGCTACTGGCTTCTCCCCAGGGTGACATTTTGTCGTTTCTTCTCATCCAGTAAGGCCTCCCTTCCTTCTCAGGTTTTATTTTCTCTGTTTTTAGAGCATGCCTCTTCACATGGGGACTCCATACCAGTTTATACTGATGGATCTAAGTCTGATGCGGGTGTGGGCTTTGGTGTGGTGTTTCTCACCTTCTGTCGAGGTGGGAGCCTCCCTGTGACTGCTTCTGTTTTTATGGCTGAGCCGACTGCTATTTTATTTGCCCTTCAGATTCTCTTCACTCTCCCTCACACTGCTTTTACTGATTTTAGTGACTCACGAAGTGCTCTTTCTGCAATGGAGTCTTTTAATCCCTCTCATCCTTTGGTTTGATCCATTTTAGAGTGGCTTTTCCTTTTAGGGCGTCGTGGCCGTCGTGTAGATTTCTGTTGGATTCCAGCTCATGTAGGAGTGGCAGGGAATGAACGAGCTGATCAGCTGGCCAAGGCGGCAGCGGCTCGTTCCCCTCTTGCACAGTCCCCTTTGTATCGTCTGCCTGCTGCAGATATGCGCTCCTTTATTGCCTTCAGGGTTTGGTGCTGTTGGCAGGAGCATTGGGATGCTGTGGGTGCCAATAAGTTGGCTCGATTTGCCAGAAGGTGGGCTCATTCAATTACCAGGGCTTCCCTCGTCAATGGGAGACCGCTTTGTGCCGCCTCCGCATTGGTCACACCCGTTTCTCTCACGGTTTTTTAATGGAGAGGGCTCCTCCTCCATTCTGTGATGACTGTCTGGTTCCCTTGACTGTTCGGCACCTGATGGTGGAGTGTCCTAGTCTTGAGGATTTGCGGTGTCGGTTCCTCTCTGACCACCAAACGGATGGTGGTGTGTATCATCTTTCCTCCGTGCTTGGGGAGGATGCCTGTGTCTTGGGAGGGGCAACCCTCTCCTTTGTGAAGGAGGCAGGACTTCTTAAGGATATTTAGAATTTCTCCTTTTTTATTGTGTGGCTTATCCTCTGTTTTTTGTTTTCTGCTTTTTACTTCTTTGCTATACGGCGGCATATGACCCTGGCAGTTGCGCCGCCATGATTATTAGAAAAAAAAAAAAAAAATTACGCTCCAGGCAGGGTGATTCCAGTTTTCTAGTGCTCCCACACCATCCCTCCCTCATTCCTCTCCTCTCATGACCTTCCTCACCCACTTCCATCACCCCCCCTCTCTTCCTCCCCTCCCCCTTCCCCTCTCCCCCCTACCCCCACCCTTCAGAATTTTGTAGCTCATTTTTTTTTTTCCAAACAATAGCATGCACAATAATTATGCCAGTGTTCCTCACTCATTCCCAACACCTTTCCCACCAACATTTCTCCCCTCCTCACCTTCCCTCCCCCGATCCCCTTCCCTCACAGCCCTGTAGCTGTCCAAATAAAAAAAAATGAACAAAAGCATGCAAAATCTTTTTCTTGGTGTTACTCACACACTCCGGCACCCTCCTCCCTCACCCCTTTCCCCCCATCCCCTCCCATCAGAGCTGTCAAGTACCTGTAAGAATTTCAAAGAAAAAAAAAGCTAGAGCTACCCCCCTTCCCCCTTACCCCCTCCCTTCAGAATTTTCCGGCTCATTTTTTTTTTCAAAGAATAACATGCACAATAATTATGTCTGTGGGGTGGGGAGGGACCTGGAGGGGTGGTACGAGGGTACAGAGGTGGGAGACAGACACCACAAGACAAAGAGGACAGGCAGAGAGGGACACAGGGGTGTGGAGGGTGGGTAGGGGGGGATATAACCCTCCCCAGGGAGATAAGGAAGTGGGGAAAGGGCGGTATCCACGGTGGAGTGATGGGGGATGGAGGGGGAGGGAGGGAGGGAGGAGGAGGTGGTCAAAGGCAAGGGAGGGGGAGAGGGAACAAAGGAACTGGGGTAGAGGATGCTAGCAAGAGGGTGGTGGAGGAATCACCCCCCCCCACCATGGGTAGGGGCCCGAATCCTCCCCCGTCCCTGCTCAGGACTTAGTTCCCATTGGTTTGCATCGATATACTTCACAATCGAGCTGAAAAGCAGCATCCACATTTTTCTTTTTTTTTTACAAAGGCTCCTCTATCGATTACATTCAGCATCTAGCTTAAAACTGAAAGAGGATCGATCGATCCTGTTAGTACTTTAGGAGTCAAAGAAGACCTACACTCCAGTCCGGGAAAGCTTGTTTATGGCCAGTCCATTTGGTTCCCTGGAGAATTCACCATCTCAACTCTCCCTGAAAACCTTAGTAAGTATGAGTTTCTTGCTGTTCTCCAGGAAACCATGCTAGACAGCAACTAGTAGCTCCCCATCAGCTACTTCATCAGTCATGTCATGTTCCATCTTTTTAGTCGATTACAAGTATGCATGACTGTGACTTGATGCTAATCGATGCCCATTTCATCATCCTTATAATAACCCTTATGAAGTTGTTAAAAGATCGAGTAAGCATCTCACCATCCAATATGATAATAGTAGACAGTTTCTGTGGATAGGTTAAAACCTGCTGTTTTTCCAACACCTATTCTCTCCCCAACTGCTCAACCCATTTCTCAAACCCCCGGGTTTATTAGCTTTTCCCTACCACCTACAGTCGATCCTATACATCAATTCAATCATCTTCCACTAATCTTAAACATTTTGTTGCCTTACCGGGGACCCACACTGGTAAGGATCAACCAGCTCCAGCTATTGCAACGAGGAGTGGAAGGGTCTCCCTTTCCCCTGAGAGGTATGCTTCGTCAGTAATCGCTGATGATGAAGTGGGGGTGTTCCATCTAAGCAACCCGCCTTACGAAGTCCTGAGGGAGGTGGGCTAGTGTGGTCATCCTGACAACCGGTATTCCTACCATACACTCGCATGCCACCGACGGTCACGTAAGTGTACTTGCTCAGGTAGTTTTTACTTGGCAGAGAAACTTGTGTATCGAGACACTGAGCAATGAAGTGGGTATAAGAATCTTTGAGCCTTCGAATCTTGTGTTTAAAAGGGCGACAAACGACGAAGCTCTCTCTCTCTCTCTCTCTCTCTCTCTCTCTATATATATATATATATCCTGTCTGTCTGTCTCTTACATACACACACACACACACACACACACATATATATATATATATATATATATATATATATATATATATATGTGTGTGTGTGTGTGTGTGTGTGTGTGTGTGTGCGCGCATCCATAGAATAGAGCCAGCCAAGGAGAATCAGAATGATTTTCCACTTCGTATTTATTACAGATGACTAGTTTCAGGAAAGCATATCACATCATCAGACCTAAAAACATTAAAAAACACACATTGCAGTGTAACGGTAAGAATTTTTTTCCCCACCGTTATTGTTCATCCAGTGTAATGCTAGTGATTTTATCCCACCGGTATTCTTCAATCAGTGTAATGATGGATATTAATATTCTTACCTGTTGTTGGTACTGATCAACTTATCCATGGATAATACAGGTGGTACTCGACTTAGTATAGTAGATGGTATATATTTAAGAAAAAAAAGAAAGAATTGTGGTAGCGTTTGTAATTTTTGGCCGAGCTTAGATTTAATCAGTACCACGGGTGGTCATCGTTCCCTCAGCGAAGGAATCTTGAATTGGAAGGGGAGTGAATTTGGCTTGGGGACTTAATTCCCTTGATTAGGTACACTAAGAAAATAAGGAAAGATATATACTTTAATAATTTTATGCTAATTTCCACAAAAACATTTTTAATTATATGACCCTTTGTAGTATGAGAGATTGTACATTAAGACCATGGTTTGGATGATCATTCCTCCAACATTGACACCAGGCGAAAATAATTTGATACATACAAACGATTTAAGAGGACATTGTACCTTACTTTCTTTTTGACAGTTACTATTGGGCTCGACAATAGCCTCAAGACAGGGACCTTTTTACGAGCATGGGTTGTCTTTTCGGGCTAGCATAGCCTCGAACCAATAAGAATTATTACTCGTGTTCATTTTCATCCATATAATATATTCTCATCATGTAATTCTCTAGAATCCAATATCAGTTCAGGACTATTTACAGTTCATGATCATCATTGCTATATAATCACTAAAAATACATAATCACTTGGGCTTGTTTAGCCTCGAGGAATAATTCAGAAAAAAAAAAACATAATTACTAAGAATTCGTAATCACTCGGGCTTGTTTAGCCTCGAGGTACTATTCAAACATTGTATAATCACTAAGAATACATAATCACTCGGGCTTGTTTAGCCTCGAGGTTCATTTCAAAATTACATCATTGCTCACAATCACTAAGTTCCCTTCCACGCTCCTAACTTCCTAACCTTAGTTACAAGAAAGAAAACGGTTAATGGTTTTGAATTTCGCTCTTCCGTTACCAGATTACATCACTTCCAAATTTCTATTTTCTTATTTACAAAATAAAATTCACTTGATAGACCAATAATACTATTACAATTACATTTGGTTTATATAATAATTCATGGATAGTGTAATATGTGTATTCTCAAGTCTTTGGACAATACTATGGGAAGGCCTCATGTTCACACTGACGTCACTGGTGTCTGTGGACTGAACGAACGTCCATTATCTACGACGTCTGGGCCTCGAGTGTCTACGTTAAACTTTCAACAATATTACTTCATATAGTCCATGACAAGTAAGGATTAAACAAAGAAAAAGAGGGGGAGGAAGAAGAAATGTGGACAGCTCACCTGAACGAACGTCCATTATATACGACGTCTGGGCCTCGAGTGAGCTCGCTAGCGACGCCACTACTAAGTCAAATGAGGTGGTGTTTTTTAAATATGGTGGGTTTCAATTCTCTTTACAATTTATTTAGCAGTGTACCCATGACGCCAGGACTTTTGATTGAATTGGGGAAAATTTGGGATCTATTCCTTACTTAATTTAGATACTGATTCTATCACTATCTCACTTTGAATTTTGGGGCAGCTCACGCCATCTAGTGAATGCCAAGACAAACGGGACCTTTAAATCCTCACAAATGACATTATTTAGGCCTTTTTGATTGTTAATCTTACATATTTGGGTTCTAGCAGCTTCATTAGTAAACATTTCACAACTAGGTTATGGAAAGAATTGTATATTCATCATTATTCTGTTTAAGGTTTAAACTCGGCGCCCAATAACAACGACAAGAAAAGCTGCGTGCATCTGTTATTCATTACTCGACCAGACGAGGAATTCCCATAGCTCAACATTCACAATTACATCACCCAATGCATAGATACAGAGATACATACATATAAAAATAGTTAACCCTACATTAATCATTAACGTATGAATTACTACTTAGGACAGGAATTTATAGATTAATATTCAGGTTACACCCTATCTAACTTAAAAATACAGTACCTCTAAACACATACATGAATATTAAATGTGTGGGACTACAGCAATTTATGTTAGAATATTTACATAGGAATATCAAAAATTTTACCAAAAGGAGCCTGTAGCAATGGCTGAATTCTGTGAATACAATGAAGATGTAAAATTATTTTCATAAGTATATCAAACTCAAGGAATAAAAATGAGTGTTATCTCAGTGAGTCGGCAGTACTGACCGAAAATCGTGAACACAGTCAGTCTTAAGGAATGATATGAAACTTCTGAGACATCAGTAGTCCAGTTCAAAGCCAATAAAACAAGGAAAGAATCAGTGAACTAAGAATCAGAAAGCTGATTCATAGCAACAAAACAATGCTAAAATCTTAAGGTATATAGATTTACTGATGATTCATAGTTACTTAATGAAGGCATAAGTTTGTAAATGTACAAGGACTCCAAATTAGCAGTTCCATTCCATCATTTCTACCATGTAAAATACTTAAATAATCCATATTGCAAATATGGCCTATATAGAAAAAGTGATTCCTAATCTCTGACATAATTGGGTTAGACAGTGGCAAAGACGTTCTATGATACAAGCCATTGTGTCTGGATACACGAATTTTGAGGTTCCTAACTGAACTCCCAATATATCTAGCTGTACAGCTAGAACAAGTCAATAAATCTACTATGTTCGAACACAGTGGCTTTGGTATATTATCTTTACATAGAAAAAATGAACCCACAGTAAATCTATCTATCTATCTAGCTATATACCTAGGCTGCTTCCCCCAAGGAAAGGGAGGTAGCCGAGACAGGACGACACACTCCCCATTTACTCATCCATTGAAACACATTCATTCGCATCTTAGCCCCAAAGGGGAGAACGGACAGATCCTCACCGCACCACACCGCACAAGGGTCAACTGCGCAATGCAATCAGTGACATCCACAGCAGGGCCCGACAGCAGAACTGGTTTTTCCCTGCCACATCATAACAGACCCATCCCCTTACCCGCACCTGACCTGACTAGCTGATCAGACCAAATGCGGGAGAATATCCCCTCAGGGCTGCATCATCACTTATTCATTCACAATTTCTCTCCATTTATTTCTGTCACGCACAGCCACTCTTCCTTGCTCAACAGACATCCCTCTCGCATCCAGCGCTCTCTTCACACTGTCCATCCATCCTATTCGTGGTCTTCCTCTCAGCCTTACACCTCTCACAACAGATCTAGTTATCTTTTTCACCAATCGCTCATTATCCATTCTCTCCATATGCCCAAACCATCGCAACACCCTCTGCTCAACTCTACCAGCCATCTCCCGAACAACTCCAGTTCTCCTTCGCACTTCATCATTTTGCACCCGATCCATACGCGTCACTCCACACATACTCCTCAGACACCTCATCTCCATTACATTCAAACTTTTCCTCTCTGCTACACCCATATTCCATGTTTCAGCCCCATATAACGCAGTCGGTACCACAACACCCTCATACAGCCTTCTCTTTACATCCGTTCTAAACGAACGACATTTAAACACTTTTTTCATTCCTCCCAGCACCTTTCCTACTTCATTTATTCTAAACTTCACTTCTGCATCTATTCTTCCATCCACAGCAACATGTGACCCTAGATATTTAAAACAATCTACCTCCTCATGCAACTCACCATTCAAAACTATATTCATCCCCCTACCATCTATCAACCTCGTACACTTCATCACTTTACTCTTATTCTCATTTACTTTCAATTTCCTCCTTTCACACACCCTTCCAAACTCCTCTACCAACTGTCTCAATCTCTCCTCTGAATCAGTCACCAGTGCAGTATCATCTGCAAACAGCAGCTGCTTCAGATTCCACTCTCCACCATCAACATTCACCAGACTCAGACCTCCACCCAAAACTCTTGCATTCACCTCCCTTACAACACCATCCATGTAAATATTAAACAACCAAGGCGACATCACACATCCCTGCTGCAGCCCCACTCTCACGGGAAACCAATCACTCACAGCATTTCCCACTCTTACACACGCTCTGCTATTTACGAAAAAACTTTTCACCCCTTTTAGTAAACTACCATCAAGTCTATACAATCTTAAAACAGTCCACAAAGCCTCCCTATCAATTCTATCATACGCTTTCTCTAAATCCATAAATGCCCAAAACACATCCTTGCCTTTCGCTAAATAGTTTTCACACACTTGTCTCACAGCAAACACCTGATCAACGCATCCCCTCCCTCTCCTAAAGCCACACTGCTCATCACCAATCACTCCCTCTGTACCCTCTCTAACTCTCATAATTAACACTCTACCATAAACCTTACCTACAACACTCAGCAGACTTATACCCCTAAAGCTAGTACATTCATACTAATCACCCTTGCCTTTATACAACGGGACCACACAAGCACTTGCCCAGTCAATTGGCACCATACCTTTCTCAAAGCACACATTCAACAATCTTACTAACTAGTCAACAATAGTCACTCCACCAACTTTCAGGCATTCCACAGCACACCCATCCATACCAACAGCTTTCCCTGGTTTCATCTCCTTTACTGCCTTCTCGACTTCCTCCTTCATGATCAAAGAATCATTCAACTCTCCCAGCACATTTATTCCTTGCACCCTTCCATCCGCCACAATCTCAGCCACCCTTTCCTCCTCTACATTTAACAATATTTCAAAATACTCTGCCCATCTCTTCCTTACTGCATCCATCTCAATTAACATCCTTCCATCCTCTGCTTTTAATCGTTCTTCCTTCCCAGACTCTCCCTTTCGCACCCTTTTCACCTTCTTCCAAAACATTTTCTTATTCTGTTGAAAATTCTCTGTCAGCCACCTACGCCACCTCTCATCTGCTGCCACTTTAGCATCACGCACAGCCCTTCTCGCTCTATTCCTCTTTTCCTTATACCTTTCATATGACATCTCATCCTTCCTCTGCAGCCACACTTCATATGCACGTCTCTTCTCAGCCACAGCCATAATTACTTCCTCGCACCACCATTCACTTTCTTTTCTTACACCACCATCCACACGTCTCACACCAGACACCTCTTCTGCATGCCCCACCATAGCACTCTTAAACAACTGCCATTCCTCCTCCACACTGCCATTTTCCCGATCTTTCAATGCGTTCCACTCATCTTTCAATTTCTCCTGATACTCTATCTTTTTCTCTCTTTTATCCGACTCACTTTCAAAACCTCCTTGCCACACCTAACCCTCCTAGCTCTCACCCATCTCTTACCTACTCTTAACTTCCCTCCACCAGGTAGTGGTCAGACATACCTCCACCCTCCCCTCTCAGAACTCTCACATCCAACAATCTTCCTATTACATTCCTAGACACAACCACATAGTCCATCAATGTTTTATCCACAACCATTCCACCCTACTGTCTCACCCATGTATACTTATAAATATCTTTCTTCTCAAACAGCGTATTCCCAATCACCATCTCTCGCTCAACACACATCGCTATCATTCGTTCCCCATTTTCATTTCTTCCAGGCACACCATGCATACCAACTACGCCTTCAACTGCTACATTTCCCACTCTAGCATTCAGATCTCCCATCATTACCACATTCACATTAGCTCCAAAACTCTGCAGACACTCATCAACATCATTCCAGAAAGACTCCCTCTCTTGTTCATCCCTTTCATTACCAGGCCCATATGCACTCACAAACACCCACAACTCACGTTCAAATTTCGCTTTCACCCACATCAGTCTCGATGACACCTCCTTCCATTCAATCACTCATTTCTGTACGTCCGGACTCACTAACAGGCCACACCTTCTCTTGCCCTTCCTCTGTCAACACCTGACAGTCTTCCATTCACACTTCCAAACATAGATTCTCCCTTCCCTTTCATCTTCGTTTCACTCAGAGCTAACACATCCAACTTTCTTCTCACAAACTTTCTGCCAATCTCCTCCCTTTTAGCTTCAATCGTATTACATCCATGCACATTCATAGACCCAATCTTCAGGGTACGGGGATAACTCCATCCCCCATCCCTTTCTCTGGCCTGTCTCTTTTTAGCAACTAAAAAACAGAGGAGGGGGTCCCTAGTCCCCTCACCCCGCCCCTTTTAGTCGCCTTTTACGACACGCAGGGAATACGGTGGCAGTATTCTTCCTAACAAAACCTGGCCGCAGAGTAGTAGTACCACCCCATAGCGCGGCCAGGTTGTGTCCCCCCCGCCACAGTAAAAGGGTTTACAAATGCAAATCTAGATGAGATATAAGGAGAGACACATATCAGTAATTTCAAAACCTTGTAAGAGAGTCGTTTCATCTCCTACACCCTCGTGGTTGTGCATTCGCGTCTCTCCGCTAGTCCTAACACTGAATCGGACCCTGGATCCCTTTCCTCTGTGGTGTAGCCACGCTCATCCTATTGTGGATTGTGTGCAAGTGTGTGCATATATATATATATATATATATATATATATATATATATATATATATATGTGTGTGTGTGTGTGTGTGTGTGTGTGTGTGTGTGTTTAAGCCTCTCATTGATCCACAAGAGGTCATTTGCACCCAAATGACAGCAATCCCAGATGCATGCATCTCACATCACTATGGAGTTTTCTATTGCTCGGACCGCATGAAGACCAGTGACCACAATGATTTCCAGATCTTGGCTGCTGTAGCATCTGTGTATGGCAACGGTCCTTCAACAATGGCTTTGAACCGGAAGGGCATCCGTCTGGGGCAAATCAAGGCACGTGGCGAACAGGTGGTAGCTCTGCACTCATCATTCAATTTTGGTGTTCCCCTCAATGTTCACTGGAACAGTAAGATGGTTGCTGATGAACCTGGTCAAGAAAAGTTCGAACGTTTACTCATCCTGGTGTCTGGAGAGGGAATTGTCAAGCTGAGGGAATTGTGAAGCTGCTAAATGTTCTCAAGCTGTAATCAGGAACAGGAGCTTCCATGGCGAAGGAAATCTTTCCAACCCTGCAAGTGTGGGGCCAGGTGGATTCGGTGACAAACATGTCCTTTGACACAACTGCTAGTAACACCAGAATTTGCCTGTGAACCTGCACTCTCTGCAGAAGATGAAGAAGGAAGTCCTCCACCTAGCCTTCAAGAAGCACTTCAGTGAGATCATCATCCAAAAAATCTTCAAAGTCTGCACTGGCACCTTCACATTAGGGCTGGATATCCCTCTCTTCAAGCATTTCAAGCAGGGATGGAGCTCTATCACAGCAGGTCGCTCTGAGCCGCACACCAGCCTTCCTCCCCGTTGCAACAAGGCCATCACATTCTGTTGTCTTCAGCTCATTGCTCAACAGCCACAAAACGATTACCAGGAGTTGCTTGAGCTCTCGGTAATCATCCTTGGTGGAGTTTCTCCTAGTGGCTTCCACATTTTCCTGCCCGGTGCCCACCTCCTTGCCCATTGGATGGCCAAAATCATCAACTAGGTCAAGGTTTGCCTCTTCTGCTGGCAGTTCAAGCTCACTGCACGAGACCTCGCCACATTCGAGATTTACCATCACAATCTACATCCTGTACTGGTTCACAGCACCATTCGCTGCATCTGCTGCTTGGAACAACATCAAGTTCCTTCAAGTCATCCTGGACTATGGTGACTCGGACATCTTATCTGATGCTGCAGAGGCCATCAGCCATCATCTCTGGCAGCTCTCTCAGGAGCTGGTTCGCTTGGTGTATTTTAACGAGTATCACTTCTAGGAAACAAAGAGGGCTGTGGTCACAGCTGTGGAGAATGATGTGGGGGGGGGGGATGAGTCTGAGAAGATAAGGCTCTGGAGCTGGATGTGGCTGTCATATGCGCAAAGACCTTCCTTGATTTCATCACGAGCACCGTTCGCCACCTTCTGTCCTTCCTTGGCTCCTCCTGTGGGTTCCTTGAGATCAACCCATCGACTTGGGTGGAAAGAGACGACTACAAGAAAGCCAAGCAATGTGTCCAGTCACTGAAAGTTATGAAAGACTTAGCTAAGTGAGGAGATGCATTGATGCAAGACTTCATCCCTGTCATCTCCAAGGACAAGGAGCATAGGCAATACCAGTTCCAGATCACAGGGGCTTGTCACAAGCGATTCCTGGACACTCAAACTAGGCAACAAAGAATATGGGATCAACAACAATGATAATCTCCTCTCCTAAGCAAGGGAACACTTACACTATAGGGGGGTTAAGGTGTGCTGGCAGGGTATTTAGCCCAGACAGCACAGAGTGTGAACTTCCAGGCTGTTGAGGCAACAGTAAATACTAGAGTAGAAGACTGAAATTTGGCACATAGGGTTTTTGTACTAAGAGGAACAAAAGTGCGAGGTGACCCATTGAAAATGTACAAGTTCAGATATAATGACTACCTTTATACAGTATATATATATATATATATATATATATATATATATATATATATATATATATATATATATATATACAGAGAGAGAGAGAGAGAGAGAGAGAGAGATATGGAGCCTCTGTGGTACAGTGGTAAACTGTGCGTTTCCATACACTGAAGAACGAGGGTTCGCCCCCAGCCAGGGTAATAAACTTTGGGGGCGTTCTTTTGGTCACATACTGCTTGGCAACATGAGAGGTGCTGGGGTTGAACCAGTGTCACATGCTATAAAGTATGCTTGCACCCAGTCGGCTTGCGCGGGCTGACTACACTTGGTTCACAGACTACACGCACATCCAAAGCCACTTCAACACTACAATTACATTTACAAGCACTTTTCACCCTACATACAATCTCTACCAGACAGCCTATAGCCACTTGGTAGAGATACATTGGCTGTATCATCCCCACTTCGGTCGAGATAGGCCGGTCCTGCAGTGGACACTTAAACGGCTGATGAGATGAGATGAGATGATAATATATATATATATATATATATATATATATATATATATATATATATATATATATATGATCTTTCTAATAACTTTACCTCATCATCCTTTCCTCCTCTTTTCTACTCTGATGGCTCTGTAGCTATTTCTTCTACTGATAAAGCAGATCTCTTCGCTCAGACTTTCTCCTCCAATTCCACCTTAGATGATTCCGGTGCTGTTCCTCCATCACTTCGCCCCTCTGACTTCCTCATGGCTGACATTAAAATTTCTTCAGCTGATGTATTTTCTGCTTTCACTGGCCTCAATACTAACAATGCATATGGGCCTGATGGAGTCCCTCCTGTTGTTATCAAGAACTATGCTTCTGTGCTTACACCCTGCCTAAGCAAACTCGTTCGCCTTTGTCTGTCAACTTATACCTTTCCTTCTTGCTGGAAGTTTGCTCTCATTCAGCCAGTCCCAAAGAAGGGTGACCATTCCCAACCCTGTAACTATCGTCCAATTGCTTTAACATCCTGTATCTCAAAAGTTTTCGAGTCAATTCTTAATAGAAAAATTTTAAAGCATCTTTCCTATCACAACCTTCTTTATAATTGTCAGGATGGGTTCCGTCAGGGATGCTCCACTGGCAATCTTCTCACCTACCTTTCAGACTCCTGGTCATCCTCCTTTCGGGACTTTGGCGAAAGCTTTGCCATTGCACTTGACATCTCAAAGGGTTTTGATCGAGTCTGGCATAAATCTTTAATTTCCAAACTCCCCTCTTACGGTTTCTATCCTTCTATCTGTGCCTTCATCACTAGTTTCCTTTCTGGTCGTTCTATAGCCGCTGTTGTAGACGGTGTTACATAGCCTATAATTTCATCATCCTTTGTGTAATTCTAACGTACAGTGTGCTGCCTGTTTGATCACGAGCGTGTTCTGCCTCAGTCCCCCCCTTCTACCGTTATAGTAGAGTAAGTCGTCCTTTCTGTTGTTCAGTGCGGGATTGTCAACTCTTTGTCCCCATGGCTTCATTTGCGCGTCTTTCTTACAAGTTGTATCAAGCTCTGCCAGCCCCTATATAATGAGCTCAGTCTCTGCATCATTGCCACTTAGATCTGCTCCTCATTTTGTTCACATCTCTGTCCTCCCCTGTACAGTTATTATTATTGTGAGTGCTCAAGAAGTCTCCAACCATCTAGCAGCTGTGTAATTTGAGTATAAGTGTTATTGCATCTTGTTCTTGTACTGTATAGCATAAGTTTAATTTGTAGGCCTAGTGATATTTTGTGATTCATGTGAGTGGATGTCAGCCATCATTAATAATAGTTTGTATCTGTAATAATTTATCTTGCATTAACTGAGCATTACCCAGTGTATTTTCATTTTATCAGGGCTGACTTAGATAAATTTACTCATGCTAATTTCGTGTTAATAGAGGCTATTGCAGTTAACCATATATTTAACCTGTTTTTTGCCATTACATTATCCTTATGAGTCCTGAATGTTTTGTTGTTAGTTTGAGCATTAAACTTTAACTTGTAATTTTACGTAAGTCTTTGTTTTGAACCTGGAACTTTACGGGACAGTAGTGATTTTTAGTATTCTCACTTAAAGTGTACAATATCTTTCTCTGTTCCGTAACATAAATTTGGCGACCTCATATCAGGATATTCAGGATATTATCATAAGGATATTGCTTGATATTTTGTGACTGTTACTTATTCATGATGTCTACTATTACTACACTTGATGAAGCCAAAGATTTTTTGTCAAATGTGCAAACAGTGTGTGATGTAGAAAACAGAACAAAGAATGAACTTAAGCTTGTTGCTCAACAATTGGGAATTGCTGTTCGCTCTCATCATTCTAAAGATCAAATTGTTGACATGATTAATGAAAGCTTGTTTAATGTAACTCCTCCAAATGAGCAAACGCAGATTGAAATAGCTAAGTTACAGCTAGCCCTGCAGGAGGCTCGTGTGAAGGAAGCTGGATTTCAAGCACGTGCTAAGGAGGCTGAGTCTCAGGCTAAGGAGGCTTGTGTTAAGGAGACTGAATTTCAGGCAAATGCTCGAATTCAAGAGGCACAGGTACAGGCTCAGGCACAAATTGAACTTGCTAGGATTCAGGCAGACCATGAGTATCGCATGAAACAAGGTGGAACTGGATCATCTAGCTCTGATGATTTTGATGTGGCTAAAAATGTTAAACTTGTCCCTCCTTTTAATGAATCTGATTTAACCAAGTATTTTCAGTTGTTTGAAAGGGTAGCTACAGGTTTTAATTGGCCCAAACAGTATTGGCCAGTACTCCTTCAAACTGTTCTCACCGGTAAAGCTCAAGTAAGTTATGCATCTCTGCCTCAGGATCAATCTGATAATTATGATGTAGTTAAGAGCTTGATTCTTAAGGCCTATGAGCATGTTCCTGAAGCTTATAGAGTAAAATTTAGGACAACTTACAAGCAAGATAAGCAATCCCATGCTGAGTATGCAAAAATCAAAGAAGATCTGTTAGAGCAGTGGTTAAATTCTAAGAATGTGGATTCTGATTTTGACAAATTTAAGCAGATGATTTTGCTGGAGGACTTCAAAAGGTGTATTAGTAAAGATGTAAGCCTATATCTTGATGAGAAAAGAATAGATAATTTGTCTGATGCTCCAGTTTTAGCTGATGAATATGTCCTCACTCACAAGAGATATTCTAAAGAAAAAAGGAAAGCTGAGAGTAAGTACGTTGCCTCTACTCAGAGTACAGGTAACAGGAAAGAGAATAAAGATGATGTTTCTCAGGAAGTAAATACCAGCTTCACCTCTAGATTTCAGAAAAGTAAATGTACTTATTGTAGTAAGCTTGGTCATACTACGGAGAAATGTTTCAGGAGACAGCGTGATGTGAACAAAAAGGAGTCTTTAAATATTCAGTCAATTGGTCTAGTGTCCACTCTTGAGAGTTCCCAGAATTCTTTAACTGAGTTAACTGAACCTGCTTCGAGGGGTAACTTAAATTCTCATGATGGAGCTCCTCTTTTGAGCAGTAACGTGGGTGACACTCTCAAGAGTTCATGTGCTAATTTCCTGTCTGAAGGTTTTGTCAGTCCTCTGGACAGTAATGACAGGAAATCAGTTAAAATATATCGTGACACAGGTGCTTGCCAATCCCTTATGCTGACCAGTGTTCTAGGCTCTAATGTTAATTCCTCTGATGAAACTGTAATCTTACAAGGTGTAGGGAATAATTACTTCTCTGTCCCTCTGTGCAGAGTGAATTTAGAGTCTGGTTTTGTTAATGGTTCCGTTATGGTTGGGTTGGATGAGACACTCCCAATGTCAGGTGTAACTTTCTTACTTGGAAATGATATTGGTGGAAGTCAAGTGTGTCCAGCTCCTCAGTTGTCTAGTGAGCCAGTGGCTGCGTCCCAGGATTGTGATGTCCCTGATGTGTTCCCTGCATGTGCTGTCACTAGGGCTAAGTCTAAAGTTACTGGTGATTTAGAGGATAATGATGATGATGATGTTATCCTAGCTGACACTTTTCTTGCTAATTTGGACCACTCACCAGATGAGGCAGTACCCCGTAGTGTTGATAATTTGTCTCATCAAGAGTTGGTTGAGTTGCAGGTTGCTGACCCTGAGTTGAAAGATCTAGCTAACTCTGCTTACAGTGAAGAAGAGTCAGCCGGTGCTTCTACTTGTTATTATGTAAAGTCAGGAGTACTTATGAGGAAGTGGAGACCCCCAACAGCATCAGCCGACTGTGAATGGGAGGTTGTACATCAAGTTGTCATCCCTCGTGTTTGTAGGCAGGATATCATTAGAGTGGCTCATGATTCCAGTTTGGCAGGACACCTTGGAGTGAGGAAGACTGTGGCACGCATTTTGAAACACTTCTACTGGCCAGGTATCTTCAGGGATGTTTCCAGGTATTGTAAGTCTTGTCACACCTGTCAAGTTGTGGGGAAGTGTAATCAGACCGAAAAGGTTGCACCTCTAGTTCCCATTCCTCCTTTTGAGGCGCCTTTCACCCGTGTGTTGGTGGATATTGTGGGCCCTCTTCCTAAGACTTCTTCAGGATTTTCTTATGTGTTGACCCTGATTGATATGGCTACTCGTTATCCTGAAGCCATTCCACTTAGAAATATCTCAGCAAAGAACGTGGTTAAGGAAATGCTAGGGTTCTTCACAAAGTTTGGTCTGCCCAAGGAGGTACAGTCAGACCGGGGAAGTAATTTCATGTCAAACGTTTTCAAGCAGTCTCTGAAAGAGTTGGGCATCACCCAGATCACGTCTTCAGCTTACCATCCCCAGACCCAAGGAGCATTGGAGAGATATCATCAAACACTCAAATCGATGCTCAAGAAATACTGTTTGGAACATCAGAAAGACTGGGATAAAGGTCTTCCATTCGTTGTATTTGCTGCAAGAGAATCTCCAAATGAATCACTGGGCTTCTCACCTTTTGAACTACTGTTTGGCCATGAAGTAAGAGGACCCCTTAAGCTACTCAAGGAATGCTGGCTGTCGGAGGAAGATGACGTCAACCTGCTGGAGTCTGTGATGAAGTTCAAAGAACGGCTGTCCACTGCTTTACAGTTGGCGAGAGAGAATTTAGGAGCTGCTCAGGAGAAGATGAAGACTTGGTATGATAAGAAGTCCAGGTTACACCACTTTCAGCCAGATCAGGTTTTGATTCTGCTACCAGTGCATGGGCAACCTCTTCAAGCCAAGTTTAGTGGTCCTTATTTCGTGGAGAAGAAACTCAGTGATGTCAACTATGTCATCGCCACACCAGATCGTAGAAAGAACAAGCAACTATGTCACATCAACATGCTAAAGTTATATCACAGGCGGGACGAAAATAATCCAGTCTGCACTGTAGCTGTTCCACCCGAGTCTGCAAGTGAAGCTCTCCTATGCAGTATGTCCCTGAGTGATAGTTTGGGGAAGAATCCTAATATCATGAATGATCTCCAGACTAAGCTTTCTCATCTACCTCCCAAGGAAAGGCAGGAGTTTTCGGCATTACTGCAGGAGTACCCGCAAGTGTTCCGTGCTACTCCAGGAAGAACCACTGTGTTGATGCATGATGTCGATGTTGGAGACGCAAAGCCAATTAAATTGCCTCCTTACTGTGTGAACCCAGTGAAAGTTCCTCTCATCCAGAAGGAGCTTGGCTACCTGTTGGACCACAAGATGATTGAGCCCTGTCAGAGCGAGTGGAGTTCTCCTGTCACTCTAGTCCCTAAGCCAGGTGGGTCACAGCGGCTTTGCATCGACTACAGACGTGTTAATCAGATCACCAAAACAGACACTTACCCTCTCCCTCGTGTGGAAGATTGCATAGACAAGATCGGAAAGGCTAGGTACATAAGTAAGTTTGATTTGTTAAAGGGATACTGGCAAGTACCTATGACTGAACGTGCTAGGGAGATCTCATGTTTTGTAACACTAGGAAAGGCTTTTGCATGTTCTGTAATGCCGTATGGTATGAAGAATGCACCAGCCACATTTCAGAAGCTCATGAATGTTGTAACAGAGGGTTTGGCAGGGTGTGTTGTTTATATTGATGATGTATTAATCTTCAGTGACAACTGGAAAGATCACCTATGCCATGTCAGTAAATTTCTTGACCGTTTAGTTCAGGCTAATCTTGTAGCTAATTTATCAAAGTGTGAGTTTGGTCAAGCTAAAGTTCAGTACCTTGGGTATGTAATTGGTGATGGACATGTTGCACCACCAGCAGCTAAGGTTCAGGTTATAAGTGATCTTCCCAGACCTAAAAGTAGGAAAGAGCTACAAAGATATTTGGGAATGGTAGGTTATTACAGGAGATTTGTTCTTAACTTTTCAATTCTTGTATCACCATTTACAGACCTACTGAAAAAGGGAGTTGAATTTGTCTGGACCGATAACTGTGAATCCTCTTTCAACAAACTTAAAGCTATCCTATTGAGCCAGCCAGTGCTCGCTACTCCAAATTTTGCTAAGCCTTTTAAGATGGCTGTTGATGCAAGTGATACAGGAGCTGGGGCTGTTTTGCTGCAAGAGGATGATCAGGGTATTGAACACCCTGTATCTTATTACAGTAAGAAGTTCACTCCACCTCAAAAGAACTACTCAACTATTGAGAAAGAGCTTTTGGCCTTGATTTTGGGTTTACAGCATTTTTCATTTTATTTGTGTTCTGGTTTTGACCCCATAGTCATTTATACCGATCATAACCCACTGAAATTCCTTAGTAAGTTTAAAGATAAAAATCAGAGATTGACAAGATGGAGTCTACTTCTTCAGGAGTATTCATTAGACATACAACATGTCAAGGGGAAAGAAAATGTTATTGCAGATTGCTTATCTAGACTTTAGACAGATTGTTTTAGAGTAATAAGAAATTTCCTTTGTAAATTTCTTTTTCTTTGTGGGGAGGTGTTACATAGCCTATGATTTCATCATCCTTTGTGTAATTCTAACGTACAGTGTGCTGCCTGTTTGATCACGAGCGTGTTCTGCCTCAGTCCCCCCCTTCTACCGTTATAGTAGAGTAAGTCGTCCTTTCTGTTGTTCAGTGCGGGATTGTCAACTCTTTGTCCCCATGGCTTCATTTGCGTGTCTTTCTTACAAGTTGTATCAAGCTCTGCCGGCCCCTATATAATGAGCTCAGTCTCTGCATCATTGCCACTTAGATCTGCTCCTCATTTTGTTCACATCTCTGTCCTCCCCTGTACAGTTATCATTATTGTGAGTGCTCAAGAAGTCTCCAACCATCTAGCAGCTGTGTAATTTGAGTATAAGTGTTATTGCATCTTGTTCTTGTACTGTATAGCATAAGTTTAATTTGTAGGCCTAGTGATATTTTGTGATTCATGTGAGTGGATGTCGGCCATCATTAATAATAGTTTGTATCTGTAATAATTTATCTTGCATTAACTGAGCATTACCCAGTGTATTTTCATTTTATCAGGGCTGACTTAGATAAATTTAC
The DNA here is from genome assembly GCF_032717465.1 of Coenobita brevimanus. Taxonomy (NCBI): domain Eukaryota; kingdom Metazoa; phylum Arthropoda; class Malacostraca; order Decapoda; family Coenobitidae; genus Coenobita; species Coenobita brevimanus. The sequence continues at coordinate 3,312,094 of NC_137009.1, forward strand.
TCATGCTAATTTCGTGTTAATAGAGGCTATTGCAGTTAACCATATATTTAACCTGTTTTTTGCCATTACATTATCCTTATGAGTCCTGAATGTTTTGTTGTTAGTTTGAGCATTAAACTTTAACTTGTAATTTTACGTAACTCTTTGTTTTGAACCTGGAACTTTACGGGACAGTAGTGATTTTTAGTATTCTCACTTAAAGTGTACATTATCTTTCTCTGTTCCGTAACAACAGCCATCGTTCTTCTCCTAGATCTATCAACAGTGGTGTTCCCCAGGGCTCTGTCCTATCACCAACTCTCTTCCTTTTATTCATCAATGACCTTCTAAGCTGTACATCTAACCCTATCCACTCATATGCTGATGACTCCACCCTTCACCTATCCATTCGGTTCCCGCAACGTCCGTCTCAGCAGTTACTTCAACAAACAGGGGACGAGGCTATGGCACACCTAATGTCTGACTTGGCTCATATCTCTGAATGGGGTAAACATAATCTGGTTGTTTTTAATGCATCAAAGACTCAGTTTTTACACCTATCAACCCGACAAAATATTCCACAGGTATACCCACTAATGTTTAATAATATTTAGCTTAATCCTGGATCATCCTTGAACATGCTTGGGGTTTCATTTACTCGGGACTTATCTTGGAAAGATCATATTTCATATCTTGTAAAATCTGCTTCCAAGAGATTAGGTGTGCTAAGATGCCTCCGTTCCATCTTTACCGCTGCACAATTGTTGACTCTATACAGGGGTTTTATCCGCCTTTGTGTGGAGTACAACTCTCATGTGTTGGGAGGCTCCCCACATACAGCTCTTCTCAATTGGGTGGAGTCAAAGGCTTTTCGTCTCGTTAACCCTCCTTTTCTTACTGACTCCCTTCAACCTCTGTCTCTTCATCGCACTGTTGCATCTTTATCTCTTTTCTATTGCTACTTCAATGGTCACTACTCCTCTGAACTGTCTGCATGCATTCCTCCATCTGTTCGACGGCCGCGTAGCACCCGTCTAGCAGCAAACTCTCATCCCTTTTGTCCAACTGTCTAATGCAAGATTTATCTGTTACTCCCAGTCTTTCATTTATGCAAGAGGTCAACTCTGGAACTGTCTCCCTCTGTCTGTATTTCCTGCTTCCTATGATCTCTAGTCTTTCAAACGCAGTGTGTCCAGGCATCACGAAATGATCGGATCTTGAATTTGGCTCTTTCTTGTATTTTGTTTTTCTCTTGGAAGGAACGGGCTCATGGCCTTTGGTTCCTTCTTCCTCGCATAAATATATATATATATATATATATATATATATATATATATATATATATATATATATATCATCAGCATCAGCCATTTGAGTATCCATTGCAAGACCGGCCTATCCCGACCGAAGTCAGGACGATACAGCCAAGGTATCTCTACGAAGTGCCTTAGGATGTCTGGTAGAGATTGTACGTAGGGTGAGAAGTGCTTGAAAGTGTAATTGTAGTGTTGGAGTGGCTTTGGATGTATGTGTAGTCTGTGAACCAAGTGTAATCGGCCCGCGCAAGCCGACTGGGTGCAAGCATACTTTATAGTAAGTGGCACTGGTTCAACCACAGCACCCCTTGTGTCAGCCAATGCAGTACGTGGCTGGGTGAACACTCCCAAAGTTTTTTACCCTGGCGGGGCGTGAACCCTAGCTCACCAGTGTACGAAACGCACACTCTACCACTGTACCACAGAGGCTCCATATATATATATATATATATATATATATATATATATATATGGCTATAGAGATAGAAATAAAATGTGCTACGAATTTTAATCCGAACGATTACTCATATCCAGCAGATCAAGGAAACATGTTTGTGCAAGTCTGAGCCAGATTGCACAACATTTAGAGGTCCGGAGTTTTGATGACTTTTTTTTATATTTTTTATTTTCACTTAGCTTCTTGCCTGCCAGCGATTAATACTGTTTTTTATGTTGCTTGAGCAGTTCGTGTTTTATTTTCAACTATTAAGCTGGTAATTATTTATGAAAGTAATTATTGAAATTTCACTGTTATACTGAAATTTTTATTTACCTTCGTATTATTATTTTATGAAAGTAATTAATATAATGTCATTTTGCTGTGTTGGTCTAATATAGTTTTCCCTTTCCCTGTTTTTCACAGTTGGTGTTGTTCATTAGAAAACTATACCTGTAATTGGTTTTGAAACTATTTTACTATGATATTGAAATTTTTAATTCCTTTTCCTTAATAATATCATTATTATAACCATTTTACTCTCAAGGTTATGTTTCACATGCGGTTAAGTCGTCGGTAATAACCACCTGTGAGATAAACAAATGATTAGGAATGTATATGAGTTTTATTGCGTTCCGAAAGTGTTAATGTGGCATTAATTATTCTGTTTTCTTTCCCAGATGTCTACCATATCGAAAACAGAAGCGTTTCTTATTGGCCACACGGATGCTTACATCACATCAAGTGGCCTAACCACCAAGTTGCAATTACTCAGAAAGTACTTTTACCACCAAAAGGAGCAAAAGTTGGGACGTACCAAATGCCTGAACTTGTGTCTGGATGCCATTCTCATATTTTGGGAGAGAGCGTGAATCTCCACTATGCATCGAGATTCTGCTTTGAGGAAGATGGAATCCCTTCTCAAGGAATATGACCTACTTGTGAAGAACAAGTCACAGAAAGCAGAATCCTTCCAAGTGAAAGAGGCAATGTTCAAAGAGACAATAACGAATGAGCTCATGGACATCGCTTATTCACAGGCCAAAGTGATGATGGAGAATCAGGAGGACGTCAGATTTCTTGATATGCAGCGTGAAGTTCTGCAGCATGGGTCCTGCCGATATGAAGCTTCACCGACAGGAGGTAAGTAAGAGCATTAGGCTGGATAACTTTAAAAAACAACAGGAGAAGGCCGAAGGAACAGAAAACTACAGACAATATGGTGATTTTAGAAAGTAAAACTTCGTCAGGGACTGACTCAGATTTCGGTGACCCAGCCGTGGAATTTTTCGCATCTTCCTCCGAAAGAAGTACCAAAAAACAACCTAAGCTTCTGATGACACAAGACTTGGCTGGCAACTATGACTGGCTGAAGGTTTCCTACCATGATTCAGCCATGCTGTTTGCTGCAACAGCTAAAATACTCGGTCATGACTTGAACGAACTTTTCTTTTCTGCCAACACTATATACTGCACACGCCAGGCAAGGCGATTGGTGAAAGTTATCAGTCCGAAGAATTTTGCCTTGGCCAACCTCGTGTCTTGCACTGGGATGGTAAACTCCCACCAGGCAATGAAGAGGGGAAGGAGTGTGTTGATCAGATTGCTGTCATCGTCTCTGGCAATGGCAAGAAGTTGCTCGGTATTCCTAAAGTGAGGGCAGGAACCAGAGAGGAGATAGCGTGAGTCTGCTTAGAATTAGTTAAGGAACACAGAATGGAAAAGCATGTGCAGGGACTGTCCTTTGACACAACAGTGTCAAACACTGAGATTCATTTAGGGGCATGTGGCCTGGTTGAGAAAGGACTTGGCAGAGAACTCATGTACCTTGCATGTTGGCATCATATCTATGAATTTGTCCTCAGCGTGTGTATGACCGTTCAGTTGGCCCTGATATCCTTGTTTTTAAGAGGTTCGAGGCACAATGGAAATGTATCAACTGGTCAAAGGTGCAGCCATACAATTTCGATCAAGCAAACGACAGTGTCAAGAAACTAAGGGAAAAATTAGTTCTGTTGACGAGAAAGGTGGTGAGCAAGATGCACCGGCATGATGACTGCAAGCAACTGCTTCTGTTGGTTCTCATCTTCCTGGGAGAATCAACAGTAACAGAGTTCTCTCTCCTAGCCCTTCGTGCTTTCTATCATGCTCATTGGATGACAAAAACCATCTACTCCCTGAAAGTGGTTTTGCTGAAGAAGCAGTTCAAGATGTCAAGTCACTATTTGGAAATTCTGACAGCACTAGGTCTCTTTGTGTCCATCGTCTACATCCAAGGCTGGAGCCGTGTTGCAAACACAAGCAAAGGTGCCGCAGTTGATCTGGAATTTCTGCATGATTCAGAAGTTTTTGCCAAGTCAGGATATTCATATGGTAATGCTGCATGAGAGGCCATATCTCGACACGTATGGTACATCTCAGAGACTCATATCGCTATGGTGTTCTTCGATGCTGATGTGGCAGGTGAAGAAATGGTTCTAATGGTCTTAAGTTTGATAAAGCCTTCATTGAAAAAAAGAATTAAAGTGACTAGAAGTGAATAATGTCAGAAATATTGCCTTGAAACATCTGGCCGAGTTCGTAACAGGAAAAACGATGACCCTCTTCCAAGCACTGGACCTGGACACTGAGTTCTTGAAGAAGCCAGTTGGCAAGAGGCATGAAGAAGAGGGCTTCAAATAAGTAGCAGCAACTGTTTCCAAAATTGCTGTCGTAAATGATCAGGCTGAGTGAGGTATCGCGCTCATGAAAGAGTTTTAACCATTGGATTGCGCAATTACCTTTTTTATCCCACCCCGTGGTGAGCAAAGAACGAAGGAAAAAAAGGTTTCTTTTATTTTTTTTGTTTATTTTAACCATCCCGCGAAAAAAAAAAAAAAATCTCTCTCTCCGCTTTGTATTGGGTCATGAGTAAGTTTACGTACGGGAGTATTGAAAAAATGAAAAAAAAAAATCAAATTTATTTTTTGTTTTTGCTTATTATAAACTTGAAGATAAACATGCAGGGCATCACCTGGTGAAAAATAAAGCAATCTCTTTCTCTCTGTCTTTGCGTAGCGCCATGTGTAAGTTTGTGTACTGTAGGGGTCGAGTTGTTTTTGGTGTTGCATGGCCAGCACATCCTGAGCTGTAGCTTGCAACGCAGCGCTACCCAATCTGAGCTGTGGCTCGCAATCCACGGGTTAATAATCTTCCATGACGAAGGATGAAGAGAGAAAGCAGTAACTAATCAAAACTGTTTTGCAGAATCGGGTAAAATACCCAAACAAAGCCAAGAAGGAATTTCTAGACAAGTGATTGACACAAAGTGGTAATGTTTGGGGTATATGTATATATATAAATGTGTGAAGAGGTACAAGTTTTGGTAACCAAATTCCTTGACAGAATATTGTTTGTTTTATTATCTAGAAGAGAATAAAACTCAGGACTCCTAAACCTTAAACAATTTAGTTAGAATTTCACGGTATCGATCTATTAATTAAAAGGGACAAGAGGACCCTTGTGGATTAAAACTTCATTCAACTCCTACACCCTAGTATATATATATATATATATATATATATATATATATATATATATATATATATATATATGATCGATTTCCATGAAGAATGTTGTGATGGTTTGGGCATATAGAGAGAATGAATGAAGAGCGATTGGTGAAAAAGATAACTGGATCGGATGTGAGAGGTGTAAGGCAGAGAGGAAGAGCACTAACAGGATGGATGGATAGTGTGAAGAGAGAGTTAGTAGAGCAAGGAGGAGTCGCTACACACGGTAGGAATAATTGGAGAGAAATTGCAATTAATAAATTGTGACGCGGCCCGGAGAGGATATTCTCCCGTATTTGGTCTGATCATCTGATCAGGTTCGTTGCGGGTAAGGGGAAGGGTCCATTATAATGTGGCAGAGGTAAACCAGCTCTGTTGTTGGGCCCTGCTGCGGATGTCACTGATTGCACTGTGCAGTTGACCCTCGTGCAGAGTGGTGTGGTGAGGATCTGTCCCTTCTCCCCTTGGGGCTAAGATACGAATAAATGTGTTTGTGTGAACTAGTAAATTGGGTGTGTGTCGTCCTGTCTCGGCTACACCCTTTTCTTTGGGGGAAACAGCCTAGGCATATAGAATATATATATATATATATATATATATATATATATATATATATATATATATATATATATATATATATATATATATATATATATATATATATATATATATCTATATATAGATAGATAGATAGATAGATAGATAGATAGATATAGATATATAATTTACGATAATACTACTGTGATATAAAGTTCAGGAGATGATGCCATAGATCCTTCTGTCAAATGTTGAAAGAGCTTATGTCTAGTTTACAACTGTGGTGGAATACAGTGTATCTGACATTAAATAATGATTGCTGGAGGCATCACACATTTCCGACCCATCTGCCGATATCAAGACACTTTAGGGTATTGTTTTTATTGAAAAGTATAGAGAAAAATCTCGAAATATAATATTTATTAATGTCACACCATATGCTCAGAATAACTAACCTGCAATACAGAGGAAAATCACCATGAAGTTCCATCTACCATTCGTTCCCACCAGGTTTAGAAGCTTCTCAAAATTGTCACTATCATGAGCCACGTCCAACAGGCTGTCAGAATCCTCACCAGTGTCCTCCTTCCCCTCAGCAATAGGTTGATCGTCTTTTCCCACAAGGTTTTTGAGATTCTTGAAATTATCAGCACCACCACAGGCCCCCAACTTCCTGCTGGAATCTTCACCAGTGCCTTCGTTGCCTTCAATAATAGTTCGTTCTGTTCTGTCTTTTTCAATGATCTGAGTGTTGGTACATCGGCTGGTGTTATGAACCGGTTCTGACATGAAGGATGGTTTATTTCCTTTGGCCTGTAGTGGATTCAGTGGGACTTCAGCAGGATGGTCACTTTCAGGCGGATCAACTGTCATAATGCCCGGCTCCATCACCTATTGCATAGAAGATAATGGTTTAAATAAGTCAGCCTGTTCGCTGCTATCAGTCACCAATTGAAAGCCTGTTTAAAGATACACAGCTTTGCAAAATTAACTGCAGCTGCACAACAAGAAATTAGGTATTTTTAAGTACTTCAAGAAGGAGCACTCGACAAGTGCAATAACCGCTCTCAGCAAATGATCTAAGAGCTGCATACTACTGTAATACCCAACTTGGCCCTCCGTCCTTGGCGTTTGACCTATTACACATATAATCGATTTACTTAATTCTCGCCCAAAGCATAACCCTTCTGCCAACTTTGGTTCACATCAAATTGAAAGTGTTCGAGTTGAGTGTGCCCAGTGACTTTAAAGTCTGATATTTCCCTGTGACCTTCACCTTTGACTGGTTCTTCTCAAAACTGAATCTCCCTATCCTTCTTTTAACCTAGACACTCTCATGAAGTTTAATATATATAAAAAACAGCTGTTTAAGTTGACTTTCCCTTTATTCCTTGATCTTTGATCTATTAGTCTCTCCAAAACATTAGGTCAGCCTTTTGGGTGATGTTCAGCTCATTTACCAATTTGAACCTAAACATGTCAAAAGTGTTTTAATTATCTGGTTCACACAAAGACACACAGTTTAAACCTTGACCTTGTACTGTGACCTTGATGTTTGGCTAGCTTCTCATAATTGAATTATGAATTCTTACCTTTTCCTTAACCCTTCTTCCAAGTTTGGTTCAAGGCAGATCAAAACAGTCAGAGTTGACCTTCTCCTGATAATTTGGGGTTTTGCTTTTCTTCGTGACTTTGACCTTTGAGTGATTGTTCTCAAAATCAAATCCTTCTGTTATCGTTTTATTCTCAACACTTCCACAAAGTTTGAGCTAAGTAAAAGTTGCTAAGGTTGAGTTTCCTCTATGACCTTGACCTTTAACATTTTGTTATTAAAAATAGTATATTTCATGTCCAACCTTCAACCAAACCTGGTTAAATTCGAATAAGAACAGTTCGAGATTATGTGTCAGCAACCAGATACGTGGGTCCAAACTTGACCTTGGCTTGTAGCCTTGGCCTCTGACATTGTTATCCGAAACGAATTGCTTCATTCCTGGTTTACCATCATCCGTTTTCTTGAGTTGGTTTAAATTAGGTTAAGATTTTCCATGATAATTTTGCTATATCAGGGTTTGACCTGTAATAAGTAGGCTATACATATATACATATTTATATTTTATATATACATATATAGTATATAATATATATTGATATATTGTTAAAAAAACAGTAAGTTCCTCAGTAGGCAGCCATCAACTATTCCATCAAGTTTTCTGAAGTGGGATAAAAACAGAGTTACCAAATTAAAATTCACACACACACACACACACACACACACACACACACACACACACACACACACACACACACACACACACACACACATGCACACGCGCGCGGCTGACAAGATAACATTTGTTACTTCGCGAGCGTGGGTGTATTTACACATGCACAAACTTCACGTGCACTGTGCACTGTAACCTTCATTAATAATACACCCCAACAAATAGTGTAGCTCTCTGTATCATACACACCTCTCCAAGCACGTAGGAGCGAACATACAGTACGATCTGTCTGGTTGATACCTGGAGGACCACCACCATCTGCAAGGCTACTCAAGACTGGGATACTTTGGTAAAAGCCACCATACTATTAAAAAAAAAAAAAAAAAACGCTCTTATTAATAATTATTTTAATGTCAGCAGTACCTGGCAGTCATCGTAATCTGGAAGGGGCCACCTCTTCAACAGATGGCATTAAGTCATGAAAATATAATAATTCTTAGGTAGTCTAGTAACGTTAGCCCACCTCTGGCTACACCCGCTAAGGGTCAACCTCCCACCCTGCTATTTTCCTCTTGTGGATCTGTTCATGCCCTGACCATTTTTCTCCCTGTGGACCTGCTTTCTTCTCGGATGTATTCCCTGCACAGAACTGTTTCCTCTTTAAATCTGTTCCCATTCGGGTCTATTTTCCTTCCACTGAGACGTCGTGTAAAGTTAATCATTATTATTTATAAGTTACTATCCCCTTATTGCCCCTACCTGCTACTCTGTTCCTTATTATATGCAGTAAATAATTCTTTATTAAGACTACCGAGAAGTGTGACTAAATATTTTGGGAAAATAGAGATTATGTTAAGTAATGGGTGTGGTCAGTTTGCACTTATATGATAACATGTGTATGCATTTATCTACATAAACCCACACGGCCACCACTCTTACACTCCACCAGCATACTTCACTCTGAATTCTCTGCTTTCAGGATTAAATTTTTTCTTTCTTTTTTCCTCTCCCACTCACCCTGATATTATTGAGAACCTTCAATGGTTTATAGTACGACTATTCAGCTGCAAAACAGTGACAAGGTAACAACATTCTTTCACGCAGAAGCAGGCAAAACAATGAGCGAAATCTTCGACAACAGACACTTTAATGTTTCTTCCCTTCATATCCGATATTGACAGTAAAGATCGCTATCATTTCGGTAGCAGAAAACATGCAAATATTGGCAATATATCGGTTCGGCAAATCGTAACGGTAACAAAGCTAGTACTATATATATATATATATATATATATATATATATATATATATATATATATATATATATATATATATATATATATATCCCAGTGAGCTACGTGGAGTAAGCTTCAAAGGGGTAGAACATTCGGATCAAGTTGAGGTAAACGAGGCATAGAAGTGTTGCAGGGATTAATGGCAACTGTACTGACTCTCCATCTCTTGTTTCACCCACATGAATGAAATCGTCTGACCTTTTTATTGAAATAATCTCTACCTATCTATCTATCCATTGCGAGACGCCTCAATCCCGTAACGGATGGCCACAGACAAATCACCTCCATTTCGCCCTGTCACCCCCCATTTCACAGCCCTCTCCTCACCTCACAGCCCCCGCCCTCATATATCTCTCCCTTCCATCCCTTCATCTCATCCTCGGCCTCCCCCTCCTTCTCCCCCACTCCATCTCACTCACACACGTTCTCCTCGTTAGTTTCTCGCTCTCCATCCACTCCACATAGCTAAACCGCCTCAGTGTATGTCTCCTAACGCTTTCTATCACATCCACATCCACACCACAATGCACCTTCACATCCTCATTTACCAGTTTGTCTCTCCATATAACTCCACGTGCTCCTCTCAAATGACTCATTGTCACTCCCCTCACTCTTAACTTGTGTCTTTCCAACAAAGTCCAAACTCTGCTTCAGTATCATAGAGTTGGTATCACAATTCCATCATGCAGCGACTTTTATACTCCCATGCTCAATTCCATATCTCATATCTGCTTTCAAAGACCAGCAACCTTTCTTCCTTGTTGTACCCTTTCAAGTACTTCATCCTTTAAACTTCCATCCTTACTCATCACACTACCAAAGTACGTAAACACTCACATTTTCCATTTCCTCCATATCCAACCTCACTATACATTCAATGACTTCATTTCTCTCGAAGACAATAACTTTACTCTTCCCGACATTCACCTTTAGATTCCATTTCATACACACTCTCCAAAACTCATTCATCAAGCCTTGCACTTCCCCTTTGACTTCACTTAACAATACAGTATCATCTGCAAACAACAGTACAGGAAGTTTCCATACGCTTCCCTTTCTCATTAGGACCACTCCAGCATACGCTGCCCTACCTTGTATCTCTTTAAAAAACCCATAGACATAATACGTCGCTCATTCAATCCAATGTTCAGATAGAAAAAATCACTTGGTTCACTATCCACACGCACGGCAGCCTTTGCACCCTCATACGTACTCTGTACAGCCTTCAGCAATTTCCCTTTTACTTTATATAGTCTTAAAATTTTCCACATTCCTTGTCTATCCACTCTGTCAAATGCTTTCTCCAAATCCATAAGACTGCATAATACTTCTTTCCCTTCTCTAGAAACTTTTCCACTAATCACCTAAGGATGAATTTCTGATCCAATCAACCTCTTCCCTTCCTAAAACCTCCCTGTTCTACTCCAAACAATTCTGTTCAATAAGTATCCTACAATATACCTTTCCTGTTACACTAAGAAGGCAAAATTAATACCCCTATGATTACCACACACTACTTTTTCCCTTTTTCCTTTGTACAGAGGAATAATATTATCTGACTTCCAATCCCTCAGGACTCTACCTTCCTCCCAGGCGAATCCGCACATCTTCCATATCCATTCTACTACTATCTCTCCCCCATGCTTCAGCATTTCACCACACACTCCATCAATTCCTGAGGCTTTCCCCATTTTGACTGTCTTCATTGCTTCCACCACTTCCATCCTACTGATCTCTTCCTCCTTTCTCGCCTCACTTAATCTCCCAGCCAATTATACTTCCATTTCTTCATTCTCTTTGTTGAAATAACATACTAACCACTCGGCAGCAGAAAGCAAACACCAGTAATCACAAACCTTGCACAGATGTTCACTGAAGTCTTAATTTTACACCGTTCATAGCTAATATACGAAGGTAACTGAGGTAACAAGTTTAATAGTATAGTATAGCATTGTGTGTGTGTATATATATATATCTATATATATATATATATATATATATATATATATATATATATATATATATATATATATATGCCTAGGCTGCTTCCCCCAAGGAAAGGGAGGTAGCGGAGACAGGACGACACACTCCCCATTCACTCATCCATTCAAACACATTCGCATCTTAGCCCTAAAGGGAAGAACGGACAGATCCTCACCGCATCACACCGCACAAGGGTCAACTGTGCAGTGCAATCACTGACATCCGCAGCAGGGCCCAACAGCAAAGCTGGTTTAGCCCTGCCACATCATAATAGACCCATCCCCTTACCCGCACCTGACCTGACTAGCTGATCAGACCAAATGCGGGAGAATATCCCCTCAGGGCTACATCATCATTTATTCATTCACAATTTCTCTCCATTTATTTCTGTCACACACAGCCAGTCTTCCTTGCTCAACAGACATCCCTCTTGCATCCAACGCTCTCTTCACACTGTCCATCCATCCTATTCGTGGTCTCCCTCTCAGCCTTACACCTCTAACATCAGATCTAGTTATCTTTTTCACCAATCGCTCATTATCCATTCTCTTCATATGCCCAAACCATCGCAACACCCTCTGCTCAACTCTACCAGCCATCTCCCGAACAACTACAGTTCTCCTTCGCATTTCATCATTTCGCACTTGATCCATACGCGTCACTCCACACATACTCCTCAGACACCTCATCTCCATTACATTCAAACTTTTCCTCTCTGCCACACCCATATTCCATGTTTCAGCCCCATATAACGTAGTCGGTACCACAGTACCCTCATACAGCCTTCTCTTTACATCCATTCTAAGCGAACGAAATCTAAACACTTTTTTCATTCCTCCCAGCACCTTACCTGCTTCATTCATTTTAAACTTCACTTCTGCATCTATTCTTCCATCCACAGCAACATGTGACCCTAAATATTTAAAACACTCTACCTCCTCAAGCAACTCACCATTCAAAACTATGTTCATCCCACTTCCATCTACCAACCTCGTACACTTCATCACTTTACCCTTATTCTCATTTACTTTCAATTTCCTCCTATCACACACCCTTCCAAACTCCTCTACCAACTGTCTCAATCTCTCCTCTGAATCAGCCACCAGTGCAGTATCATCTGCAAACAGTAGCTGCTTCAGATTCCACTCTCCACCATCAACATTCACCAGACTCAGACCTCCACCTAAAACTCTTGCATTCACATCCCTTACAACACCATCCATATAAACATTAAACAACCAAGGCGACATCACACATCCCTGTCGCAGCCCCACTCTCACAAGAAACCAATCACTCACAGCATTTCACACTCTTACACACGCTCTACTATTTACATAAAAACTTTTCACCCCTATTAGTAACCTACCATCAAGTCCATATAATCTTAAAACAGTCCACAAAGCCTCCCTATCAATTCTATCATACGCTTTCTCTAAATCCATGAATGCCCAAAACACATCCTTGCCTTTCTCTAAATACTTTTCACACACGTCTCACAGCGAACACCTTATCCACGCATCCCCTCCCTCTCCTAAAGCCGCACTGCTCATCACCAATCACTCCCTCTGTACCCTCTAACTATCATAATTAACACTCTACAATACACCTTACCTACAACACTCAGCAGACTTATACCCCTAAAGCTAGTACATTCATACTTATCACCCTTGCCTTTATACAACGGGACCACACAATCACTTGCCCAGTCAATTGGCACCATACCTTTCACAAAGCACACATTCAACAATCTTATTAACCAGTCAACAATAGTCACTCCACTACCCTTCAGGCATTCCACAGCACACTCATCCATACCTGCAGCTTTCCCTGTTTTCATCTCCTTTACTGCCTTCTCCACGTCCTCCTTCATGATCAAAGAATCATTCAACTCTCCCAACATATATATTCATTGCACCCTTCCATCTGCCACAATCTCAGCCACCCTTTCCTCCTCTACATTTAACAATCTTTCAAAATACTCCACCCACCTCTTCCTTACTGCATCCATCTCAATTAACATCCTTCCATCCTCTGCTTTTACTCACTCTTCCTTCCCAGACTCTCCCTTTCGCACCCTTTTCACCTCCTTCCAGAAGATTTTCTTATTCTGATGAAAAATCTCAGTCAGTCGCCTACCCCACCTCTCACCTGCTGCCACTTTATCATCACGCACAGCTCTTCTCGCCCTATTCCTCTTTTCCATATACCTCTCATATGACACCTCATCCATCCTCCGCAGCCACACTTCATATGCATGTCTCTTCTCAGTCATAGCCATACTTACTTCCTCGCACCACCATTCACTTCCTTTTCTTGCACCACCACCCACACGTCTCCCACCATACACCTCTTCTGCATGCCCCACCACAGCACGCTTAAACAACTGACATTCCTCCTCCACAATCCCATTTTCCTGATCTTTCACTGCTTTCCACTCATCTTTCAATTTCTCCTGATACTCTATCATTTTCTCTCTTTTATCCAACTCACTCACTCTCAAAACCTCCCTGCCACACCTAACCCTCCTAGCTCTCACCCATCTCTTACCTACTCTTAACTTTCCCTCCACCAGGTAGTGGTCAGACATACCTCCACCCTCCCCTCTCAGAACTCTCACACCCAACAATCTTCCTATTACATTCCTAGACACAACCACATAGTCCATCAAAGCTCTATCAACAACCCTTCCACCCTCCTGTCTCACCCATGTATACTTATATATATCTTTCTTCTCGAACAGCGTATTTCCAATCACCATCAGTCGCTCAACACACATCCCTGTCATTCTTTCCCCATTTTCATTTCTTCCAGGCACACCTTGCATACCAACTACACCTTCAACTGCTACATTTTCCACTCAAGCATTCAGATCTCCCATCATTACCACATTCACATTAGCTCCAAAACTCTGCAGACACTCATCAACATCATTCCAGAAAGACTCCCTCTCTTCTTCATCCCTTTCACTACCAGGCCCATATGCACTCACAAACACCCACAACTCACGTTCAAATTTCGCTTTCACCCACATCAGTCTCGATGACACCTCCTTCCATTCAATCACACACTGCTGTACTTCCAGACTCACTAACAAGGACACACCTTCTCTTGCCCTTCATCTATCAACACCTTATAATACAATCTTCCATTCAGACTTCCAGACATAGACTCACCCTTCCCTTTCATCTTCGTTTCACTCAAAACTAACACATCCAACTTTCTTCTCACAAACATTCTCCCAATCACCTCCCTTTTAGCCTCAATCGTACTACATCCACGCGCATTCATAGACCCAGTCTTCAGAGTACGGGGATAACTCAATCCCCCATCCCTTTCTCGGGCCTGTCTCTTTTTAGGAACTAAAAAACAGAGGAGGGGGTCCCTAGTCCCGTCACTCCGTCCCTTTTAGTCGCCTTTTACGACATGCAGGGAATACGGTGGCAGTATTCTTCCTGACACAACCTGGCCGCAGAGTAGTAGTACCACCCCATAGTGCGGCCAGATTGTGTCCCCCCCGCCACAGGGGGGGGGACAATATATATATATATATATATATATATATATATATATATATATATATATATATATATATATATGCAGAGACTTCATCGTGAAAATATGTATGCAAACTAACCACAGGAGAAATGAAAGGAGCGACAGTAAGTACTTTCGTATATTACTTTTTCAGACAGAGTGAGACAGAAACGTAAAGGGTAGAGGTCTTTTATGCACACCCGCAGCAGGTAGTGGCACACAGAACAATGGATGACCTGATTTTTTACCTGCGGCTTAACTTAGGGTCACCTGCAGCAGGGAGTGGAACACAACAAAGGATGACCTAAATCTAAAAATGCATGTGACAAAGGAGGAGGGAGTAGGAGGGGAGGAGAGGGGAGTGGAAGGGAGGGGGAAGGGGAGAGGGGGGAGGGAGGAGGGGATAAATACTGCTGCTTAACTTAAGACCTAGAGGATTAATGCTTGGTGTGTCCCACACAGGTGTGACTACACCACCAGGAGATGACAGGGAACAATCACGTGTTAGTCTGGGGGATACTGCTTTAAAATTAATCCAGTTAACAATTTATCACACTTAAAATGACCATAGCTCATGTTTACATTCTTTTCATATATGCCAGAAATTAGACAATATTCTATTACATTTCTTTCACCTAAGCTTTTTGACATTGCTAGAATCTTGGAGCCTGTCCAGTCAATATGGTGATCACTGGATGCTTTGTGCTGAATTAAACCACTACTCTGTTGGGCTGTTCTTACACTGTATTTATGTTGTGAGATTTTAGTTTCCAAATCTTTTCCAGATTGTCCTATGTAAAATTTGTTACAGCTTTAACGCGGGATTTTGTAAACAACGCCTGAACTACTGAAAGGGCTGTTCTTGATGAGGGTTTTTTTGATGGTGTTCTCATATTTGAAAACTACTTGTACATTGAGTTTCCTCAGTATGTGAACAACATCAAGAAAATTTTCATGGAAGGGGAGGACAAGGGTTCTTTGAATGTTCTGGCGATCTGGCATATTAGTTTTCCCTTCAAGGAATCGTTTCTTGGCTGTATTGTGGCACTGAGTTAGTATGCTTTGTGGATATTTTAGCTTCTTTCCAATACTCTGAATCATTTTCAGTTCATCATCTAAAAATTCTGGGTCTGAAATTCTATATGCTCTTAGGTACATGGATATGAACACAGATCTTTTTACATTAATATGATGGTTTGAATAGTAATGCACATATGACATAATATTTGTAGGTTTCCTGTATACCTTAGTCTTCAAAACATTTTGGTCCCTGATAACTTTTACATCCAAAAATGGCAATTCATTATCCATTTCCATCTCATGAGTAAATTTAATCGATTGAACTAACGAATTTAATTGCAGGAGAAATTCATCAATGGGAAGATTGTTAGGCCAGAAGCACAGGATATCATCAACGTATCGGAGCCAAACTATGTTTTGCTTCTTTATGGAGGTCAGTAAATGTTTCTCAAAGTATTCCATGTAAATATTTGCCAAAACTGGGGAGAGGGGATTACCCATGGCCATACCAAATTTTTGTGTGTAAAATTTACCTTCAAAGGTAAAAGAAGAGTTCACAATGCACAATTTAATTAGCTTGATAATGTTTTCAGAGGGAATACCATCAGTGTTACTACCCAGAATGCTTGGCAGGAAAGTTAAAACATCATCAACAGGGACATTTGTGAATAATGATTTAACATCACAGCTGACTAATTTGTAGGGGTACATGACATTTAGAGATTTTTACTTTCTTACCAAATCCTCATTGTTTTGTACAAATGAATCAGAGATAGTGCCTACAACAGGGGACAACAGTGTTACAAGCCACTTGGAGAGCTTGTATGTCGTAGAGCCTACAGAGCTTACAATTGGCCTGATGGGGTTGTTTGGTTTGTGAGTTTTAATCAAATCATACATATATGGTGCAGATGGATTTTGCACAGAAAACTGTTTGATCAAGTCATCCTTTGTTGTGTTCCACTCCCTGCTGCAGGTGACCCTAAGCTAAGCCGCAGGTAAAAATTCAGGTCATCCATTGTTCTGTGTGCCACTACCTGCTGCGGGTGTGCATAAAAGACCTCTACCCTTTACGTTTCTGTCTCACTCTGTCTGAAGATGTAATATACGAAAGTACTCACTGTTGCTCCTTTCATTTCTCCTGTGGTTAGTTTACATATATATATATATATATATATATATATATATATATATATATATATATATATATATATATATATATATGTAATGATCACATACGGATGGCAGTGCGCTTAAAAATATCAGAATTGTTTTTTTCTTTAATACATAAGTAGCTATTGTTGTTAAGTAACTCAGGTGTCTTTGGTCAAGCAGACCCCAAAACCGAAGGCAATCAATTACCTCTGCAGGGCAGTCCCTTGAAGTCAACCAATCCTCCCTTGCAGCAGAAAATGCCTCGGCACAGGGAAGAGTGTGGATGCTTCTTTCCTGGATGGACGCCGTATTTGCGTGTCTCCCCCCAGATAACAGGGGCACCACTATAGGCTCCACACTTCCCGGTATTTGGTTATATGGTTATCACTGCCCTTTATAGTTTTCTAGGTTACAGTAAACCGGTGGGTTCTTTTTATTTCACTGTTAACATTAACTGTCTGTGCCCTCTTCTCTTCCTGTTTCTCCTATCATTCCTGCTACTTTTTATTAACCTTCTTTTCACTTTAGGTGGCTCTACTCTGACTTTCAAGCCCAAAAGTTTCTTGTGACACAGGAAACCATTTACGATGCAAAGTGGTAACTACTGTATACTCATATAACCAAATAACGGGGTCACGTGGAGCCTACTATGGAGCCATTATTAAATGGGTGGAGAGGTACAATTGCTGCGCCCTTCCAGGAACCTACCGTCCACACTCTTTCCCCTCTTCGCCGTGGCGAGGCACTGTCCAGTGCAGGGAAACACCAGCTCACTGCACTGGACTGCCCTGCTCTGGACTGCCGTAGCCTAGCCTCATGTCAGGGAGAAGGGAGGAAAGTTGAGGAATGTTTGTATGATCAGGCAGTGGAGCCGCATGGTTATACCAGTACTACTACATGAAGACGTCCCTCTCCAGTACCACAACAGATCAATAACCGATACCATCTCGTGTTAACCCCCACAGCTCCATGACGGTAGGGGTTGCTGCCATCAGTTGATCGAAGTGCTCGGCCAGAGAGACCGGGGTTACTCAACACCAACAACAACCCACAGTGTCACGGCAATTGAATAAATATTATCTGACCACGTGGAGCACAAAGTTATTGCATGAAAAGGTTCGGAAAGGGATTGGATGCCGTTTTACTGTATTGACTTTTTTTTTTTTTTTTTTTGGTGCACTGACATTCATATTGTTATCCTACATTATGTAAAATGATTCATTTTCCTGTAGGAACTAGCGTATTACACTGGATAATCATACGTCATTCTAGATCGCAAACAAATTACATGCATAAACATGTAGCCAACACTGCAATACAAGCGAACAAACACACATTCGCACAGATGAATACATGCAACTGCACATGATCATACAAAAGCACACAAACACAGACTCAAACACACAAGTACAAACACTAAAAACACACAAATATAAGGAAAACACACCCACACACCCACACACACACACACACACACTCACCCACCCACCCACCCACCCACACACACACACACACACTCACCCACCCACACACACACACAGACCCACCCACACACACACACACAGACCCACCCACCCACACACACACACAACATATATGAAAAGATGTGACAAATATGTTCAATTTGGTACGAATAGTTTGTTGTTATAGTTAAGTCGCACGCAATTGGGTCTAAATTGGTAGGTACAATTGTTTGTCGTAACGGAGAGGAATAGCTTCTTGTTGTTATGGTCGATTATGTCGCATCCAGTTGGGTCCAAATTAATAGGTATTGTTGATTTTTGTTGTAGTCGATTTTAATGTACTACAGAGCCAGGGGGGATCCCGTGAGCACTGTCTGCCCGTCGACGGCCCGGGGATACTATCGTATCCATAGTAGAATCAAACATTTCTCTTGTAAGACCATGTATTTCTCATTTCAGGTATTTGGAGGAGTTATAGTGACGATGATATATATTTTTTTTCTCACGTAATTCTGTTTTGAAAAATCCTTGACTGAGCAATTTTCTTGTGATCTGTTGGATTCTTGTACTAAAGGTTTCCAAATTTGTACTTGCCTTTGTGACCCGTAGCAGTTGAGACATGTATACACTGTATGCTGGAACTCTAGGCATGTTTCCCGACAAATCTGGGTATGATACAATTTCAAAATTATAATAATCTCTTTAGCATAGAGTTTCTTTGATATAATTTTATTTTTTTGTTTTGACATTAATTTCCAAAAAACTTGCCTGGCAGTTGCCGGTGTTTTCTTTATTTAATACTAGTGCTTCTGGATAGGCCTATATTTCTTTTATCCTCTCATTCATTTCTCCACCATTGTTTAAGGATATTAAATCGTCAATTAATCGTCAAAGTTTCTAAAATTTCTACGCTACTGAATATTGAATTTTTGAATTTAGTCCCATCCATTTGAATTCATAACTATGTAAGTATAGATTTGCCATGAATGAAGCTGAGTCTGTTCCCATGGGTATTCCTATGCACTGTTTGAAAACCATATTTCAACAAGTAAAGAAGCAATTTTCTACCAGGTGATTTGTCAGATCTATTATCTGATTCTCTGAGTACGTCAAGTTTTTGTCATCACTTTTGTTTACCAGATTCCTTCGGGTTCACCTAATGCGATCAAATTCTTATTCAATTCTTTAAAAGCGAGTTTCACTGTCCATTCCAACTTCTTTTTTATATCCTTGTGTTCGATCTTCGTGTATAACATTGAAAAATCATTTGTTGCTACGTTTCTTGCATTTCTTTCGTGACATGGAATCAATACCCTTTTTGCACATTCAGAGTTATCACATATCCACATACGGTTGATTCTTGTTGCTTGTAAATAGTTTGTGTGATTTGTCCACTGAGACCAAAACATACGACTTGTGCAAGTCTTCAAGATCCTTCATTGCTTCCTTATCTCTGAGTACTGGTTTGGCATTCTCCATCTAGAATAGTCCTTCTTGAGTTTGCCAATTTTTTCATTAACCTTTTGCGTGAATTTACTTTCCATTTCATCATAAAACGTTCATTAAATTCTTCTAGTTTACACCATTCTGCAGCAAAATTTTTGACGGCGATAGTAACATTTTCTCTCTCTTTTGTTTCCAGTTGATTCCTTTAGCTTCGCGATAATTCAATCCTTTTTTCTTTAGTTTTCGAAGTCCAATATTTTTTTTATTATGTCTAGGTTACCTGTTATTACATGCTGATGTTGAATATCAATGAACTCTGAATCGTAATTACACTTACACTCATGACTGTGCGCTGCCCATTCTTTTACATTTGGTTCTTCAACAGTCTTTTTGTAGTCTAATAATCATCCTCTTATAGTTGGACCATACTGATAAACGATCATTGGGGCTTCTTTGTTTTTGAATCCAATAGAAATGACCTGTTTGATATCTGAACTTGAAAATTTTATTTAAATCCAATTTTTCTATGCCTTCGTTGCAAAACTGAATTTTAAACTTTAGTCTTGCGAGTTTCTTTTGAATGTATTCATTATGTTTTCGTTTTATATTTAGAAATTCCTAAGATCTTCTATTATCTCTAATATTCTTGAAATTTTTGAGCTTCCATTCTCCTTGTTTAATCTTGTGTTTTGCACTAGCGTGAATAACTTATTCAGATCTTTCTTTCTCAATTGTGGTATTGTTTTTTGACAGTATCATAATAGTTTATTCACTGATAAGCCTATCATGTTTGTGACATTCATCATCATTTCTGTTGTTCTGCTGCTGCTGTTGTTGTTTGAAGTTTTTTTTTTTCCTCTTTTTCTGTTTTTGTTTTTTGTTGATTGCCTCAAAACTTTCTGCAATTATATTTTCTCGCTGATTACATGTTTTCTCCACTTTATCATATAATCCATAAGGACAAAATGTTCTTCGTGTCTATGTCCAAAACTCTTCTGTGCTTCTCCATTCTGAGGATACTTGTAAATTTTCTTTGTTGTTTTCTGTTTTTCCTGTTCCACATACTTTTTCAATTATTTGAATTGTAAAACTCTTATCTTTTCACTCACCTTCGTTGAAATGGTCACAGAGTATTTTGTATGCTTTCTCTTTGTTTCGAATACCATATCGTTGCTGATTTGTTCTGACATTTATTCATTGCATTGCCCCTCTAACATACTGACTAAGACAACAGTCACGAGTAAGTAAGTAAACAATATTTGTTGCATCACTTGACAAGTTCATTCCATATATTCATGTCTTCTAAACTTTTCCTGGAATACAGTATTTAAATTGATTAGAAACATTAATCTTTTTATATGTACTACACCTTTTGTTTTTACACTTCATGTGACTATAGCAAACTCCAGATGAAGGCTGAGTATCAACTCCATTTGCTGACGTGACTGAACCACCACCAATTTTCAAATTGTGACTTTCAACAACAGCATTACCATGTTGAGGTTGAGTAAGTCTCCCTAAGCCAGATCCTTGGTCAGCACAGGAGGAGGCTATGTTCATTGAGGGCTAATCATTGATCATTTTTTAATCAATTTGAACGTCAGCTGGAATAAATCAATATTTTATCCACAGTCATATACCCTAAATGGTAATTTTCGATGGGTGAGAGCTTAGCTTAACTGCCTCAGTCGTGCCTCAGTCAAACTACGATAATTACCACACACACACACACAAGAGAAAAGGGAGGAAGCAAAAACAAAAAATGAGGGAAGATCAGAATAGAAGAAAAATTTTTTTTACAAAGTAATAGGATTGCAGGTACGAAAGTGGTACACAAACAGGATGGAATAAAAAGGAGGAAGGTAGTAGAACCATGTCATGACAAGTATATAAACAAGATGATAAAGTTGATGTACTCAAATGTGGATGGAATGGTATCTAAATTACTAGAGATGATTGATTATGTCAGGGAAAATGAACCACAAATAATATGCCTAACTGAAACAAAATTAACACCAAGGATATCCAGTAACATACTAAACTTAGAGGAATACAGTATATGGAGAAGAGACAGAAATTTAAAAAAAGGAGGAGGAATTATAATATTAACTAAGAAAAATCTAAAAGTCAATGAAATAAAACTAGATATACCATCACAAGTAGAACTGATTGCAGTAGAGATCAACACATCTGAAGGTAAAGTAATTTTAGCCAATTTGTACATGCCACCCAAATCAAACACATGGGAAAGAGATGAATATGAGGACCTGGCAGAGAGTACAATTCAGAGTTTAAGATCATTACGACATAAAATGGAAGAGAAATCGGAAAGAATTATACTAACTGGGGATTTTAATACAAATATAAATTGGAATACTCTAGATATAATTAGCCAAGAAAGCTGTTGGGACCAAAAGCTCCTGGATCTCGTGCAAGAGTTTTTCCTAATGCAACATGTGAGAGAAACCACCAGAAAAAGAGGACTTGATGTACCTTCAGTGCTAGATCTAATATTTACTAGGCAAGAAAATGATATTGACAGTTTAATATATCACCCTCCACTCGGCAAAAGCGATCATGCAGTACTAAATTATAACTTCAGGATAGCATATGACATTGTAAACAGCAATGACAGTTACAAAAAGAGCCTAAACTATAAAAAGGGAAATTATCAAGACCTAAAGAAGTATTTCTTAGAAGTTGATTGGGAAAATGAGCTTAGAGGACAAGATTTAAATGCTGTATATAAATAATTCTGTGAATTTTATGAAATAGGAGTCCAGAAGTACATCCAACAGCACAAAGAAGCAGATAAGAAAATACAGAAATGGTTCAATACAGAATGTAAAAAATCAAAAGAAAGAAGAGATTTGTTGTGGAATAGATACAGAAGACACAATAGTGAAAGGGCGTATAATAATTACAAACAGGCAAGAAACGATTATACAAGAATAAGGAGGGAAGCCCAAAAACAGTTTGAGGAGGATATAATAAATAAAAGTAGTGATCAACCAAAGCTGTTTTACAGCTATATCAGAAGCAAAACCAAAGTAAAAGATATAATACAATCCATTACGGACGAGGGAATCACTTATACACAAGAGAAAGATATTTGTGAAGCACTAAATAAGAATTTCCAATTAGTTTTTACAGAAGAAAAAATTTTGAGAGGGACTATGTGGAACATGCATGTCCACACATACTACCAGATATACAAATAGCAGAAAAAGTAATACAGGAGGAGTTAAGTAGATTAGACAGAGGAAAAGCAAGTGGTCCTGATGAAATTTCATGTTGGGTGTTACGAGAATGTGCAAAGGAGTTAAGTAAACCATTATTTTTAATTTTCAAGAAATCCTTGAGTCAAGGTAAACTACCTGATATTTGGAAAAAAGCAAATATTGTCCCCTTATTCAAGAAAGGAAATAGACAAAATACACTCAACTACCGACCAGTATCACTGACCAGTGTTGTAAGCAAGGTATTAGAAAAGCTTATAAGAAAAGCTTGGGTAAATCATCTAGAACACAGTATGATAACAGAAAGACAGTTTGGTTTCAGAAAAGGAAAATCATGTGTTACTAATCTGTTGAGCTACTATGACAGAGTAACAACCACAATACAGGAAAGGGAAGGATGGGTGGACAGTATCTATTTAGATTTCAAGAAAGCTTTTGACACAGTACCACACCAAAGACTTTTATGGAAACTGTACCATCAAGGAGGAATTCGAGGCAAACTGTTTTGTTGGATGCAAGATTTTCTCTTAAAAAGCGAAATGAGAACAGTACTAAGAGGAAAATACTCATCATGGAAAGAAGTGACTAGTGGAGTACCACAGGGTTCGGTGCTGGCACCAATCATGTTTTTAGTGTACATAAATGATATAAACAGTAACACTGGAAATGAGAGCTATCTGAATATGTTTGCAGATGATGCAAAAATACAAAGGAGAATTACTAACACAGACTCTTGTAAAGAGCTACAAGAAGAATTAAATAAACTTCATGAATGGAGTAGTATATGGCAAATGGAATTCAATGTGGACAAGTGTCATGTAATCAAGTTTGGTAAAAGTGGAAAAAGACCTGATTGGGATTATAAGTTAGGAAATAAAACCCTGTACACATCAGAAAGAGAGAAAGACCTAGGTGTGATTATCAATAACAGACTATCTCCGGGTGACCACATCAGCGAGAAGGTACGGAACATGTATACACTGCTTGCAAATATGAGAATAGCATTTACATACATAAATGAAGACATGCTAAGAAGGATAATAACATCATTCATTAGACCAACCCTGGAATATGCATCAGTAGTCTGGAGTCCTCATCTCAAAAAGCACATAGACAAGATTGAAAAAGTTCAAAGGGCCGCTACAAGATGGATACCAAGCTTAAGGGACCTAAGCTAAGAAGAAAGACTAAATAAACTGAATCTACCAACACTACAGGAGAGAAGGAAAAGAGGTGACATGATAATGCTATATAAGTGCATATCAGGGAAGGAGAAAATAGACATAAATGATTACTTAACATATGGAGAAGCATCGGCAAGAGGACACTGCAAAAAACTGCATAAGAAGAGAGGTGATAAAGACGTAAGGAAATTCAGTTTCCCAAACAGAGCAATTGATCAGTGGAATGCACTACCGAATGAAATAGTGTGTGCCAAAACAATTCACAAATTTAAGGATATGTACAATAAATATGGTTTAAGACACGGGACAGTACGAGCTTGACTCATTCCTGTAAAGATACAGTTAGGTAAGAACAATTAGGTAAGAACACACACACACACACCGCTTGCTGGTGCAGTGGTAACGTTCTCGCTTGCCAACTGGTGGACGGGAGTTTGCGCCTCGCTCAGGTTGTGAAAAGTTTCACGGATGAAGTGGGTGGTTACTGTCCCCCTTGAGCAAGGAGACGGGTGTGTGTGTTTGTGAAGGTCACAGCCTTGCCCTTAGATCGGACTATATGAGCTCTCAGCTCCCTTCCGGGAAGGTAAAAAGCTGACGATCACGAAAATCAAGTGATCCTGACCAACCCGGTGAATTACACACACACGAGTTGGACGTATATCACTGAGCTCCGATCTGGGGATACCTAAGTTGTATCTATATATGGGTCAAGCTCATAGTAGGCTAATTTAAGTGATGATCCAACAAAGTAAAACAAGTAGTAGCAAAGGAAGTGTAGCCTAACGTAATTAAGCATCGGTAAATTAGTGTCAAACAATGTGTGGAAATTCATCACATCAGCTAGACCACAAGACAAGCGCAGTGAGGTAAAACTATAAGTAGAGATTATCATTTCTTAACCCGCCCCATCCCGACCACTTCTCCACCACTGACTCCCCCCAATCCCAACCATTTTAGGAAAAATTTTTTTTTGGCTCAAACCTTCGCTTTTCGTGAGAAACATCGAAAATTCATAGAGAAATCGCTCACCTGAGGTTTAAAATACTCGATACAGGTAGCAGTACCTCCTTACCTTACTGGGTTTTCTATCAGGCTGGCACCAAAGAAAACGAGTTCTATGGCAGGATAACTATTTCACACCACTCATAAACGGTATTTATTTATTTACTTGGTACGAATTTATATGTAGTACAAGAGTATATTTGTTTTCAAGCAGTAATATAGGCATTATAAGCATTGTTTCACTCACTAATACCTGACCTTTTTTTACCACATTACCTGATCATTGTTTCTAACTGTTTTTTCCTCTAATGCTATGTAAAGTTTGTCCTCCACATTGTCATTGATTGGGGAATCACTCTGGCCCTGAATTTCATACCGTGGCATGACATGGCTATACTGGCCAGGTCACAGATAACAGGTGAATTGCTGAGACAATGCCATGCAGGGGGGGGGGAGGAGGTCATGCTGGGTAAGGCATTGTCCCTGCCTGGCATCTTGTTGAGGAAGGTGTCACGTGTATACGTACCAAAAATGACTCGTGAAAATTGAAAATTGTGCAAATTAGGGACTTTGCAATTTGTTCGCGTTTATGTACGTCGACGGGATTGGCAGTGACAAAATGTGTGGACGTTAAAGAACGTCGACGGGACGCCGCGGGTTAAAGATGGCTTCATATTTTGGAAAGATGCCTATAGAAGGTGCAAAGAGGAGAAAGGTAATAAAACAGGATGATGACTTCTACCCAGAACTGGTTGAAAAAGGAAACTTACTGTTAGTTGAAACAATAAGTAGAATAGAAAGCTCTTTTCAAACGGAAATCGATTAAATCAAGAATGAGCTATGCATACATAAGGAATAAAATGAGGAAATAGTGAAGGAAATAAACAGAAAAGCCACAACAATAGATGAAATATCAGCGAAGGTACGAGTAAATTCACTGAGAACAAAGGCTAGTGAAATAAGATGTAAATTGTCAGCCATGAGGGAATTATGGATTATTTCAGAAATGATACGAAGAAAATTAAGCAAGCAAGCAGTCTGAGAGACCAAAACAGAAATACTGAAGAGAAAACAACACAGGTAAATAAAATGGTGAAAAATTACAAAGATGAGGTACAACGTACGGATGCTGAAATGGTGAAAGTAAAAGATAATTCTGATACAAAAGTAGAAGAAAAACACATTAGAAAGGAAGTGCAAGAAATCATAAAAAATGACCCAAAACTAGTCAGGGAAGCTGTAGAGTTTAACAGATCTATAGTAATCAGTGACATAGAAGAAGAAAGAGAAAACAGAATCTCAAGGGACAAAAAGGAGATGGAAAATATAGTGAACATACTGAAGGAAATATCAGAGGGTATCTGTCATAAAGATATAGAAGAACATAAAAGGCTAGGGAAATATGGGAGAGGAAAGTCAAGGCTTCTGAAAGTAACCTTCCAGAGTGTAAACACTGTAGAGGAAGCATTAAAAAATGCAAACAACCTCATGGGGTAAAAAAAAAAGGAAATGAAAAAGGTATAAATAAAGAGGTCTCACTCAAGAGGAATTGGGAACACTGAAGGAGACGAGGGAGGAAGCAAAAACAAAGAACGAGGAAAGATCAGTGGAGGATTGGATTATTATTATTTTTTTTTTAACAAAGTAATTGGACTGCAGGTACGAAAATGGTACATAACAAGCAGGGAATAAAAAGAAGGAAGTTAATAGACTTAAACTATGTCAAGTATGTAAACAAGATTATTAAACTAATGTACTCATATTTGATGGAATGATATGTAAATTATTAGAGATGAAAGATTATACTAGCGATAAGGAACAACATATTATTTGCCTAAATGAAAAAGATATTAACCCCAGAGATATCAAATGATACCCTAAACTTAGAGGAATACAATATAATGTGGAGAAGGTATAGGAATTACCGTAAAGAAAGAGGGGGGGGGGGATTATAAAAAAAAATATCTACAAGTCAAAGAAACAGAATTAGATATACCGGTACCCTGATTGCATTAGAGATTAACACATCTGAAAGGAAAGTTATTGTGGGAAATATATACATGACCCAAAACAAACACTTAGGAAGGAGGCGGATATGAAGACATAGCAGAGAGTACGATTTGGTGTTTAAGTGCATTAGTAGATAGAACGGAAGAGAAATCTGAAAGAGTTATGTTAACTGGAGACATCAGTACAAATATAAATTGGGAGTACTCTGGATATAAGAAGCTATGAAAGCTGTTAGGACCAAAAGCTCCTGGATCTTGACCAGGAGTTTTCCCTAACACAGCATGTAAAGAAAAGCATCAGAAAAAGAGGACTTGATGATCCATCAGTACTAGATCTTATATTTACTAGGCATGAAAATGATATCGACAAGACTGTATGATGTATCACCCTCCATTCGGCAAAAGCGACCATGTAGTATTAAATTGCAGCTTCAGGATTGCATATGACAAAATTAACAGTAATGAGAGTTACGAAAAGAGCCTACACCAAAAAATGGTAAATACCATGGCCTAAAGAAGTACTTCTTAGAAAAAGATTGGGAAAAGGAGCTCAGTGGACAATACTTAAATGTTATATATAGAAAATTCTTTGAAATTCATGAAATATGAGCCCTAAATTAGATCCCATACCAGAAAGAAACAAAAATGAAAGTAAAGAAATGGTGCAGTACAGAATGTAAATGATCATAAGACAAACGAGACTGGAACAGATACAGAGGAAACAACAGAAAGAGGGCATATAACAACTATAAAGAGACAAGAAACGATTATACAAGGATAAGGAGAGAGGCCCAAAGTAGTGATCAACCGAAGCTATTTTACAGCTACGTCTGAAGCAAAACCAAAGTTAAAGTTAAATTGCAGTCCAGTACAGACAAGGGGATCATCTGTACACAAGAAAGAAGATATTTGTGAAGTACTAAATAAAAATTTCCAATCAGTTATTACAGAAGAAAATAATTTTGAGAGATAATGCGGAACATGCGTTCCCACTCATATTACTAGAAATACAAGTATCAGAAAAAGAAGTACAGGAAGAGTTAAGTAAATTAGACAAAGGAAAAGCAAATGGTCCTGACGAAATTTCATGTTGGATGCTACATGAATGTGCAAAAGAGTTAAGTAGACCAATATATTTAATATTCAAGGAAACCTTAGGTCAATGTAAACTGCATGATATTTGGAAGAAAGCAAACATTGTTCCCCTATGAAAGAAGGGAATAGATAATCCACTCACCTACTAGTGTTGTAAGTAAGATACTAGAAAAGCTGATAAGAAAAGTTTGGGTAAAACTTCTAGATGAACACAATAACAGAAATGCTGTTCGGTTTTAGAAAGGGAAAAATAATCATGTTACTAATCTATTGAGCTACTATGATATGACTGAAGAAACATTACAGAAAAGAGAAGAATGGATGGACAGTATATACGTTTCAAGAGAGGATTTTGACAGAATACTGCACCAAGGCTTTTATGGAAACTGTACCAACAAGGAGGAATCCGACGCAATCAGTACTGTTGGATGTAAGATTAGCCCAGAAAATGGGAAATGAGAATAGTACTAACGAGTAATTACTCATGATGGAGGGAAGTGACTAGTGGAGTTCCACAGGGCTCAGTACTGGCACCAATTATGTTTTTATTGTATATAAATGACACATATAGGATCACTGATAATGGAAGTTATCTAAATACTGTTGTTGATGATGCAAAAACACAAAGAATAATTACTAACACAGAGCTACAAGAAGAATTAAATAAACTTCATTACTGGAGCAATAAATCCAAATGGAATTCAAAGTGGACAAGCGTCATGTGATTAAGTTTGGTAAAAGTGGAAAGAGACCAGATTGGAATTATAAGTTAGGAAGTTCAACCCTACACATATCAGAAAGAGATAAGGATCTTGGAGTGATTACCAGTAACAGATTATCTCCGGCTGACCACATCAGTGAGAAGGTTCCGAACATGGATACACTGCTTGCCAATATGAGAGTGGCATTCACATAAATAATGGAGACATGCTGTGAAAGACAATAACATCACTGATCAGACCAACCCTGGAATATGCATCAGTAGTCCGGAATCCTCATTAAAATATATATATATATATATATATATATATATATATATATATATATATATATATATATATAGATAGATAGATAAGATTGAAAAAGTAGAAAGGGCCACCACAAAATGGGTACCAAGCTTCAGGAATCTAGGTTATGAGGAATGACCAGAAAAACTGAGACTACCAACACTACAGGACAAAAGGAAAAGAGGAGACATGATAACGCTATATAAATGCATCTCAGGGAAAGAAAAAAATATACAAAAATAAGTATATAACCTACAGGGAAGCATCAGCAAGAGGTTACTGCAAAAAACTATAACCCGCCCCATCCTGACCAATTTTCCACCACTGACTCCCCCCAGTCCCTACCCATTTTGGAAAAAAAAAATTTGTCTCAATCCTCCGCTTTTGGTGAGAAACATCGAAAATTCATAGAGAAATCGCTCACCTGAGGTTTAAAATACTCAATACAGGTACAGTCGTCAGCACAAATTCGCTGCAAGCCTGCTCGTGTGATGTGGGTTGTTTTGTCTGGCAATGGTGTATGGGAACTAGTTGCCACACAGGCTTTTATACTCTTTAAAGACGTGTTTGTAAGAATTAGTACCATAAATCACCTCGAAAACAATATTTTTTATATCTGATTAGCTTAAAAATGTGCAAAAGACGACAGATGAATGTTGTCGAATGGTGAAACTCCTGTTCTCTCCCTCGTATCCATCCCTTGCCCCTCCCCACCCTCCCCTCCTCCTTCCCTCTCCTGCTATCCTTCATCTCTACTCCTCTCTCTCTCCGCCCTGTCTACTTTATATCACCCACACCGCTAATCTACGTAATAAACCGCACTCTTCTCTATTTCTTGTCTATTCCTGTAACCTTTTTGCTCCTCAACATTCGAGAGTTTCATGCCATGTCTCTTTCTCCCACGCGTTACTCCACACATGATGCAGCAGTTCCAAACTTTAGTGTTGCAACAGTTCCAAACTTTAGTGTTTCTGATACTGCTTCGTGATTCAGTGAACAGTATGAGGAGAATGGGAACATTTTCCTAGGGATGAGAGAAGGCAAGAAGTAGGAGGAGTGGGCACAAATGTTTGTTTAATTTCGCCTACTGATATAATAGGCGAAGACTTCTAGGCTCACTGAAACAAATACTAGCAAGGAATACATCACAAGAACGAGACCTCAATGTTCTTTTATCTCCCGGCTGTTGGTAGTGACAAAGGGTGGAGAACAGAAAGACAACTAGAGAGTGGGAAGGAGACAAGGAGGGTAAGAGTGGGACTAGAACAGGAAGGAATATTGATAATAAACCTTGGATATAGTTGGTAGTACTGCAAGCAACTGGGAATAAGGCAGACTGGGTTTAGAACACAGTCAAGAGAGAATTGCGATGAGCCAATCGGGTTAATGCCGTGGATAAATGAATGAAGGTAGAGAGGGTGGGGAGAGGAGACAGTGGAGAGGCATGAAAGTGAGTTGGAGGTAGGAGGGATAGGGAGGGGTGGGGGGGACTTCAGGAGGAGTAAAGGGGAGAGAGGGAAGGGAGCTTACACACTGTTATAATGAAGAATACCAGAGTATTACTCTCATACGTCGTTCCATAACATTGTCAACTCTTGCAGTTTTTTACGATAATCAATTACCGTATACAGAGAATTGTATTCTAGGCAGTCTCTGGTACCACTTTTGAAAAACACCGCTGAAGTGTATAAAAGTGTATGTGGCAACTCATCCCTTTACACTGTTGCCAGACAAAAAGACTCGCATCACACTAGTAGACTTGCAGCGATTTTATGCTGACAACTGTACCAGTACCCCTTACCTTACTGGGTTTTCTATCAGGCTGGCTCCAAAGAAAACGAGTTCGATGGGAGGATAACTATTCTACACCACTCATAAACAGTATTTATTTATTTATTTGGTACGAATTTATATGTAGTATGAATGTATATTGGTTTTCACACAGTAATATAGGCAATATAAGCATTGTTTCACTGACCAGACACATCAACATACCTGACCTTTTTTGGCAACATTACCTGATAATCATTTCTGACTGTTTCTTCTAATGCTATGTAAACTTTGTCCTACACATTGTCATCGATTGGGGAATCACTCTGGTGCTGACTTACACACTTCAGCACAACATGTCTTTATACTGGCCAGGTCACTGGTAACAGGTAAATTGCCGAGACAATGGCGTGCAGGGGTAGGAGAGAGGTCATGCAGGGCAAGGCATTGTCCCTGCCTGGCATCGTGTAGAGGAAGGTGTCCTGTGTATACATACCAAAAATCATGCGCGAAAATTAAAAATTGTGCAAATTAGGGACCTTGTAATTCATGCTCGTTTATATATGTCAGTGGGACTGACAGTAACAAAACATGTGGACGTATATATATGTCAAAGGGACGCGGCGGGTAAGAAAAGAGGTGATAAAGTCGTAAGAAATATAAGTTTCCCAAATAAGGCAATTGATCAGTGAAATGCACTACCGAATGAAATAGTGTGTGTCAAAATAGTTCATAAATCTAAGGATATGTATGATAAAAGTAATTTAATACACGGGACAGTACGAGCTTCACTCACTCTTGTTAAGATACAATTAGGTAATTAGGTACCATAAGAACAAAGAGAGAGAGGGAGAGAGAGAGAGAAAGCATAAGCACACACACACACACACACACACACACACAAGAGAGAGAGAGAGAGAGAGAGAGAGAAAGCATAAGCACACACACACACACACACACACACACACACACACACACACACAAGCTAGCACTGCGAGTGTAATAATAAATGAATATGATTTTAATATATCTGATAACTGCTCTTGTTGGTGTGAGACATGTTAAAGTTCAGTTGAGTGAACCGCTAAAGTAAGGAAATGACAAGTTACTATTCCTGCCCATTTACATTCGTCTGGCATTTGTCCAATCCTGACTTTAATATCCTTCTCATCAGTGCAAAGAAACTTGTACTGGTCACTATACACTGAGCAGGTTTGAAGAATCCACAAGCAGGTAAGCTGGTAACGATTCATCTCTGTAGCAAGCACCCAACTTCTTACTCATATTAAACGGTCATAACTTTCAAGAAGTTAAGACCGAATTCATGTCGGTTACAGTAGATCCCTATCACCTCTTCATTTCAGGTCTGTTCATATAAAAGGATAGCGCTAAGAGATCGCGTACCTCCTCCGCCAATGCCATTGCCATTAAAAGGTCCTGATCCGTGGATATAGGATCCGTATCCAGATCTGACCCCAATTTTTGTCAGTTCTTTCTTGGTCCATGTCCCACTTTTCCACAACATTTCATTGAAATTTTTAGAGAACGTTTGGAGATATTATGCTGGATACTCCGGATCTGGCCTGAATTTTAACGATTTCTTTCTTGGCCCATATGCCCACTCTTCCACAAATTTCATCAAAATCCATTCATCTCTTTGAGTAATCCTACTAACAGACAGAAAGACAGACCAACAAATCAACGCTGGGTAAAACATAACCTCCTTGGGAGAGGTAATAATAAGTTGTAATACCCAAGGTAAATCATTGAGGAAGAGTTGCAACAAAGCTTCCTAGGCTGATGCAAATACAGATCTTAGCCTAACAGTAAATGCCCAGTGGCCAGACCCTGAATCAGGACAACCAAAGCTCATCTTTTAGTGGATTACACCGAATGATTTAATGTATCATATGTATCCTCTGACCACAGTCTTATCAGAGCCTCATTTGTTAGCCCCCTCAAACCTCCCCATTCTGAACCTGAGAGGGTCACCTGATCGCACTTTGATAGGGCAAACTGGGATGGATTTAGAAATTATCTTGCTGACATTCCATGGCAGTCTTTCCTCTCTAGTGATGCCAATTCTACCCAGTCTCACATTTGTGACTTAATATTATCTGGTATGGATTTATTCATATCAAGTCAACAGTTCACTAAAGATTGAACTCTCCAAAATAGTTTGCTGCAACTGTGCCAGAGCAACACCGCAAAAGTCATTAGATATAACTCTTACTTAAAATAAAAAACATCTGAATCACTCTCTCAATTTAAAATTGCTAGAATTTCAGGGAGCTCTTGCCTCTCCTGACATTGAGAGGGCTCTCCCTACATGCTAAGGGGTCTTTGTATGCAGCATGTGTTAGGAGTGTAATGCTGTATGGCAGTGAGACCTCGGCAGTGAAGGAGGAAGACATTCGCCGGCTCAGACGTACAGAAATGACAATGATTAGGTGGATGTGCAGTGTGTCCCTGCATCCAAGGCCTGTAGGGGCTGGGTTTACAATGGAAGAGTTGAGAGGTAGGATGGGACTGGAGTGTATTGGTGTTGTGATAAGGAGAGGTAGATTGAGGTGGTTTGGACATGTGGAGAGGATGGGGGATGATAATTGGGTGAGGAAGGTGAGAAGTGTTAATATTGGGGGTGGGGTTATGAGGAGAAAAACATGGGACAAGGTCATTAAGTGTGACCTTAGGGTTAAGGGACTGAACAGGGAGGCTGCAATGGATCGTGCAGCGTGGAGAGCCGCCATTAGGTGACCAAGGCCGACACATGCAAGCATGTTGGAGCCTTTAAAAATGAAACAAAACGAAACGAAAACGAAACAAAACGAAACCATGCAAAAGCTGTAATAAATTTGGCTAAATCAAACTCTCCTCAAAATCAAGCATCAAAACTACTTAACCTGAGGTGTCCCATCGACGTATGGATACGTTGCAACATTTTCCATTTGCCAATGCTGATGACGTACTGGTACATCGCGCAATTGCAAGGTTCATAATTTGCAAAATTTTCAATTTTCGGGCATGATTTTTCGAACATATACACGGGACACCTTCCTCTATTCCTCTACAAGATGCCCAGCAGGGACAATGCCTTACACCGCATAACCTCCCCTTCCCCTGCACGCCATTGTCTCGGCAATTCACTTGTTACCAGTGACCTGGCCTATAAAGACATTCAGGGCCAGAGTGATTCCCCAATCGATGACCATGTGGAGGACAAAGTTTACATAGCATTAGAGGAAGAAACAGTCAGAAATGATGATCAGGTAATGTGGCACAAAAAGGTCAGATATGGTGATGAATTAGTGAGTGAAACAATGCTTATAATGCCTATATTACTGTTTGAAAACCAATATACTCTCGTGCTACATATAAATTCATACCAAGTAAATAAATAAATACCGTTTATGAGTGGTGTGAAATAGTTACCCTCCCATAGAACTCGTTTTCTTTGGTGCCAGCCTGTTAGAAACCTCAGTAAGGTAAGGAGGAACTGCTACCTGGATCGAGTATTCTAAACCTCAGATGAGCGATTTCTCTATGAATTTTCGATGTTTCTCACCAAAAGCGGAGGTTTTAGCAAAAAAATTTTTTTTCGAAAATACCTCAGGATTGGGGTTGTCAGAGGTGTGAAATAGCTCGGGACGTGACGGGTTAACAGCCCTAATGACAACAGAATATTCTGGTCAACTTTCAGTTCTTTCAATAATAGCTTTAACTCCTTAAGCGCGGGCTTGTTTTGCTCTGTCTTGCGTGTCCTGAGGGTATATTTGTGCTCCGACAGACTCTCATAAAATATTTGCCAAAAATCAGTTATTAGTCCTAGAATATTAAAATTACACATGCCTATGGCACATACCTTCAGCTCTCTCCTGGGATGTTTGTTGAGCCTTCGTCGAGTACCGTAGGACTTGTGGAGACCTCTGAAGTTGGGTAATGAAGTCTCCACTTTACACTTCCCGACAACTCGTAATATGATTACCACAGCCAGATATTATCACTAGAAACACTATTCTAAAATTATCAAGTAGTTTGGAATCCATACTCAAAAAAAACAAAAAAAACACTGTGAAAGCAATGAAAATTACGAACGCGTATGGCCTTCCCACTTGCGCTAGTTCGCCGCTGGTATTCTGTTATTTATTATTCAAACAAACACTCACCCTTTATATTCCTATTATTATATAACACTTATATATATCTGCAGTCTTCATCCATAAGTTTCCCTCAGTAGTATTAGTTTATTGTCACGAGTCATTCAATTTTTCATTAAGTAAAATACGTAGAGAGCCACGGATTCACTTTCACTGTTATAACCTCAAGTATTTGTACTCATATTCTTATATTACTAATTATTTACATTTCTATTTGCATTTTCTATTGTATTTTCAATACTTACACTTCTATTTTACTTCCACTATGTTATTCACTGTCACTTGCAGTAACATAAAAGTATATTACACTGTTCAATCATATGTACATCCATTGCTTTCACTTGCTATTTACACATTATTTACACATTATTTTCATTTCCCACTTGCACTTTTAGAACTGCTTCTGGCTGTGGTAATCAAAGAAGCAGGTAACGCAGAGGGGAACCTGGCACTCAGAGCACTGCCAAGAGTTGCATTTGTGCTCAGGTGTGGGTCGGATGGTATGTGCACACACCTGGCACCTGCGGATTGCAGCCTTCCTCTTGGTTGTGGCAGGCATTTGCACCAGTCTGTGCCAATCCATGTACTCCCTCTGCTCAAGTCTGTCGGGAAGTCTTACTGCATGGCGCCTTGGAGCTGCTGCTATCACCTTACCATATCTTTCAAGCAGCTGCTGAACACAAGTCCTGGCAAACAACCTCAGGGAGAAGGACTTGGGTGGCTTGACCTTCATCTTGTACAGGATGAAGGCGTTCAGCATCGTCATGTCTATGAGATGCAGAAAAACTTTCCTGTACTACCTAGTATTCTTCCTGAGGCAGTCGATCTCTCCAATCATCATGTCGGACTTGTCCACCAGCCGCATGTTGATATTTAGTCTATGACAGCATCAGGTTTCCTCACAGGTTCGCCTGTCCTACGGTCAACCTTCCCACTGTCTTTCAGTTCCCCCTTGTGTACGGTGGTGAGCATGTGCATGACCCTCTTGTCATGCCACCGTATTGCCAGCATCTTCTCAGACTTGCATAGGTGCACGTCTCCTCACTGCGAGTTTCCTGCCTCTGGGAATTTAGGGAAGTGGGCACGATTACTCTTGACAGTGCCGCAGGAGCTGATGCCGTGCTCTGAAAGGAATTTGGCAAGTTTCGGTGCTGTGTAATACTTGTCTGTATACAGTGCATGATTCCCACCAAAATACCTTTCAAGAAGCACTTTCACTACACAGCCTGGGAAGCCAAGGGGGTGTGTTTTATCAAGATCGACAGTGCTGGCTGAATAAATGACGAAGTCAAGGATGTACCCCGTCTTACAGTCGCACAGTACAAAGAACTTTATTCCAAAGCGATGGCGTTTGCTTGGAATGTACTGCACAAACCTAAGACATCCTCTGAACAAAACCAAGGATTCGTCAATGACAACCTTCTGAAAGGGGTGGAAGAATGTCATAAACTTATCCTTCATTCTGCTCAGAATCTCCCGGATCTTCCAGAGTGGGTCGGTTTAGGAAGGTACATAGTTGTTGGCAAAGTGCAGGTTTCCCATGATGTTCTGGATGTGATCTCTGGCCATGTACTTATTGAAGGTGGGTGAGGTTAGTAAGGGGTCCATGGACCAGTATTCTTCCAACTCATGCTTCTTTGAGTGTGGCATGAGAAGCATGAGGGTGAAGAACACATACAGCTCCTGCACTCCCAGCATGGACCACTGTTGCATCTTGGCTGCACCTGTACCACTTGCAGCACGTTGTGATTCATACCTGTTGGTCTCATCACGTATGTGCTGCATGACTTCGTCATCGAGGAAGGCCAAAAGGAAGTCAAGACACTCAGCATCTTCGTCAAGATTGAAGGCAGGCTGTATCCCTGAGGAACTCTCGTTGAAATCAAGATGTTCTGGGACAAAATCGGACCCTTCTGTCCACGCGAAGGCGTCCAGGATTCCCTGTCTTGGCGGTGTAGGGTGGGTGAGGGTGGAGGGTGGCTGTGAGGCAGATTTATCTGGTTCAAGGTCACTCGCACTGACCCTGGGTTGCCGAACACCACTAGCAGCCCTTACTCTACTGGCAACTGTACTTTTACGAGTCAGGGATTTTCCTCTTCCTCTACGGCCTGCCTTCACTGTTGATGCTGGTGGCAACTCCGACAACGAAGACTCCGGAGAAAATTCAGCAGAAGAAGAGGAAGAAATGAGTAAAGTGGGGCTTGGGGAACGGGGAGGTGATTCACCTCGGGACTCATGGCGGGCTGGGTCACACCGAGCCATTGTTCTGGGGCTAACCCGCCGCCTTTTCACTCCCTTCCCATATTCCATTCCTTGCTGCACTAAGGGCTACTTTCCTTTGGAGCTTGGGATACCTTGAGACACTGAAGCACTCATACTAGGAGTTTCTGGCACGATTTCCTCACCCGGCTCATCACACGAATCACCCGAAGGATCATGGTAACTATCCATCATTATCATTGATAATTCGGCTAGTTCACCTTCCACTGCAGAGTCACTTAGTCCTTTCCTGTTTCCCACACGAGTTTTTCTGGGGGTAGAGGTCACGTTCCCTTTGCAATGGGTGCAGAAGTGGCGGAAATGGCGGGGTGCGAATGCGACATGCTTTGACCACAGAGGAGGACAAGGAACTGAACGGTGTGGCTTATCTGAGAAGGCAAGGGTTGCCAGTGGCAATGGGGCTGACACCTGCTAACTTACATCCTAAGAAATTATTGGTAGGAAATCTCGGCAATACATAAAGAAATAGGTAGTTCCAGGTGAATGTAAATGGCAGTTAGGCTTCTCCCTTCCTTTCTTATATGTATTTTTATTACAGAAATAGATTACAAGGCATAATTCAAAGGGGAAATTACCGTGGGAAGTTAGCGAACGAGTGCATGTGAGGTGTTGTCAGGTGATAATTAGCCAATTCCAGGTGTATACCACTATCACTTACCTTATTTCTTTTTGGTTTATATTATCTTGTATAAGTATAGGGCATAGGGCTTATTTCAATGAATGAAATCAGTGGAAAAAGCAGGGGGAGATTTGCTTTAGTGCAGCGCAGCAGGGCAGGCAATAGGAAAGGGTAAAGGAGGTGAGGTAGGGAGGGGTGAGAGGGTACTGGAGGGGAGGTAGGGAGGGGAGTCAAAAACGGGGGAAAATTGCTAAATTGTCACCAATGGATGGAAGTACAGATGAGATTAGGAGTGCTGACTATTGGTGGACAGTGACAGTACATGCTAAAAATATGATTAGTAGGAAATCTCGAAAATACAGAAAAAAAGTAGGTAGTTCCAGGTTAATGTAAATGTCACTTAGGTTTCTCCTTTCCTTTCTTATATATATTTTTATTACGAGAATAGATTATACGGCATATTTCAAAGGGGAAATTTTTTGTGGGAAATTAGCGAACGAGTGCACGTGAGATGTTGTCAGATGATAGTTAGCCAAATCAAGGTGTATAGCACTATCTTCCTTTCTTATATATATTTTTATTATGAGAAGATTATACGGCATATTTCAAAGGGGAAATTTCCGTGTGAAATTAGTGAACGAGTGCACGTGAGATATTGGCAGGTGATAGCCAAATCCATGGTGTATAGCACTATCACTTACCTTATTTCTATCTGGTATATATTATTTTGTATAAGAATACGGCTTAGGGCTTATTTCAATGGATGAAATCAGTGGATAATTCCGGGGGAAATTTGTTTTAGCGTAGCATAGTCGGGGAGGTGAGAGGACAGGGTAATGGAGGGTAGGTAGGGAGGGGAGTCAGGAACAGGGAAAAATGGCTAAATTGTCAACAATGGATGGGAGTACAGGTGAGATTTGGAGTGCTGACTAGTGTTGGACGTTGGCAGTACTGATAGATGATACAAGCCACCACTTGTAAGCCCGGGAGAATTCAAAATAACACAGAATCACAAAAGTGACACCCTGCGGTATGATCCATTGCGCCCGAGCGTCACGAAAGTGATGCCCTGCGGTATGATCCGTTGCGCCCGAGCCCTGCGGTTATGGGGTTAACAAGTCATCATCCATTTCCCAACGAAAATCTTCAGATGGCAACATTACAAATGACCTGTGGTGGGAAAGCAGATATCTTTGCTAGTACATTTGCCAGAAATTCTACCATAGAGGATGTCAGCCAGAATGTCCCAGTACAAGAACTTGACTCTCCCGAAATTGTTACACTTAAACTACAGCCAAGATACCTAAAATCCATCCTAGACAATTTACCTACCAACAAAGCTCCTGGCCCAGATGAAATTCCGCCAATTGTTTTGAAAAAGTGTTCCCCAGAACTTGCCTCTGTTGTAGCTAAATTATTCAGACTATGCATACATATTTCTTCATTCCCTCATTCATGGAAAGAAGGCAATATCCACCCACTTCCATAGAAAGGAAGTTCCTCTGACCCCTTTGATATTAATGATCTCTTATCTGTCACCCACAATCCCATCCATTCATATGCAGATGATTCAACAGTTCATAGTTCATCCACATTCAGACACTCATTTACAAAATCTAATATTTATAACTATCAACTAAGCACAGCCATCTCCGTGAATCAAGACTTATCAACGGTCAGTGAATGCGAACAGAATCATGTCTCATTTAATGCTAGTAAAACCAAATGCATACGCTTTACTAATAGACAGGCATTGCCAGATTCGTATATTACCTTTAATGCTACTAATATTCCCACCTCCAAAAGTTTTGAAATTCTCGGAGTCTTACTTAACAATGCCTTCAGCTGGACCTCTCGTGTCAGATCACTTGCTAAAACTGCCTCAAAGAAACTTGGATTATTGTACAAAGTTCGTAACTTGATGAACAGTTAGCTATAACATATGAGTCATGTGTGCTCTCAGCTTGAATATTGCTCACCCGTGTGGAATGGATGTGGAAAGGTTTCATTAAAACGACTAGACAAAGTTCAGAACAAATCAGTAGGAATTATTAATAATCATGCTGTTACAAATAAACTACCTCCCCTATAGGTAAGAAGGAATGTTGCCTCCCTTGCATTATTTTATAGATACTTTTATGGCAAACGCTCAGATGAAGTTGCATCTATTGTGCCACTTCTTCATGCCTTCCCTCGTGCTACACGGGCATCTGGTAGAGCTCATGACTGGAACTCATTCAGCCATATTGCAGAACTTCTGCATATCAGAATTCTTTCATTCCTCGATCTGCATCTCTCTGGAACTCGCTTCCCCAGAGTTGTTTCCCTCCAAACTTCAACCAACAGCTGTTCAAGTCTAACTGTTACAGATGTTTTATGAACAGAGGACACGAGTAATCTGGTGTATGGATTATTTTTTTTTATTCACTTGTTTTTCCTTCCTCTGTTCTGTTATTAAAAAAAGAACGAAAGAAAACTAAGGCCTAACTGTCCATAGAAGGACAACGCAATACTCATCTGATCCGTTGTTACTGCTGGTGTTTTTGTTGTGGCTCCAGGCTCATCTGAAATGTTAACCTGGTAGACTGTAGGCTAAGGTTCCCTTCTGCAGCCCACCACACTCCTTTAAGGGCATAAATCTATCAGTCTATCTAAGCTCGATGTTGTAATCCCATAACAGGTGGCCATTTGTCATTTAGTTGTTTTACGGGAAGGGGCACTAACCCTCCACCAACCCACTTGTTGACATGTAGGGAACATGTGTGTGTTGGTTGTAAATGGTTTCCTGGCTTACAGAATGTCATGCGGCCCGTCACCCAACGTAAAGCCACTGAAAAAGGAAAGAGTAGTAATAAAGTGACAGGAAAGATGGGAGAAATAGGAAGAGAGGAAGCCAGACACAGAAAAAGAAAGATAAATGTGAAGGAAGAAGGAGGCAGCACCATATCAAATGCGTGGATGATGGTCGCCACCACCTGCCACCAATGAGTTACTTGTATATGTTACCTTATCAGCTAATGTCTGTTACCTGTCATTCAATATCTGCTAGTGTTCTAAGAGTCTGAGGTGATCTCATTCTCACACTCCCAGTCATGACAATTTTCTAAGCTCCTGTGAGGCCAAACACTGCGATACTTAACAGTGCTGGATACACAGAGCTATAGTATAGGTAACTGGTATAATGGAGTATTATACAGCCAGAAAATTGAGCAGTCTGGTTATACTCACGCCCCAACATGAAGTCGTTCTTCGACAGCACCACACATCACACCTAATCTCATTTAATAAACCTATTGCTTGCACCAGCCAAACAAACGTAACCCAGTGTAACCTAACTTACAGCAATAAAACGTACTACTCTCACTGTAAGCTCATCAAGGCAAACGAAATATAATTTACTTGGACAAATTCGTTGCCTAACTCTGCATAGAGCGTTTACTCTTCCCCAGCAATACTCCCCAGTCCATTTCAGCTCAGTCCGAGTATAGTCACATCTGAAGTTCGATTTAATCAGCAGCCAAGGAAAGTCAATCCATAGCCATAATTAAAGCTACCCCTGGGGGTAGGGGGGTGTTCAAGAATACTCCCCCAGTATCCCTGCTTGTCGTAAAAGGCGACTAAAAGGGTTGGCGGAGGGTTAGTGCCCCTCCCCGGAAAACAACTAACTAAAAAAACAAACAAGAAGCCTCGGACAAGGACTGACCAAACGATGACGACCCAGGACCGGACAAAGGACTTCGTAATGTAAGAGGAGCGAATGATGAGGTGAAAGAGAGAGAGAGATTGTCCAGGTGCTTGAGGGTGCGAAAGTGGATGTATGTGGAATAACTGAAACAAAATGGAGAGGAGAAAGTGTGAGAGAATGGGAGTATGGATGGGGTATATGTGCAGGAGTAGGTGAGAATGAGAGGGCAAAGGAAGGAGTATGTATAGTTGTGAGTAAAAGATGGAAGAAGAGCATAAGAGAGTATGGATCAGTTGGGTCAAGGATTGTGTGGGTAAAGTTGAAAGT
This sequence comes from Coenobita brevimanus, assembly GCF_032717465.1. NCBI lineage: Eukaryota > Metazoa > Arthropoda > Malacostraca > Decapoda > Coenobitidae > Coenobita > Coenobita brevimanus. The sequence continues at coordinate 3,354,408 of NC_137009.1, forward strand.
TGGAATACAAATGTGGGCGATTGTGTGTGTGTATGCGCCAATGCAAGATCGTGCTAGAAGAGTGAGAGAAGAGTTCTGGACAAATGTGGAAGTGTGCATGGAAAAGTTTGGAAGGAATGAGAGAGTGTTTTTGATTGGTGATATAAATGGTAAAGTTGGGAATGTGAAGGTGGATGGAATAGTTGGTGAGTGGGGTGTGCCTGCTGAGATAGATGAGAATAGGAGTGCGTTAGTGGACATTTGTGCTGGGAGGGGGTTGGTGATAGCCAATACCCTCTTCAGGCATAAAATGATCCACGGGTATACATGGCGAGTGATGAGAAGGGTGGGTGATGAACTGAATGAAAGGAAGGCAATGATTGATTATGTGTGTGTGGATGAAAGGATGCGAAGATGTGTAAAGGATGCAAGAGTGTATAGAGGTTGGGGGAGTGGACTTTCTGACCACTACTTGGTGGTGGCCAGAATTACAATGCAAGTAAGATGGAGGAATAGAAGAAGGGAAAGACGAGAGGAAGGAGTAGTTGCAAGGAGAGTGGAAAGGTTACAAGAGGATGAGAAAAAGGCAGAGTATAAGAGAGAAGTGGAGGAACGATTGGGCAAATATGAATTGGAGCAGATGGGAGACGTGGAAGGTGTGTGTAAGATATTTACAGAAGAAATATGTGCAGCATGTGATGTGGTGTGTGGAAGGAAGAGAAGACGGAGGGGGGTGCAAGGAACAGCGTGGTGGACTGAAGAGGTGAAACAGGCTGTGGCACAAAAGAAGAAAGCATACAATGAATGGATGAGAAATAGGGGTGTGGAAGAAGTTGAGAGGCGGAAGAGAGAGTTATATGTAGAAAGAAAGAGAGAGGTGAAAAGATTAGTAAGAGAGAGTAAGAAGAGAGTGGATGAGGAATTTGGAAGGAATTTGAGTGTAAAGTGGAGGGACTGTAAGAAAATGTTCTGGAGAGAAGTGAAAAGAGTAAGACAGGGTGGAAGTGAAGTTAGCAGGGGAGTGAAAGATAAAAATGGTAGATTACTAGTGGAGAAGGGAGAAAAAGTGAACAGATGGAGAGAACACTTTAAGGAATTGTTGAACGTAGAGGATGGAAGTAATGCGAGTATAAGTGGCTGGGGAATGGCTGGGAGAAGGAGGGAGGTGAGAAGACAGGAAGAAATCAGTAGGATAGAAGTTATGGAAGCAATGAAGAAAGTTAAATCGGGGAAAGCCCCATGAATTGATGGAGTGTGTGGTGAAATGCTGAAGCATGGGGGAGAGATAGTAGTAGAATGGATGTGGAAGATGTGCAGATTGGCCTGGGGGAAGGTAGAGTCCCGGAGGATTGGAAGTCAGGTATAATTATTCCCTTGTACAAAGGAAAAGGGGAAAAAGAAGTGTGTGGTAATCATAGGGGCATTTGTCTTCTTAGTATAATAGGAAAAGTGTATGGTAGGATACTTATAGACAGAGTTATAGAAAGAACAGAGAAATTAGTTGGAGAAGAACAGGGAGGCTTTAGGAAGGGAAGAGGTTGTGTAGATCAGATATTCATTCTTAGATCTTTAGTGGAAAAGATTCTAGAAAAGGGAAAGAAGTTGTATGCGGCTTTCATGGATTTGGAGAAAGCATATGACAGGGTGGATAGACAAGGATTGTGGAAAGTGTTAAGGTTATGGAGTAGATGGGAAGTTGTTGAATGCTGTGAAGAGTATGTACGATGGTGCGAAGGCTGCAGTGCGTGTAGATGGTGAACTAAGTGAATTTTTCTCTTTGAAAGTTGGTTTGAAACAGGGATGTGTCATGTCTCCATGGTTGTTCAATCTGTACATGGATGGGGTAATAAAAGAGGTACAAGGTAGGATAGTGGATGTTGGAGTGGCCCTGGTGAGAGAGGATAGTGTTTTTAAACTCCCTGTACTGTTGTTTGCAGATGATACTGTGTTGTTAAGAGAAGACGAAGGGGAGCTGCAAGGCTTGGTGGATGAGTTTGAGAGAGTGTGTAAGAAACGGAATCTAAAGGTGAATGTAGGGAAGAGTAAAGTGATGGTCTTTGAGAGAGGTGAAGTTAGTGAATGTACAGCGAGGTTGGATGGTGAGGAATTGGAAAATGTGAGTACGTTTAAGTACTTGGGTAGTGTGATGAGTAAGGATGGAGGTTTGGAGGGTGAAGTGCTTGAAAGAGTACAGCAGGGAAGAAAGGTTGCTGGTTCTTTGAAAGCAGTGATAAGGAATAGGGAAGTGAGCATGGAAGTGAAAAAGTTACTACATGACAGTATTGTGATACCAACTCTAACGTATGGAAGTGAAGCTTGTACATTGTTGGAAGGACACAAGTCAAGAGTGAGAGCAGTGGAAATGAGTTATTTAAGAGAAGCCTGTGGAGTTGCATGGAGAGACAGGCTGACGAATGAGGATATAAAGGAGCGTTGTGGTGTGGATGTGGATGTGATAGGAAGCATTATGAGGAACACACTGAGGTGGTTTGGCCATGTGGAGAGGATGGAGGGTGAAAGACTGACGAAGAGAGTGTATGTGAGTGAGGTGGAGGGGTGAAGAGGGAGGGGGAGGGCGAGGATGAGATGGAGGGATGAGGTGGAGAGGTATATGAGAGAGGGGGGTGTGAGTTGGGAGCAGGGCAGTGAAATGGCGGGGGACAGGGCGACTTGGAGGCGATTTGTTTGTGGCCACCCCAAACGGGATTGAGGCGTCTGGCAATAGATAGATAGATAGAACATTTCATGAACCTATACAGTGTTTAGTATGAAAAAAAAAATGAGAGGTAAAAACAACCGACCTTCGTTAAATTCGTTCGTTTACTGTCAGTTGCATGCACATGTGCGCTAATTATCCCCATGCCATTTCATGTTTCTTGGTACCAAATACACCCTGGCATGATCATCACTTGTACTTACTGCACCTCTCCCATCATTATTGTTTGCCCTGTTTCATTACGCCTCTGCCATATCGTAACCTTCACTTGAACTCCACAGTCTACACTCAGACAATAAGTAATTACACTACTTCACTTGACATCATTACCTCCGCCAACGAAGTTGGAGGTTATGAATTCACCTGTGTTTCTGTGTTTGTCTGTCTGTCTGTTTGTCCAGACGATATCTCCAAAAGTTCTCAATAAATTTCAATAAAATTTTATGGAACGGTGGACCATGGACCAAGGAAGAACGTATTGAATTTTGGGACGGATCCAGATCCAGATCCGGAATATTGTGCACAATATCTCCAAAAGTTCTCGATGAATTTCGGTGAAATTTTGTCAAAGGGTTGGCCATGGTCCAAGAAAGAATTGATTAAATTTTGGGTCGGATCTGGATCCATTTTAATGGCATTGTCGGAGGTATGACCTCTCTGAGTGCTTCCTAGTTATGCATGGAATTTTGCTGATAATACTGCACATATTTACCATCGTAGTAGACACCTGGCACCGAGTGTTTCTACTCGATATTCAACTTTTCTTTTTTTTAGCATGGAAGAAGAAGCCAAAAGGCAGAAGTCTGCAAGATTATTCTGTTCAAGAAAAAATAAAAACAAAATAAGAGAGCCAAATTCAAGATTCGCTGATTTCGAGATGGCATGACATCTTTCGTTTAAAAGGCTAGAGGTCATGGGCAGTAGGAAATACAAACAGAGGAAGATGGTTCTAAAGTTGACCTGTTGCATACATGAAGGACTGGTAGTAGCGGTTAACTCTTGCATTAGAGAGTTGGATAGAACTGTTTAAGCCCTTCAGAAGCAGTAAGCCTGATGTGAATAACGAGCAGGGGTACCCAGCGTTGTTTGAGTAAAACCCCCATGATCATGAATACTGGCATTCCCTGGGACCCTAGATGGCCACTTTCCTTCTGGCTGAAGACCCACAGCATCCCATTATACCTAATGAACATATTTTCCTCTTTGAGTCCATTTCCCCAGAGATATAATTCCAAATACCTATTTTCCCACGACCCCCCCACTCACCAATCCTTCCCAGCCACCTGCTCACCCACCTATACAACCCATCCACCTACCCACTCACCAATTCTTCCCAGCCACTTGCTCACCCACATATGCAACCCATCCACCCACCCACCTTTACACCCACCCTGCCCATTCACTCACCCCCACTCAGTCAACCATCCTACCCACTCACTCTCGCACCCACGCTAGCCAGCCACAACCACCCAACCCTGCCCACCCATTTGACACACATGCTCAGCCACACACCCCTTAACACTCTTCCACCCACATTGCCCCTCCACACCCAACTTTTCACTCAACACCGGCCACCCACTCTACCCGCCCTGCCCACCCCGCCAATCCACCCACCCATACTACACATTATAGGTGGTAATGTTATTGTTATAGAAGTACCGTAAAAACATGCTAGGGTATCCATTTTGAACTGATTACGGTACTTCTAATTAGTTTCAATCTTGACCATCAGCAGTGCAACTTTAGCAATGGAACACATTTGAATTCGTCTTAAAAAGTTACACCTCAGCTGTTTAGAGAGTTCTGTGTGCCTCCCCCTAGATTTCCATGGAGGACAGAAACAACACACACACACACACACACACACACACACACACACACACACACATTCAATTTTTTGCTTGCCCTAACTGTCCAACCTGCTCTGCTCTGATGCTCCAAAAACATTCTTAGACTCACCAATAAACATGGAATTCGAATTTGGACCAACAGAGGGACACAAAAAAATCCACCTTCTTGCAGTTTTAGCAAAGTTTTGCATTTTTTTTGTAACTATAACGAAAATTTAGTTAAATTTTTGTCATATGAACCATCACTCAACCTGAATAACCTTCAGTGGTTCCAGTTATACGAGTCATCAACTTTTCTGAATTATGTTCTCTGAGCCCAGCCCTCAAATATACAATTGAGAGTCTGCTCGCCCTGCCTGCTCTACTCTGACCCCGTAGAGAGCGTCGTTGGATGCACTGAAGAATATTTGGTTCCAATTCGGACCAACAGAATGAAACTAAGAAAATCACCTCTTTGCAATTAAACAACGTTTCACATTTTAGAAACTGTAATGTACACATCCAAATTTACCTTAAAACGTTACACCTGTTGGAGCAATTTAGAGAGTTCTATATGCATCCCCCTCCATACCCATAGAGGACAGACAGACAGACAGACAAACAAACAAGCATTGTTTTATATATAAACGAATTTTTGTTTCTGTTTCCTCAAAACGACTTTCTAAGGTCAGAAGTGGTTTTTTGAACATGGGGAGATAGATGTAGCTTACGTAAGTCCTCTCACTGCAAGGGATCCTTTGCAGATATAGGAAAAATAATCTGGTGATGGACTGAGTGAAATGATAAAAACGTGGTTGGATTAAGGGGGTTACCCGATGAGAAGCAGTACAACTGCATGAGCAATATTAAATAAACATATAACATTTTTATTTTAACTTGGTGTAAATTTCATGTCTGTCCATTTTGAATACTGAACTGTGATAACAGATTAGCAATCATACATGGCGGTAGTCATGAAGAAGTGCTATGGAAAACATGTAGAGCCCTGTGATGCTACGAGTTATGTGAAAAATACTGAGCGATGTTAAGGTCAAAGTCGAAATAAGTAAGGTCTCGTCACATCCATCAGAAAACGTGTCCTCATCCTGCACGACGTCACATGGGGTATCGGCCGCTTGGTCTACCATCGTACTTGGCGGCCGCGCCAGTCTGGTCTGAGGCACCGTGACGAGCACACAATGCCTGCCTTAGTTATGTCTCTATTTACAGTGAACATCAGTATAATACACCAATTCTCACAATCCTACATTTAGTTCCAACAACCCTGTAACACCATCAGCATGACAGGTGAATGATTAAACTTTCTAATGGGAAAAATAATGGACCTCCCAGCAAAGGGTATAAATAAGATAGTATCTGTTCACTACCATTTTCTTTTGCAACCCAACGTGAAGTCAGAGCAACTCGACCCATCCCTCCCACGAACCTGGGTATGACGAGATTTTCCTTATTTCAACTTTGGTTAAGGTGAAAGAAGCATAATGCTAGTACGTCCATCATGCAAGTTGAAACTTATTTTTTTTGTGATCACATTGGGTATATGAGAGAGAGGGGGGGGGTGAGTCGGAAGCAGGGCAGTGAAATGGCAGGGGACAGCGCGACGTGGAGGCGATTTGTTTGTGGCCGCCCTGTACGGGATTAAGGCTTCTGGCAATAGATAGATAGATAGAACATTAGGTAGGAGGATCCGAAGGACTCAGTTACAAAAGTAAGTTGACGTTTGGTGTTAAAGGAAAAAAAAAAAAAAAAAACTTTACGTTGATAACAACTCTCATGATACTGCTGGAGAAGGACACCTTTATGTGGAGGCATTTGTACAAGCAGCCGATTCCATAGGCTGGTTATACAAAAGTTGCTCAGGGGCAGGAGAGAAGCATTCACGAGGTGGTGCCATTACCCTGAGTGGTGCAGTACAGAATGTAAATGATCATAAGACAAACGAGACTGGAATAGATACAGAGGAAACAACAGAAAGAGGGTATATAACAACTATAAAGAGACAAGAAACGATTATACAAGGATAAGGAGAGAGGCCCAAAGTAGTGATCAACCGAAGCTATTTTACTGCTACGTCTGAAGCAAAACCAAAGTTAAAGTTAAATTGCAGTCCAGTACAGACAAGGGGATTATCTGTACACAAGAAAGAAGATATTTGTGAAGTACTAAATAAAAATTTCCAATCAGTTATTACAGAAGAAAATAATTTTGACAGATGATGCGGAACATGCGTTCCCACTCATATTACTAGAAATACAAGTATCAGAAAAAGAAGTACAGGAAGAGTTAAGTAAATTAGACAAAGGAAAAGCAAATGGTCCTGACGAAATTTCATGTTGGATGCTACATGAATGTGCAAAAGAAGTAAGTAGACCAATATATTTAATATTCAAGGAAACCTTAGGTCAATGTAAACTGCATGATATTTGGAAGAAAGCAAACATTGTTCCCCTATGAAAGAAGGGAATACACAGAATCCACTCACCTACTAGTGTTGTAAGTAAGATACTAGAAAAGCTGATAAGAAAAGTTTGGGTAAAACTTCTAGATGAACACAATAACAGAAATGCAGTTCGGTTTTAGAAAGGGAAAAATAATCATGTTACTAATCTATTGAGCTACTATGATATGACTAAAGAAACATTACAGAAAAGAGAAGAATGGATGGACAGTATCTACATTTCAAGAGAGGATTTTGACAGAATACTGCACCAAAGGCTTTTATGGAAACTACCAACAAGGAGGAATCCCATGCAATCAGTACTGTTGGATGTAAGATTAGCCCAGAAAAAGGGAAATGAGAACAGTACTAACGAGTAATTACTCATGATGGAGGGAAGTGACTAGTGGAGTTCCACAGGGCTCAGTACTGGCACCAATTATGTTTTTGTTGTATATAAATGACACAGATAGGATCACTGATAATGAAAGCTATCTAAATACTGTTGCTGATGATGCAAAAACACAAAGAATAATTACTAACAGAGCTACAAGAAGAATTAAATAAACTTCATTACTGGAGCAATAAATCCAAATGGAATTCAAAGTGGACAAGCATCATGTGATTAAGTTTGGTAAAAGTGGAAAAAGACCAGATTGGAATTATAAGTTAGGAAGTTCAACCCTACACATATCAGAAAGAGATAAGGATCTTGGAGTGATTACCAGTAACAGACTATCTCCGGCTGACCACATCAGTGAGAAGGTTCCGAAGATGGGTACACTGCTTGCCAATATGAGAGTGGCATTCACATACATAATGGAGACATGCTGTGAAAGACAATAACATCACTCATCAGACCAACCCTGGAGTATGCATCAGTAGTCCAGAATCATTAAATATATATATATATATATATATATATATATATATATATATATATATATATATATATATAGATAGATAGATAAGATTGAAGAAGTACAAAGGGCCACTACAAAATGGGTACCAAGCTTCAGGAATCTAGGTTACGAAGAATGACCAGAAAAACTGAGTCTACCAACACTACAGGACAAAAGGAAAAGAGGAGACATGATAACGCTATAGAAATGCATCTCAGGGAAAGAAAAAAATATACAAAAATAAGTATATAACCTACAGGGAAGCATCAGCAAGAGGTCACTGCAAAAAACTATAACCCGCCCCATCCTGACCAATTTTCCACCACTGACTCCCCCCAGTCCCTACCCATTTTGGAAAAAAAAAAATTGTCTCAATCCTCCGCTTTTGGTGAGAAACATCGAAAATTCATAGAGAAATAGCTCACCTGAGGTTTAAAATACTCAATACAGGTACCAGTACCCCTTACCTTACTGGGTTTTCTATCAGGCTGGCTCCAAAGAAAACGAGTTCTATGAGAGGATAACTATTCCACACCACTCATAAATGATATTTCTTTATTTATTTGGTACGAATTTATATGTAGTATGAAAGTTACTGGTTTTCACACAGTAATATAGGCAATATAAGCATTGTTTCACTGACCAGACATATCAACATACCTGACCTTTTTTGGCAACATTACCTGATCATCATTTCTGACTGTTTCTTCCTCTAATGCTATGCAAACTTTGTCCTACACATTGTCATCGATTAGGAAATCACTCTGGTGCTGATTTACATACTTGGGCACAACATGTCTTTATACTGGCCAGGTCACTGGTAACAGGTAAATTGCCGAGACAATGGCGTGCAGGGGTAGGAGAGAGGTCATGCAGGGCAAGGCATTGTCCCTGCCTGGCATCGTGTAGAAGAAGGTGTCCTGTGTATACATACCAAAAATCACGTGCGAAAATTAAAAATTGTGCAAATTAGGGACCTTGTAATTCATGCTCGTTTATATATATCAACGGGACTGACAGTAACAAAACATGTGGACGTATATATATGTCAAAGGGACGCGGCGGGTAAGAAAAGAGGTGATAAAGTCGTAAGAAAAATCATTTTCCCAAATAGGGCAAGTGATCAGTGGAATGCACTACCGAATGAAATAGTGTGTGCCAAAATAGTTCACAAATCTAAGGATATGTATGATAAAAGTAATTTAATACATGGGACAGTACGAGCTTCACTCACTCTTGTTAAGATACAATTAGGTAATTAGGTACCATAAGAACAAAGAGTGAGAGGGAGAGAGAGAGAGAGAGAGAGAGAGAGAAAGCATAAGCACACACACACACACACACACACACAAGCTAGCACTGCGAGTGTAATAATAAATGAATATGATTTTAATATATCTGATAACAGCTCTTGTTGGTGTGAGACATGTTAAAGTTCAGTTGAGTGAACCGCTAAAGTAAGGAAACGACAGGTTACTATTCCTGCCCATTTACATTCGTCTGGCATTTGTCCAATCCTGACATTAATATCCTTCACATCAGTGCAAAGAAACTTGTACTTGTGACTATACATTGAATAGGTTTGCAGAATCCACAAGCAGGTAAGCTGGTAACGATTCATCTCTGTCGCAAGCACCCAACTTCTTACTCATATTAAACGGTCATAACTTTCAAGAAGTTAAGACCGAATTCATGTCGCTTACAGCAGATCCCTATCACCTCTTCATTTCAGGTCTGTTCATATAAAAGGATAGCGCTAAGAGATCGCAAACCTCCTCCGCCAATGCCATTGCCATTAAAAGGTCCTGATCCGTGGATATAGGATCCATATCCAGATCTGCCCCCAATTTTTATCAGTTCTTTCTTGGTCCATGTCCCACTTTTCCACAACATTTCATTGAAATTTTTAGAGAACGTTTGGAGATATTGTGCTGGATACTCCAGATCTGGCCTGAATTTTAACGATTTCTTTCTTGGCCCATATGCCCACTCTTCCACAAATTTCATCAAAATCCATTCATCTCTTTGAGTAATCCTACTAACATGCAGACAGACAGAAGGACAGACCAACAAATCAATGCTGGGTAAAACGTAACCTCCTTGGGAGAGGTAATAATAAGTTGTAATACCCAAGGTAAATCGTTGAGGAAGAGTTGCAACAAAGCTTCCTAGGCTGACGCAAATACAGATCTTAGCCTAACGGTAAACGCCCAGTGGCCAGACCCTGAATCAGGACAACCAAAGCTCATCTTTTAGTGGATTACACCGAATGATTTAATGTATCATATGTATCCTCTGACCACAGTCTTATCAAAGCCTTATTTGTTAACCCCCTCAAACCTCCCCATTCTGAACCTGTCAGGGTCACCTGATCGCACTTTGATAGGGCAAACTGGGATGGATTTAGAAATTATCTTGCTGAAATTCCATGGCAGTCTTTCATCTCTAGTGATGCCAATTCTACCCAGTCCCACATTTGCGACTTAATATTAGCTGGTATGGATTTATTCATATCAAGTCAACAGTTCACTAAAAGATTGAACTCTCCAAAATGGTTTGATGGCAACTGTGCCAGAGCAACAGCGCAAAAGTCATTAGCATATAACTCTTACTTAAAATAAAAAAACATCTGAATCACTCTCTCAATTTAAAATTGCTAGAAACCATGCAAAAGCTGTAATAAATCTGGCTAAATCAAACTCTCTTCTAAATCAAGCATCAAAACTACTTAACCCGAGGCGTCCCATCGACGTATGAATATGTTGCAACATTTTGCATTTGCCAGTCCTGACGACGTACTGGTACATCGCGCAATTGCAAGGTTCATAATTTGCAAAATTTTCAATTTTTGCGCGTGATTTTTCGAACATATACACGGGACACCTTCCTCTATTCCTCTACAAGATGCCAAGCAGGGACAATGCCTTACACCGCATAACCTCCCCCTCCCCCTGCACGCCATTGTCTCGGCATTTCAATTGTTACCAGTGACCTGGCCTATAAAGACATTCAGGGCCAGAGTGATTCCCCGGTCGATGACCATGTGGAGGACAAAGTTTACATAGCATTAGAGAAAGAAACAGTCAGAAATGATGATCAGGTAATGTGGCAAAAAAAAGGTCAAATATGGTGATGAATTAGTGAGTGAAACAATGCTTATAATGCCTATATTACTGTTTGAAAACCAATATACTCTCGTGCTACATATAAATTCATACCAAGTAAATAAATAAATACCATTTATGAGTGGTGTGAAATAGTTACCCTCCCATAGAACTCATTTTCTTTGGTGCCAGCCTGTTAGAAACCCCAGCAAGGTAAGGAGGAACTACTACCTGGATCGAGTATTTTAAATCTCAGATGAGCGATTTCTCTATGAATTTTCGATGTTTCTCACCAAAAGCAGAGGTATTAGCCAAAAAAAAAATTTTCGAAAATACCTCGGGATTGGGGTTGTCGGAGGTGCGAAATAGCTCGGAACGTGACGGGTTAACAACCCTAATGACAACAGAATATTCTGGTCAACTCTCAGTTCTTTCAATAATAGCTTTAACCTATTAACCGTGGGCTTGTTTTGCTCTGTCTTGCATGTCCTGGGGGCATATTCGGGCTCCTACAGACTCTCAAAAAATATTTGCCAAAAATCAGTTATTAGACCTAGAATATTAAAATTATACATGCATATGGCACATACCTTCAGCTCTCTCCTGGGATGTTTGTTGAGCCTTCGTCGAGTACCGTAGGACTTGTGGAGACCTCTGAAGTTGGATAACGAAGTCTCCACTTTACACTTCCAGACAACCCGTAATATGATTACCACAGCCAGATATTATCACTAGAAACACTATTTTAAAATTATAAGTTGTTTGGAATCCATACTAAAAAAAAAAAACACTGTGAAAGCAATGAAAATTACGAACGCGTATGACCTTCCCACTTGCGCTAGTTCGCCGCTGGCATTCTGTTGTTTATTATTCAAACAAACACTCACCCTTTATATTCCTATTATTATATAACACTTATATATATCTGCAGTCTTTATCCATAAGTTTCCTTCAGTAGTATTAGTTTATTGTCACGAGTCATTCAATTTTTCATTAAGTAAAATATGTAGAGAGCCACGGATTCACTTTCACTGTTATAACCTCAAGTATTTGTACTCATATTCTTATATTACTAATTATTTACATTTCTATTTACATTTTCTATTGTATTTTCAATATTTACACTTCTATTTTACTTACACAATGTTATTCACTGTCACTTGCAGTAACATAAAAGTATATTACACTGTTCAATCATCTGTACACCCATTGCTTTCACTTGCTAGTTACACATAATTTACACATTATTTATACATTATTTTCATTTCCCACTTGCATTTTTAGAACTGCTTCTGGCTGTGGTAATCAAAGAAGCAGGTAACGCAGAGGGGAACCTGGCACTCAGCGCACTGCCAAGAGGTGCATTTGTGCTCAGGTGTGGGTCGGATGGTATGTGCACACACCTGGCACCTGCGGATTGTAGCCTTCCTCTTGGTTGTGGCAGGCATTTGCACCAGTCTGTGCCAATCCATGTACATCCTCTGCTCAAGTCTGTCGGGAAGTCTTACTGCATGACGCCTTCGAGCTGCTGCTGTCACCTTACCATATCTTTCAAGCAGCTGCTGAATACAAGTCCTGGCAAACAACCTCAGGGAGAAGGACTTGGGTGGCTTGACCTTCATCTTGTACAGGATGAAGGCGTTCAGCATCGTCATGTCTATGAGATGCAGAAAAACTTTCCTGTACTACCTAGTATTCTTCCTGAGGCAGTCGATCTCTCCAATCATCATGTCGGACTTGTCCACCAGCCGCATGTTGATATTGTAGTCTATGACAGCATAAGGTTTCATCACAGGTTCGCCTGTCCTACGGTCGACCTTCCCACTGGCTTTCAGTTCCCCCTTGTGTACGGTGGTGAGCATGTGCATGACCCTCTTGTCATGCCAGCATCTTCTCAGACTTGCATAGGTGCACGTCTCCTCGCTGTGAGGTACCTGCCTCTGGGAATTTAGGGAAGTGGGCACGATTACTCTTGACAGTGCCGCAGGAGCCGATGCCGTGCTCTGAAAGGAATTTGGCAAGTTTCGGTGCTGTATAATAGTTGTCTGTATACAGCACATGATTCCCGCCAAAATACCTTTCAAGAAGAACTTTCACTACACAGCCTGAGAAGCCAAGGGGGTTTGTTTTATCAAGATCGACAGTGCTGGCTGAATTAATGACGAAGTCAAGGATGTACCCCGTCTTACAGTCGCACAGTACAAAGAACTTTATTCCAAAGCGATAGCGTTTGCTTGGAATGTACTACACAAACCTAAGACATCCTCTGAACAAAACCAAGGATTCGTCAATGACAACCTTCTGAAAGGGGTGGAAGAATGTCATAAACTTATCTTTCATTCTGCTCAGAATCTCCCGGATCTTCCAGAGTGGGTCAGTTTGGGAAGGTACATCGTTGTTGGCAAAGTGCAGGTTTCCCATGATGTTCCGGATGTGATCTCTGGCCATGAACTTATTGAAGGTGGGTGAGGATAGTATTCTTCCAACTCATGCTTCTTTGAGTGTGGCATGAGAAGCATGAGGGCGAAGAACACATACAGCTCCTGCACTCCTAGCATGGACCACTGTTGCATCTTGGCTTCACCTGTACCACTTGCAGCACGTTGTGATTCATACCTGTTGCTCTCATCACATATGTACTGCATGACTTCGTCATTGAGGAAGGCCAAAAGGAAGTCAACACACTCAGCATCTTCGTCAAGACTGAAGGCAGGCTGTATCCCTGAGAAACTCTCATTGAAATCAAGATGCTCTGGGACAAAATCGGACCCTTCCGTCCATGCGAAGGCGTCCAGGATTCCCTGTCTTGGCGGTGTAGGGTGGGTGAGGGTGGAGGGTGGCTGTGAGGCAGATTAATCTGGTTCAAGGTCACTCGCACTGACCCTGGGTTGCCGTACACCACTAGAAGCCCTTACTCTACTGGCAACTCTACTTTTACGGGTCAGGGATTTTCCTCTTCCTCTACGGCCTGCCTTCACTGTTGATGCTGGTGGCGACTCCGACGACGAAGACTCCGGAGAAAATTCAGCAGAAGAAGAGGAAGAAATGAGTGAAGTGGGGCTTGGGAAACGAGGAGGTGATTCACCTCGGGACTCATGGCAGGCTGGGTCACGCGGGGCCATTGTTCCGGGGCTAACCCCCTGCCTTTTCACTCCCTTCCCATATTCCTTTCCTTGCTGCACTAAGGGCTACTTTCCTTTGGAGCTTGGGATAACTTGAGACACTGAAGCACTCGTACTAGGAGTTTCTGGCACGATTTCCTCACCCGGCTCATCACACGAATCACCCGAAGGATCATGGTCACTATCCACCATTATCATTGATAATTCGGCTAGTTCACGTTCCACTGCAGAGTCACTTAGTCCTTTCCTGTTTTCCACACGAGTTTTGCTGGGGGTAGAGGTCACGGGGCCCTTTGCAATGGGTGCAGAAGTGGCAGAAATGGCGGGGCACGAATGCGACATGCTTTGACCACAGAGGAGGACAAGGAACTGAATGCGCGTCTTATCTGAGAAGGCAAGGGTTGCCAGTGACAATGGAGCTGACACCTGCTAACTTACATCCTAAGAAATTATTGGTAGGAAATCTCGGCAATACATAAATAAGTAGGTAGTTCCAGGTGAATGTAAATGTCAGTTAGGCTTCTCCCTTCCTTTCTTATATATATTTTTATTATGGAAATAGATTATTAGGTATAATTCAAAGGGGAAATTACCGTGGGAATTTAGCGAACGAGTGCATGTGAGGTGTTGTCAGGTGATAATTAGCCATTTCCAGGTGTATACCACTATCACTTACCTTATTTCTTTTTGGTATATATTATTTTGTATAAGTATAGGGCATAGGGCTTATTTCAATGAATGAAATAAGTGGAAAAAGCAGGGGGAGATTTGCTTTAGCGCAGTGCAGCAGGGCAGGCGATAGGAAAGGGTAAAGGAGGTGAGGTAGGGAGGGGTGAGAGGGTACAGGAGGGGAGGTAGGGAGGGGAGTCAAAAACGGGGGAAAATGGCTAAATTGTCACCAATGGATGGGAGTACAGATGAGAATAGGAGTGCTGACTATTGGTGGACAGTAGCAGTACATGCTAAAAAATGATTAGTAGGAAATCTCGAAAATACAGAAAAAAGTAGGTAGTTCCAGGTGAATGTAAATGTCACTTAGGCTTCTCCTTTCATTTCTTATATATATTTTTATTACGAGAATAGATTGTACGGCATATTTCAAAGGGGAAATTTCCGTGGGAAATTAGCGAACGAGTGCACGTGAGATGTTGTCAGGTGATAGTTACCCAAATCAAGGTGTATAGCACTATCTTCCTTTCTTATATATATTTTTATTATGAGAATAGATTATAAGGCATATTTCAAATGGGAAATTTCCATGGGAAATTAGCGAACGAGTGCACGTGAGATGTTGTCAGGTGATAGTTAAAATCCAAGGTGTATAGCACTATCACTTACCTTATTTCTATTTGGTATATATTATTTTGTACAAGAATAGGGCTTAGGGCTTATTTCAATGGATGAAATCAGTGGATAATTCTGGGGGAAATTTGTTTTAGCGTAGCATAGTCGGGGAGGCGAGAGGACAGGGTAATGGAGGGGAGGTAGGGAGGGGAGTCAGGAACAGGGAAAAATGGCTAAATTGTCAACAATGGATGGGAGTACAGATGAGATTTGGAGTGCTGACTAGTGTTGGATGTTGGCAGTACTGATAGATGATACAAGCCACCACTTGTAAGCCTGGGAGAATTCAAAATAACACAGAATCACAAAAGTGACGCCCTGTGGTATGATCCATTGCGCCCGAGCGTCACGAAAGTGACACCCCGTGGTTAAGGGGTTAACAAGTCATCATCCATTCCCCAACGAAAATCTTTAGATGGCAACATTACAAATGACCTGTGGTGGGAAAGCAGATATCTTTGCCAGTACATTTGCCAGAAATTCTACCATAGAGGATGTCAGCCAGAACGTCCCAGTACAAGAACTTGACTCTCCCGAAATTATTCCACTTAAACTACAGCCATGATACCTAAAATCCATCCTAGACAATTTACCTACCAACAAAGATCCTAGCCCAGATGAAATTCCGCCAATTGTTTTGAAAAAGTGTTCCCCAGAACTTGCCTTTGTTGTAGCTAAATTATTCAGACTATGCATACATATTTCTTCATTCCCTCATTCATGGAAAGAAGCCAATATCCACCCACTTCCATAGAAAGGAAGTTCCTCTGACCCCTTTGATTACAGACCAATAGTTGTCACATCTTCTTTTTCTAAAGTATTTGAAATTTTAATTGATAGGGACATAGTTAAACATCATATTAATGATCTCTTATCTGTCACCCACAATCCCATCCATTCATATGCAGATGATTCAACAGTTCATAGTTCATTCACACTTAGACACTCATTTACAAAATCTAATATTTATAACTATCAACTAAGTACAGCCATCTCCGTGAATCAAGACTTATCTACGATCAATGAATGCGAACAGAATCTTGTCTCATTTAACCCCTACACCGTGGGCATGTTTACCGATGTTTTGCGAGTGCCGCGGGGTTATTCGGGCTCTGACAGACTCTCAAAAAATATTTGCCAAAAATCAGTTATCAGTCCTAGAATATTAAAATTATATTTGCTTATGGCACATACCTTCAGCTTTCTCCTGGAATGTTTGTTGAGCCTTCGTCAGTTACCGTAGGACTTGTGGAGACCTCTGAAGTTGGGTAACGAAGTCTCCACTTTACAGTTCCCGACAACCCGTAATATGATTACCACAGCCAGATATTAACACTATAAATACTACTCTATGATTTTCAAGTAGTTTGGGATCCATACTCCAAAAAAAAAAACACTGTGAAAGCAATGAAAATTATGAGCGCGTCTGACCGGCGCACTTCCGCTAGTTCGCTCTTGGTACTCTGTCATTTAGTATTCATAAAACCCCTCACACTTTATATTTCTATAACTACATAACACTTATATATATCTACAGTCTTTATCCATAAGTTTCCTTCAGTAGTATTAGTTTATTGCCACTGTAGGGATTCAATATCTTTCAGTAAAATACGTAGCATTCACTTTCTCGTCCTGTATACTGGCATTGAGAGTGAATGTCACTTTCATCTTCACTCTCATAACTCATAGTATTCAGACATGCTATAGTGAAACTTTCACTTTCATTACTCCTAGGGTATATACTCGTATTCTTATAATACTACTCATTTACATTTCTATTTACGTTCTCTATTTTATTTACGTTATTTACATTTATATTTTATTTACACTGTGTTATGCACTGTCACTTGAAGTAACTTATAAAACTATTTTCCATTGTTCACGTATATTTACATTCATTACTTTCACTTGCTGTTTACACATTATTTACACATTATTTACAATTCCACTTGCACTGTTTTACTCAATAGAAAGATCGTAGTCACTCTTTTATCAATTGTCAGCCCTTTACCTCTTTCCACACGAGGTTTAGTAGGGGGTAAAGGTCACAGGGCCCTTGCATGGGGGTGAAAAAAGGCCCTGAAGTCAGCAAGAGGATGAGCCGTACCTCCTCTTCGGAATCTGAGAGAGAACTGATAGGAGGGCCGGCCTGGGTTGAGGCCTACTTGAGGGTTAATCAGCACTACCAACGTAGCTCTTGAAACAGCTATGTATTTCACTGAAATGATTGGCAGGAAATCTAGACAATACATTATAAATTAGGTAGTTCCAGGTGAATGTAAATATCACTTAGGCTTCTCCCTTCCCTCCTTATATGTATATTTATTACGAAAATAGATTATATGGCATATTTCAAGGGGAAAAAAACAGCGAAAATTAGCGAACGAGTGCACGTGAGGTGTTGTCAGGTGATAATTAGCCAATTCCAGGTGTATGGCACTCTCACTTACCTTATTTCTTTCTTGTATATATTATTTGGTATAAGAATAGGGCATAGGGCTTATTTCAATGGATGAAATCAGTGAAAAATTCCAGGGAAGATTTACTTAGCGTAGCACGGCCGGGCAGGCGAGAGGATAGTGTAATGGAGGGGGGGTAGGGAGGGGAGTCAAGAACAGGGAGAAATGGTTAAATTGTCAACAATGGATGGGAGTACAGATGAGATTAGGAGTGCTGACTAGTGTTGGACATTGGCAGTACTGATAGATGATACAAGCCCCCACTTGGAAGCCCGGGTGAATTCAAAATAACACAGAATCACAAAAGCAACGCCCTGCAGTATGATCCCTTGCTCCCAAGCGTCACGAAAGTGACGCCCCGCGGTTAAGGGGTTAATGCTAGCAAAACCAAATGCATACGCTTTATCAATAGACAGGCATTGCCAGATTCGTATATTACCTTGAATGCTACTAATATTCCCACCTCCAAAAGTTTTGAAATTCTCGGAGTCTTACTTAACAATGCCCTCAGCTGGACCTATTATGTCAGATCACTTGCTAAAACTACCTCAAAGAAACTTGGATTATTGTACAGAGTTCGTAACTTCTTCACTGATGAGCAGCTAGCTATAATTTATGAGTCATGTGTGCTCTCAGCTTGAATATTGCTCACCCGTGTGGAATGGATGTGGAAAGGTTGCATTAAAACGACTAGACAAAGTTCAGAACAAACCGGTAGGAATTATTAATAACCCTGCTGTTACAAATAAACTACCTCCCCTATAGGTAAGAAGGAATGTTGCCTCCCTTGCATTATTTTATAGATACTTTTATGGCAAATGCTCAGATGAAGTTGCGTCTATTGTGCCACTTCTTTATGCCTTCCCTCGTGCTACACGGGCATCTGGTAGAGCTCATGACTGGAACTCATTCAGCCATATTGCAGAACTTCTGCATATCAGAATTCTTTCATTCCTCGATCTGCATCTCCCTGGAACTCGCTTCCCCAGAGTTGTTTCCCTCCAAACTTCAACCAACAGCTGTTCAAGTCTAACTGTTACAGATGTTTTATGAATGGAGGACATGAGTAATCTGGTGTATGGATTATTGTTTTTTATTCATTTGTTTTTCCTTCCTCTGTTCTGTTATTAAAAAAAGAACGAAAGAAAACTAAGGCCTAACTGTCCATAGAAGGACAACGTAATACTCATCTGATCCGTTGTTACTGCTGGTGTTATTGTTGTGGCTCCAGGCTCATCTGAAATGTTAACCTGGTAGACTGTAGGCTAAGGTTCCCTTCTGCAGCCCACCACATTCCTTTAAGGGCATAAATCTATCAGTCTATCTAAGCTCAATGTTGTAATCCCATAACGGGTGGCCATTTGTCATTTAATTGTTTTACGGGAAGGGGCACTAACCTTCCACCAACCCACTTGTTGACATGTAGGGAACATGTGTGTGTAGGTTGTAAATGGTTTCCTGGCTTACAGGATGCCATGCAGCCCGTCACCCAACGTAAAGCCACTGAAAAAGGAAAGAGTAGTAATAAAGTGACAGGAAAGATGGGAGAAATAGGAAGAGAGGAAGCCAGACACAGAAAAAGAAAGATAAATGTGAAGGAAGAAGGAGGCAGCACCATATCAAATGCGTGGATGATGGTCGCCACCACCTATCACCAATGATTTACTTGTATATGTTACATTATCAGCTAATGTATGTTACCTGTCATTCAATATATGCTAGTGTTCTAAGAGTCTGAGGTGATCTCATCCTCACACTCCCAGTCATGACAATTTTCTAAGCTCCTGTGAGGCCAAACACTGCGATACTTAACAGTGCTGGATACACAGAGCTATAATATAGATAACTGGTATAATGGAGTATTATACAGCCAGAAAATTGAGCAGTCCGGTTATACAGTGAATCAATCAACTCCATTCAGTAATATCTGGTCCACCATTAGAATAATAAATAATAAAGGCTCATATACCCCTGTGACCACACTTCAGGTCAAGACAACATCTATGATGATCCCGTGGATTTTGCAAACATCCTCACCAGAAGATTTTCTCATGTAAATAGCTCAGCCAATTATGACCAGTGTTTTCAACATCATAAACGCATGGCTGAGCTACAGATAATAGACTTTGCCATAGAGGATATAGACTCCCCATACAACCAAGAGTTTCAGCTAGATGAACTGCTCCTTGCCCTTAAATCCTGTAAAGACAGTAGCCCTTGACCAGACATCATCACATATGGTATAATCCAGCATCTTAATCAGGACAACCTGAATAAGCTGTTAGCATTGTACAGTGAGCTTTGGGCACCTCAAACGTTACCAAACTCATGGCACTTTGCACACGTCATACAGATACTCAAAGAGGCTGGTTGTCTTATGAATCCCACATAATTTCGTCCTTTTGTGTTTACTTCTTGTCTACCTAAGGTCATGGAACGAATGGTTAACAATAGGCTTCTTTTTGTTTTAGAGTCAAAGAATTTGTTAAACGATCGACAATGTGGCTTCCATAAATACAGAAATTCGCTAGATCATGTAATGAATTTATAGCATTGTTCTGAAGAGGAATTTGGCAATAAAGAGTTCATAAGAGGGGTGTTCTTGGACATCCTTAAGCCTATGACATGACATGACGACACCATATACTAATGAAACTCAGTGCTTATGGTTTAAGAGGTAATTTGCCTATTTTTATTTCAAATTTCTTAAGGGACAGAACTTTCTCTGTCAAATTACCCCGTAACATAACATCAGATACATTTATTCAGGAAAACGGGATGCTTCAGGGAAATGTTCTTAGTCCCACCTTATATAGCATTATGATCAATGATATTCTGTCATCAGCTCCCATCCCGAGAAATCTAAAATACTCGTTCTATGTTGACGATTGTGCAATATGGCACTCTTCCCGTAATGCACAATTTTTGGCTGGGCAGGTTCAACAGCAGCCCTTGGCTCCGTCCACCAATGGGGCTTGCAATGGGGATTTAAGTTTTCCTTCCCTACGTGTGCCGCTGTAGTTTTCATAAATCGTAACGTCCCCGATTTGCGTTTATTTTTCGATATTCAAGCGTTACCTTTCCAAAATTCTGTAAGTTTTTGGGCCTCCACTTTGATTGCAGATTGAATTTTAAACTTCATGTTAATAATTTGCTTGCTAGTTGTGAGAAACTGTTAAATGTCCTCAAATACCTAGCGGGTACTACATGGGGTGCCGACAGAAAATCTTTATTAATTGTTTATAAGTCCCTTATGTCATCCAAGCTAGACTATGGTGCACAGGTGTATTGCTCGGCATCTGATGCCACACTGAGGAGGTTGGATGTGTTGTAGAATAAATGTTTTCCAATGTGTCTTGGAGCCGTCAGGTGTACCCATGTAGATCGTATGGAAGTGGAGGCAAATGTGCCTCCCCTCCGTATTTGCTGAGACCATCTGGCCCTGTCCTACGGAGTACGGACATTCAGAAAGTGTAATATCGGCAATGTGGCCTGTACCCCCATGCGTCAATACCACCATCTTATGCTGGGGGTTCGTTGGCCACTTGCTGTTCACCTCCACTTACTGACTCAGGAGCTTGGTGTGGACCTCAGTGACTGTGACAAGTTGGTGTAAAAAAATATAGTGCATTAGGAGCCACCTGGCTTCACTGTTAACGTATCATGGCTCACAACAACAAAGACCAAGTTGCCGGAGGTGGAGATCCACCACTTGTTTCATAACATCGTTCATCACTTGGGGTCCCACCAATTGTACACTGATGGCTCCAAGTTGAGTGAATGTGTGGGTCCTAGTGTTTGGTCGACTGAATGTTCTCTCAGGTACCGGTTGCCGACTCATGCATCTGTGTTTACCTCCGAACTTTTTGCAATTGACAAAGCCATAGACTGTGCTATAAATTCAGAGCATAACTCGTTTGTAATATTGTCAGATTCACAGCCCTTCAGGCAATTGCTTCTTGTACTACGGATTCTAATGAGATCCAGGGTCGCATTATTAATAAATTGCATTCATGCAACAAGTCCTTCACGTAGATCTGGGTGCCTGGTCATTGTTGTATCTACAGCAACGAGCAGGCTGACTTACTTGTAAAGTCGGCTGTAGAGCTCGAGGAGACTTGGGACGTTCCTCGTGGTCTACGGCCCAGTCTCTCTCTCGGAAAGAAATCAATAAATCTTCTGTGGCAAGGTCAGTGGACCAGACTTAATATTCCAACGTGGAAGCCATACCTGGGGGACTGGGATACTGCCAACCGTCCCAGTCGCCTGGAAGAAAAAGTATTGGCACGCTTGCAGGTTAATGCCACTCTGTTAACCCGTATGAAACAATATATGGACAGATGATTCCCACCGCACTTAGTCATATCATCCTGCACTGTCGGCGATTTATTCGTGAACGTGGTTCACTTATAAATTACTGCTGCACAACACCCTTTCCACCATCCTAGGTGATGAGGATACTGTTATGACTAATAAATTGATGGCTTTCTTGAGAAAGACTGGATTAATCAGAGGGATGTGACTTTTATAATATATTGTTATGTTTTTTATTGACTGTATATATGTATATATTGTATTATTAATTAGGGTTGACAGTTGATGTATTGGAGATAGCTCCTACTTCTGACTGCTCTACTTCTGATATTGATGTCCTCTACATCAAACTACATTCCTCGTTTGATAGTCACCGGTTGATGAGTGCAAGTGTCCAATATAGGGAGGTATTGCGCATTTTCAGTCAATGGTGTTCTGTTGGGTGAGGTACTACACTTTGTGTACATATGTAAATGAATTCCATCATCTTGATTATGCTATCTTAATTAGGGTCGACAGTTGACGTATATGGAATAGTTCCTGACTCCTCAGGGTCTCTTTCATATACTGATGTCCCCTATATTATTTTCTGCCTCGAGTGACAGTCACCAGGTGATGAATGCAGGTATGTAATGTAGAATAGCATTATATATCTGCAGGCGATGGTGATCTCTTGGTCGAGATATTTTTATCATTACTGTAGGTTCAGCTACTTGTCTTTTTAGGATTTAGTGTAAGTTAGCGATTTTTCTGTTAGGTGATTAGTTTTAGGGTATATAGGTTAGGCATCTGTTTTCCTAATAAATGATGTAAGGTCTAAAAAAGAAGAAATAAAAACAGAAATAAAAGGTTATATATATATATATATATATATATATATATATATATATATATATATATATATATATATATATATATATATATATATATATATATATATATATATGTATAAAGATCATATTACATCTCTTGTAAAATCTGATTCCAAGAGATTGGGTGTGCTAAGCCAACTCCGTTCCTTCTTTAGCCCTGCACAATTCTTGACTCTATACAGAGGTTTTATCCGCCCCTGCGTGGAGCACAGCTCTCACGTATGGGGAGGCTCCCCACATACAGCTTTTCTCAATAGGGTGGAGTCAAAGGCTTTTAGTCTCATTAACTCTCCTTCTCTTACTGACTCCCTTCAACCTCTGTCTCTTCGCCGCACTGTTGCATCTTTATCTCTTTTCTATCGCTACTTCAATGGTCACTGAGTCTCTGAACTGTTTGCATGCATTCCTCCACCTCTACGACAGGCGCATAGCATCCGTCTAGCAGCAAACTCTCATCCCTTTTCTGTCTAACTCTCTAATGCAAGAGTTAACCGTTACTCCCAGTCCTTCATTTATGCAACAGGTCAACTCTGGAACTGTCTCCCTCTGTCTGTATTTCCTACTTCCTATGATCTCCAGTCTTTCAAACGCAGTATATCCAGGCATCTCGAAATGATCAGATCTTGAATTTGGCTCTCTCTTGTATTTTATTTTTCTCTTGGAAGGAACAGTTTTGCGGGCTTGTTGCTTTTGGTTCCTTCTTCCTCACATAAAAAAAAAGATAGACAGATAGATATAGATGTACGTGTGTATGAAAGTGTTTATATAAACGAGCATATGCATGGATGTGTGTGTATATATATATATATATATATATCTCTATATATATATCTATATAGATATATATATATATATATATATATTTGCCTTAATCACCAGGGGCTTCGGCCAATATGGTGGATGGGCAAAAAATATTTTAAAAATCTAGTCTCTCTCCATTCACTATAACATCGTACTTGGAATCACCTTCTCTCTCAGTAATCATCACTTTACTCTTTTCTACATTTACTCTCAAGGCACGATGCTCACAGACATCAGCAAAACTCTGCACAAGTCAACGATATTCTTGTCCGGTATTTGCAAGTAGTACTGCAACATCAGCATGCAACAATTTTGAGATATTCCATCCATCACCTTTCATTACCAATGCCATCCCCCTCTTCGTTACTCGTGTTTTTGTTTCTTTCATTGCCCCATCCATTTATATATATATATATATATATATATATATATATATATATATATATACAGAGAGAGAGAGAGAGAGAGAGAGAACAACCATAGGGATATCACACAACCTTGTCACACGACCACACCGATGGTGAACCATTCACTTACATGCCCATTAAGTCTTACACATGGTTCACTACCATCATAAAAACTCTTGACGGCACTTAGCAATTTACCATCTACACCGTACATGTGCAAAACTTTCCACAATTCTTCCCTGTCCACTTTGTTGTATGCTTTTCCCAGATCCATGAATGCCATAAACACCTTATTGTCCTTCTCACAAGCCTTCTCCACTGTCTGTATCACGGCAAATATTTGATCCACACAACTTCTGCCACTCCTAAAGCCACACTGTTCATCAATCATTAGGACTTCTGATAATTCTATTACTTTTTCTATTATAATTATTCAATATACCTTCCCTACCACACTCAATTAACTTATGCTACGATAATTCTTGCACTCACTTCGCTCACCTTCATTTTTGTGCAGGCGTAAAATCACAGTTTTTTTTCCACTCTTCTGGCACAGTTTCACTCATCCATGCCTTCTTACATGTCTCCAACAAGCACCTCATTCTGCTCTCTCCACTACACTTAATCATCTCTGCATACTCCTCATCAACACCTGCTGCTTTCCCATCTTTAAGCTGCTTCACAGCTCTCTTCACTTGTGCGAGTGTCATGTCTTCTTGTACTGCATTCCTTCTCTGAACACCCTCAAAACCAATCATATGTACAGCCAGAGTGCTTTCTGTATTCCCATTCATCAGGCTTTCAAAATATTTTTTTCCATTTGGCCCTTACTTCATCGCCATGGGTTAACAATCTGCACCTTCATCCTTCACACCATCACATTTCTTTCTGCATTCACTTCTACATTTGCACACCTCTTTCCAAAATAACTTCCGATTTTCAGAGTATCTTGCATTCATTTTTCTTCCTAGATCATCATTTACCTTCTTCTTTTTCCTCTCCAGTAGTCTCATTACGTGCTTCTTGTTCTCAATATATTCAGTTCTTTTTTCATTTGAACCTCTGTCCTGTGACCACTCTAGCCATTTCTTCCTGTTTTCCTCCACCGCTTTCTTAACCTCTTCATCCCACCATACAGTACCTTTTTTCTTTGTTGTTACTCTTGCCACAGCACACACCGTTTTAGCATTTCTAACTAAGCAGTCCTATCTATATGCATTCCATAGGCTGTCCAGATCCATTTCATTTCACTTCGGTGATTCTAACTTCTCCCCTATTTTGGTCCTGTATTCATCTACCATTTCTTTGATTCTCAGTTTCTCGACTTTCCGTCTTTCTCCCTGACTGCTCCTCTCTCTCTCCTGGTCCACCTCACTCCTCTCAGCTTGATCTTGCATACCACAGTTATATGATCTGACAGACTTTGACACATCCTCTCACGGCCCTCATATCAACAACCATTCCCAGCATCGACCTCTCTACAAGAATGTAATCAATCAGGCTCCTTTCAACATGATCCCCGTTCCCTCTATACCATGTACATTTGTGTGCATCTTTGTGTTTGAAATACGAGTTACCAATGCACAACCTCCTTTCCTGACACACATCTTTCAGTCGCTTACCATTATAATTTTCTCCTGGTTCTCCTTTACAACTCATTATGTTATCCTGAAGACCAATGCCTACTCTTCCATTCATGTCGCCCATTACGATCACTTTATAGCTCCTGGACATTTCTCCCACTGCTTCATCCACCTCATCCCAAAACCTATCTTTCTCTCTCTCTCTCACTTCTGTCCTCACATGGTGCATACGCTACAATCAACATCACTTTCACCTTCTCAGATTTCAACTTGGCATACTCTACATACACCTCGAGCTGACATATTTGTAATCTCTCATTTCACTCTGCCACACCTCATTCATCAACATAGCAACTCCTTCCTTCCATCTCCCTCGCCTATTCATGCCCGACCTCACACATTTCACACTCTCCCACTCCTCCACTTCACACCCTTCCATCTTTGTTTCACACAATGCCATCACGGCATATCTCACACTCTTGAACGCATATACCACTTCCACCCTTTTGCTCTCTTCATTCGCGCCTCTGACATTCCACATGGCTATGCGAATCAGCCCATTTGGTTGGGGCCCTGGGCAGGTATTGGGCCTTCCCGGACTCTCTGAAACAACTATCTATCTATCTATCTATTGCCAGACGCTTCAATCCCGCTTGGGGTGGCCACAAACAAATCGCCTCCAAGTCGCCCTGTCCCCCGCCATTTCACTGCCCTGCTCCCAACTCACACCCCCCTCTCTCATGTACTTCTCCACCCCATCCCTCCATCTCATCCTCGGCCTCCCCCTCCCTCTTCCCCCCTCCACCTCACTCACATACACTCTCTTCGTCAGTCTTTCACCCTCCATCCTCTCCACATGGCCAAACCACCTCAGTGTGTTCCTCATAATGCTTCCTATCACATCCACATCCACACCACAACTCTCCTTTATATCCTCATTCGTCAGCCTGTCTCTCCACGTGACTCCACAGGCTCCTCTTAAATAACTCATTTCCACTGCTCTCACTCTTGACTTGTGTCCTTCCAACAATGTCCAAGCTTCACTTCCGTACGTTAGAGTTGGTATCACAATACTGTCATGTAGTAACTTTTTCACTTCCATGCTCACTTCCCTGTTTCTTATCACTGCTTTCAAAGAACCAGCAACCTTTCTTCCTTGCTGTACCCTTTCAAGCACTTCACCCTCCAAACCTCCATCCTTACTCATCACACTACCCAAGTACTTAAACATACTCACATTTTCCAATTCCTCACCATCCAACCTCGCTGTACATTCACTAACTTCACCTCTCTCAAAGACCATCACTTTACTCTTCCCTACATTCACCTTTAGATTCCGTTTCTTACACACTCTCTCAAACTCATCCACCAAGCCTTGCAGCTCCTTCGTCTTCACTCAACAACACAGTATCATCTGCAAACAACAGTACAGGGAGTTTCCAAACACTATCCTCTCTCACCAGGGCCACTCCAACATCCACTACCCTACCTTGTACCTCTTTTATTACCCCATCCATGTACAGATTGAACAACCATGGAGACATGACACATCCCTGTTTCAAACCAACTTACAAAGAGAAAAATTCACTTAGTTCACCATCCACACCCACTGCAGCCTTCGCACCATCGTACATACTCTTCACAGCATTCAACAACTTCCCATCTACTCCATATATTCTTAACACTTTCCACAATCCTTGTCTATCCACCCTGTCATATGCTGTCTCCAAATCCATGAAAGCCGCATACAACTTCTTTCCCTTCTCTAGAAACTTTTCCATTAAAGATCTAAGAATGAATATCTGATCTACACAACCTCTTCCCTTCCTAAAGCCTCCCTGTTCTTCTCCAACTAATTTCTCTTTTCTTTCTCTAACTCTGTCTATAAGTATCCTACCATACACTTTTCCTATTATACTAAGAAGACAAATGCCCCTATGATTACCACACACTTCTTTTTCCCCTTTTCCTTTGTACAAGGGAATAATTATACCTGACTTCCAATCCTCCGGGACTCTACCTTCCTCCCAGGCCAATCTGCACATCTTCCACATCCATTCTACTACTATCTCTTCCCCATGCTTCAGCATTTCACCACACACTCCATCAATTCCTGGGGCTTTCCCCGATTTAACTTTCTTCATTGCTTCCACAACTTCTATCCTACTGATTTCTTCCTGTCTTCTCACCTCCCTCTTTCTCCCAGCCATTCCCCAGCCACTTATACTCTCATTACTTCCATCCTCTACGTTCAACAATTCCTTAAAGTGTTCTGTCCATCTGTTCACTTTTTCTCTGCCACGATTAAATGATTATGATAGAAGAATCTGGGGACCTGTCCAAAAACACCGGTTATGTGGTTACCACTCAGAGTAGTAAATGATTTCCTGGGTACATGAGTTTATATAATGTGTGTGTGTGTGTGTGTGTGTGTGTGTGTGTGTGTGTGTGTGTGTGTGTGTGTGTGTGTGTGTGTGTGTGTGTGTGTGTGTGTGTGTGTGTGTGTGTGTGTGTGCGTGCGCGCGCGCGCGCGCGTAAGGCTTAAATAGCTACTATATCCACCTTTAGCCTTCCACTGAACAGAATAAAATAATCTCAAGCTAGCAAGAAAAGAAAACATGATGGCACCGTAGTAAAGGAGGTATCGTACGTGGTGGCGACCACCATCCGTTCGCATGATGCAGTGCTGCCTGCTTCTGCCCTCACCTTTATCATCCTGTCTTTGTTAGCCCTCCTGTCTTCCTTCTTCTCCATTTCCTCCTGTCACTTCTTATTACTCTATTATCCACGTCAGGTGGCTTTAGACTGACTAACAAGCCTAATGGTTTCGTGTAACCTCGTAAACTATTTACAGCGCTGACTGGTAACTATATATCGAGATAACGGGATGGCGTGCAGCCTGCCATGGTGCCCCTAACTCGGGTGGAGCGTCGCAAATGCGATATTCATCCAGAAACCAAACCACATTTTTTCCCACGTCACAACACGCTGCCAGCCACAAGGAAACATCGGTTTAATGCACGGGACTGCCTAGCAAGGGCGATTGCTTGCCTGTGGTTGTTGGGTCTGCTCGGCCAGACTGATTGGGGTTGATCAAGAGAAACCACAACAACTACATTGACGATGTTGTATATTAGTCTCACCATCCCCAGATGATATGGTTTGGGAAAAGAATGGCACAGGCAGATAAAAGCCTTCAAAACCTCTTCGATGAAGACCTCTGTGCTAAGCTGAACGAAATCATCTGGGGTTAGTAAGAAAATTATAAACCAGACAAAGGACACCTTTAATAGCCACATCCATTCCATACACATCCAACAGCAACACATTCCAAAAGAGACTCTTTGTCTTTGGACACACCTCTCAGATACGTCCAAGCCAAACTCCAGATACACACCAGATGCACACCACTGATACACCCCAGACACGTACGAAACGCACACAACACACACCACAAATTCCACTCCTAAACATCCTCTCTCTAAGAAAAGTGTGACACGTATAAAACTGCGGTTGCATTTTGTCATATTTCATCCTTCAGAAGGGTACAGTAACTCAATGAGTTAGGGACAAACACTGGATTCGGCGGCTTCTAAAAGTGCGGCTAAAATAGGTTAAAATCACAAGGAAACCATTCTGAAAGCAGCCGTGTTACACTGACCCTGCGTTGATGTCTCATATGTTCTAGTCTTGACACATCCATCGGTTTTATTTAGCTTTAACACATACTACAATGGCATGTTTTTAATTTCACACTGGCTGCTACTAAACGAACTGATTCAGCTTAAGGGAGACACCTTGTTGTGAAGGGGTTTATGAAGGCTACCTCTAGTCTGTTCATTTCCTAACGTGTATCCTAAACTGAAGGACTTGGTCGAGTGAGAAAAAGACTTAAACAAATTAATATACCTCGTCCGACTGCACGGGTTAGGTAGACTTTTCAAACAGTAAGGGTTGGATATAGAATCCACTCACCCCTTCCACTGAATAAAATGGTATGGTATCCCCCATCACCCTTTACTACGAAGCTCTCAAAAGCTAAAAGCGTCATCTGGGGATAGCAAGATGAATTAAAGAGTAAGTAAAATTGCATGACACATCAATAAACACCTCATCACACTTACTGTACCTGGCGCTGATACACGTTATATATTATTCTTGTTAAATTTGGACAGTTATAATAATTTTATGGCTTTTTTTAAACTGGGGTGCTTAGATATCACTTTCCTTGCATGTTTACTCTCAGTCTGAGAGGTTTTATTTAGTTATTTATTTTTTACTTGAAGGATTATATCATATCTGTGATGATTCCCTTCACTACTAGAAAGGACCATAAAGTAAATAGAATCGCTTGGTACAGAGCAAGAATGAAATGCTCTAAAAAAGGTTTTGTTGTATTTTCAGTTTCACTTTTTTCTTGCTCCAAATGATTTCTTAAAAGTTAAGAAGATCTACAGTAAGGAAGGGGATTAGTGCAGGCTATATCGAAGCTCTCTATTTAGAAAACTCTCTCCTGAACCGATAGCAAGAACCATAAAAAAAAACACAGCAGCGGGATGAGGGGGTTAACATACCTTCAGACTCACCTGCAGAGCAGCAATGCGTACTCTCCTGTATTTCGTCTGACTGGCAAGTGGCAACTCAGTTTCCAACCCCTCGTTGCCGTGGAGAGGGAGAGAATGAGAGGAAGAATTATCGTACGCTGAGGCAATATGGCTGACATGAAACTGGGTGGGAAACACTGAGCTCTATGGTGGGAAAGTGCTTGAAGGGAAGACTGGGCGTTGAAATACTTTTAGATTTTGTTATTTTTGCTCAGCGGTCATTATGTGATCTTCAGCGGATAAAACATGGATATAACACGGTGAATTTTCTATGGAAGCAATGGGACACAGAAAAACATGTTGTCTGCCTTTACTACCCTCGTGCAGTTGATACGCATAAAACCCGAGCTTTCAACCACTGCAGAAGGATGGTAACGTGTTCTACGGTTATACTGGGAGATATAAAATATTGCCTGGCATAATGGCTTCAGTAAAGTGATCAGCCTGCTTCCTGTATTGCAGAGTGCAGTCAGCAACGGTACAGTACGGTGATCAGCCTACATCCCATATTGCAGAGTGTAATGCTAGGTGTAAATAGGCTCGACTTCTCGTTCCTACAACACCTAACGTGGAGCGGGGTCCTCTTTCGAGACCGGAGCGTAGTGCAATAAAGAGAGGCAGGACACAAAAACTTCAGGGAATAACCTTTACACGTCTATTACCACAATCAGACACAGGACAAATCAGCAGATATTACAACATAATATATAGCAAAATAAAAACCTTATCTAGGACATGTGTATCTCGCAGGATACTTGCTTATCTGATATTAATGCCAACACAATTAAGCCTAGTGCATTCAGGGTACAGTGAATATAGGTGCGCGCGTGAGGCGCGGGGAGTGAGTCTAACAAGGGGGAGGAGGAAGGGGGGGATGTGAGGAGTGAATTGTGACAGCTAGGAGGGAGTTATAGTAATACTGGAGAGAGGCAAGTATTAACAATGGGAATTACACGTTTTCCAATAGCAAAGGGGCTTTGGTAATTGATTCTATTCTTGGTTTATACTTACACTAGACACTGGGACGAGGGAGTGTCATACAGGATTTACGGGTAGCGTGAGTGGGGGAATAGCATTAACACTTTCTCGTATTATTTCTTTAGAGTTTACAGCAGCGGGGGTGTATTAATACGGAGGAATTTCCAGGCGGCACAGTCTTACTAACTGTATATAAGGGACGTCACTCATAAATATAGTTCATCAGATCTTGGTTCACACACTCATCCTTTATTCTCTCACTGTGATCTTACTTGCCCTGATATTCACTATATTAAGTCACTGCACGATATTACACTAGGTTGGGCAGAGTCACACTTAACCTAAATCACTTGCACTGTTTCTGGGCATCATCGCACGTATTCATCGTGGGGGGCGGGGGCGGGAACACGCCATCGGCAATCCTGCCGGGCTAGGGGCACCACCAAGGGGAGGTGTGCCAAGAGGGCACGGGACAACTCGTAGGGGCGTCCTCTCGCGTCCTGGGCTACCCGTGTCCTCCGGGCTGGGCTCAGGGGTATGGCCCTCGGGACTGGGGCCGAATAGTTCCAGGACCCTCTGGTGTAAGTCTCGGTCGGAGGTGGGAGCTTTACATCGTCGTGGGGGCGTATGGAGATCGCGCCCGGGCGTCCTGGGGAGGATCGGGAGAGATTGTGGACTGCGGTCTCCAGCGTCTAGGGGCGCCAACAGGGGAGGGCTGCGGCACCGGCTTACACTGGGACCCGTCAGGTGCGTCTGTTCCAGAGCCAGGCGTAGGGAGCGGAGGCCATGGGAGGCTGTGAGGCCTGACTGGGCTGCTCTGGTACAGGAGGCCTGGGCTCTCGTCTCCTGCCGGGGTGACATCTCGCTCCTTGCCTCCTTCCGTCTGAGGGGCCCGGCAATTGTCCGTGGCTGCCCAGGGGCAGGGCACCCAGGTGTCGTGGCCCGGCAATCGGCAGTGGCTTGAGTGGGGGAGTCAGCGCACCTCCGGGCACCTTCGGAGCGACAGTGGGCCGTCTCATGAGGGCGGGAGCGACAATAGGCCATCTCTACCAGGGCACCTTCGGAGCGACAATAGGCCATCTCACGAGGGCGGGAGCGACGATAGGCCATCTCTACCAGGGCACCTTCGGAGCGACAATAGGCCGTCTCTACCAGGACACTTTCGGAGTGACAATAGGCCGTCTCACAAGGGCGGGAGCGACAATAGGCCGTCTCAAGAGGGAGGGAGCAACAATAGGCCGTCTCCTGAAGGGCGCTGTCTGGAGTGTCTAGAACAACTCCACCCCTAGCTGGTTCAACAATCCCACTCCATGAAGGTAGTGTCCTTCTCCTACGACGGCGACAGCGTGGTGGCTGCTTGACATAGGGGCACACGGCCCGGGATGACATATGCCGTTGTTGCTGGGGGTTGCTCCGACTGGTGGCGGCTACCCTGTGGGGTCCGTGTGGGGGTGTCGGCATGTTCCCGGGCATACTGGGCTGTATCTTACTTGCCCCGTTGTCGGGGGCATTATGGTATTCTTCTGTTTCCATTTCGGGGGCACTACGGTGTTCTTCTGTTTCTATTTCGGGGGCACTGCTTTGTAAGTCACGCATTTTACCACTCTCCCCCGGTAAAAAGTCACGTCCTCGTGGCTGGAGGTGGAATGCTTGCGTGTCGTGGGTGGTGTACACGGCCTGGAGGTGTTGCAGCATGGTTTGCCAGGCGATGGTGTAGGGGTTTTCTTCTTGCTCTGCGTCGCAGGTGAGGAAGAGTGTGGAGGCGGTGGTGGTGGAATGGAGGAGGGTTAGCAGGTGGTGTGGCCCGCGGAGTCTTTGGTTCCTGCCAAGGTAGGCGCCCATACGGCCCGCTTCACTCTCATCTTGCTTGGTGTGGCTGTCGGTGTGGTCAGAAGCTGAATGCTGGATACCAAGGGTAAGGGCCGGGTTTTGTGCCATGGTAATGCGGCATTGAGTCTCTGGGGTGTACAGGTAGAGGGGATTTGGGCCTGATGTAGCTTGATGGTGTGAAGTCGTGGGGAGGTGGGTGGTGTAGGAGTGTGTGTGTATCAGGCGGGTGGGTGTGAGAGGTGGCCCGAGCGGGTGGTGGTGGTCTTGAGGGTCGGGGTGGGAGGGGAAGTGGGCATATGGGGTGGGCGGTGTTGAGTAGGGCGGGTTGTTTCGCGTGTTGTGGGTGCGGTGGGGCTTGGTGTTGGTGGAGTGGGTGTACGCATGGTGGGTGGGGGAGGGGTGGTGGTAGCGGGTTGTGGTGAGGGTGTGGTGGCGTGGGCGGAAGAGGTGGGAGTGGGCATTGATGGGGGGACAATGGAGGGAAGGGGTGAGGGCGAGCGAGGAGTGGCAGGGGAGGCGTCAGGTGAGGTGCGGGGGGTGGTGGCAGCCGGGGAGGGTGAGGAGGAAACGTAGCACTCATATGTGAAGGTAGAGGGTGGTGCAGGGGCTGGAGGAGGCTGGGGGTGTTGGGCTGGGGTGGGTGAGTTGGGCGTGTAGAAAGGCCGCACGTGGCGGTTGCGGAGGGTATGGGGAGTGCCGTGGTAGTCTATGACCACCTGGTACGGGTTGGGGACACGGGTGATTGTGTGGGGCCCTGTGAAGCGGGGGGCGAGCTTGTGGGGAGTGGGGAGTTGGACGATGACGACTGTGTCACCCGGGTTGAAGGGGTTGGAGGCTGTGTCGGGCCCAAGGTCCAGATTCGTTTGTAGGTGGTGTATCCGCCCTTTAAGCAGGTGTAGCGGGTCTGTAGTGGGAGCGGAAGCTGGCGGCTGCAGGTGGTGGTGTAGGGGTAGTAGGAGGGGAGTTTCCCCAAAGATTCGCTCATGGGGGGAAACCCCGTCTTCTCGGGGGCATGATTTCATGCCCCACTGGACAATTTTCACATGAGCTGGCCAGTCGTCGTTCTTTGTAGCCTCGATTCAGGTGCATAGTTGATTGATCAGGGTACGATGGCTACGTTCACATACAGTACAGCGTTCCCTTGAGGCCAGTATGGTGAGGAGTGGGAGATCTTATACCCGAAAATTCTGGCTAGCTCCTCCCAGACTTTTCCGGAGAACTCGGGGGCATTATCGGAATGGATGGCTTGTGGGATGCCAAAGTAAGGGAACACGTGTCGGAGAAGGGCATCGGCGACAGCGACGGCATGATGTTCCTTAGTCAGGCAGGCTACTACGAATTTTGAATACGTGTCTACAAAAGTGATCACATACTTATATCCAGATCTGGGAGGAAGAGGGCCTACTACGTCGATCGCCAGGAGCTGCCAGGGCTTGTGGGCAGTGATATGGCCCGATGGTCCGGCGATCCGGGTGATATTTTTTCCAAGCATGCAGGCGCGGCAAGTCTGAATGATTTCCTTGGTGAGGGTGGAGGGATTTGGGGCCCAGTAAATGTCGTTGAACACCTGTAATAATTTTTTGGTGCCCAAGTGGATGCCGTTATGGGCATGGAGGTGGCGCAGAGTGTCACGTGCCACATCGGGGGTCAAGAGGATATGCCCGGACGGGGTTAGGAGGTGGTCGCCCTGTCAGCATAGCTTAGTG
Organism: Coenobita brevimanus; assembly: GCF_032717465.1. Lineage (NCBI taxonomy): Eukaryota > Metazoa > Arthropoda > Malacostraca > Decapoda > Coenobitidae > Coenobita > Coenobita brevimanus. The sequence continues at coordinate 3,389,416 of NC_137009.1, forward strand.
ACTAGGTGGGCAGGGATCCAGGGGGGCTGTTCCTTGTGGTGCCATAGTTGTAGGAGATCCGGGTCTGGCTGTACCGCATGGATGGGGAGGCGGGAGAGGGCATCTGCTTGGCATTATGGGAGGCTGACTGGCGTAACCACTGGAGTGATTGGTGGTCAGTGATTATCGTGACTTGGGTCCCGAAAAGATAAGCCCTAAAATATTGGAGGGCCCAGATTATGCTGAGGCATTCTCGCTTGGTGGCAGCATAATTCTTTTCAGCCGGATTCAGAGTGCGACTGATGCAGGCAATGATGTGTTCTCTGCCGGCCTGTACCTGGGCTAGGACGGCGCCTATCGTGGTAAGGGACACATCGATGTAGAGGCGAAAAGGGAGGGCATAGTCGGGGAAGGCTACGATGGGGGCAGAGACGAGCTTGTCTTTTAGCTGTTGCAAAGCAGCTCGCCAGTCCTCAGTCCAGAGAAAAGGTTCCCCTTTTCGTGTCAAATCGTGAAGAGGCTTGGCAATCTGCGTAAATCCCTTCACGAAGCGACGGTAATAGGACGTGAGTCCCAGGAAGGCGCGGACGCTGTGGACATCCTGCGGCAGCGGTATGTCCGCTATGGAACGGAGCTTGTCGGGATCTGGGGAGATTCCTGCTTGGGAAATAGTATGTCCCAGGAACGAGACGATTCTAGTGGCTAGGACACATTTAGAGGGATGTAGCTTGGCGAATTCTGGTGAAAACTCGGCGGAGGCACTGCAAGTGGTCGGCCAAGGTTTGGCTAAAAACAATGATGTCGTCAAGATAAGCTGAACATATTTCCCAAGTGAGGCCGCTCAAGACAGATTCCATTAGCCTGGAGAAAGTGGCAGGGGCGTTGCAGAGGCCGAATGGCAGAACATTAAATTCGTAATGTTTGCCATTATTGGTGGAAAAGGCCGTCTTGCCTCGATGGTCTGGATGGACGGGGACCTGCCAGTATCCAGACTGGAGGTCGAGGGTAGAAAACCAAGACGCCCCGTAGAGGGAGTCTAGGGAATCGTCAATGCAGGGAAGGGGGGTGGCATCTTTAATGGTGACGTCGTTCACGCAGCGGTAGTCTATGGAAAACCACATCATGCCGTCTTTCTTTTTTACTAGAACGACAGGGGAGGACCATGGGCTGGTGGAGGGGGAAATGACACCTGCCTCTACCATTTCGCGCACCTGGCGGTCCTCTTCCTCTCTCTGTCGGGGGTTCTTACGTCGGGATGGTTGTCGTATAGGTGGGCCTGTCGTATGAATTTCATGCGACAGGTATGTGGTATGCCCTATATCTGCTGGTCCTGTCGCAAACAAATCCTGGAAATCCAGGAGGAGGTGGAGTAGGGTGTCTGATTGCTGGTCGGAGAGATGGTCGGGGATTGGGGGTAGAGGGGTAGGGAGGTGGAAGGAGGATGGGCCACAGGGCTCGGCTTCCTCCATCTCTCCGATGATAAGCCCTTTGGGGAGGGCGAGAGGGGAAGGGGTGAGATTGGTGATGCGGATGGCGGCGTGGTGGGGTGGGAGGAAGGTGGGGGACACAAAGCAGGCAGAAAGGGCTCCGGAGGGGAGGAGGGGGGAGAACAAAACTGAGGGACCTGAGGGCCTGTTAAGGGGCACCCAAGCCTCATGGTGGGAGGGGATGGTAACAGCGGTGGATACGGTGCCGGGGAAAGAAGGACAAGGAGTGGGTGAAAAGGCACGGGAGGGGGAGGAGAGGGGGGCGGGGGAAGGGGGGGAAGGGGGGCACTGGGGGGAGGAAGGGGGCAAATCCTCTGGCCGGGGCCACGGCGTGCATGTGCAAATGGTCGGGGTGGAACGGGGTGGGGGCGGAACTGAAGCTGTCGGTGGCGACAGTCGATCGTAGCTCCGAGCTTTTGGAGCAAGTCCAGTCCTAAATACCCGTCATAACTCCGGCAGGAGGAATAAAAAATGATGAATGGGTGTTGGGTGGACACCGGCTGGTGGGTGTCGACCATAGGGCCCGAGTCTCCCCACGGATGGGCAGGGGGCCATCCCCCACATCCACAAGGTGAGTGGTAGTAGGGCGGAGTGGGCCAAACAGCACTCTGTAGCGGGAGAAATAGTGGCTGTAAGGGCAGGACCTGGCCACTCCCATATCGACTAGCAGTCTGGCCTTCATGCTGTTTATTTTCATCTTGTGGTATACTGGGCGGCGATACTTAGGGGTAATGGCCCCCGCCACCGTGGGTTGGTGCGGGGGCAGGCCTAAAAATCCAGCTGTCTAGGGCTTTCATTCTCCTGTTCCTGCTCTGGTTCTCCTGAATGGGGCTCGTCCATGGGCATCAGCTCGTCCCCTGGGGCCTCGCCTTCTAAGGCGGACACTTTACGCAAACCCGGGCCTGTGATTCTGCGGCAAGCAGCTTTAAGCTGATCATAAAGGGGGCAGAGGGAGTTGCAGGCTGTGAATTCCCACGGGTTGACAAGAATTAGGTTCGGGTTTTCTTGCGGGGCGGGGCGCCGATGGGAGGGGTGTGCCCTGGGCGGGCTAGGCGCCGGGGTCGGGCTGGTGTGAGGCAGAGGTGGTCGTGGTGTGGTTGGGGGAGCCGGAGGTCGGGTGGGGAATTTCTTAACAACATTGATTTGCTGTGGAGAAGTGCAGGCGATCAGGAGGAGCCGTATCAACTGTATATCTCTATCCATGTCTCCTGTTGGGTCATGGATAGTGAAGTGTTGCTTAACAACACTCGGAAGCACTCTGAGCAGAGTGTTAAATGTGTGCTGATCCTGGGTTTCCTCATCTGCCTCCGGGTAGGCAGCAGTAACCAGGCGTCTTGCCTGTATCAGGGTATTATCTAAATCCCTGTTGAATGAAATCCAATTGGGATAGAGCCACCACTTTCCCGAATGATGGGGTGATGGCTTGTACAGTGAACTTTGTAAAGTTCTGCCAGGTGAGTTCTGGGACGATTTTCGGTGCTATGTTCGCTGCCGCTTTACCCAGTAGTGGTAGTGTGACTGCAATTTTCTGTTGGTCATTTTCAAAGCCAATATCCAGTAAGGGTTTAATTATTGCCAGATATGTGTGTATATCATACTGGTCGGGGTCAAACTTGGGTAACTGAACGTGCAGTTTAGTTGCCATTTTGCCAAATATTTCTGACTACCTCTCTTTTACGCCCGGATCAAGAACCACCGCTCTTCACCAGTGTAATGCTAGGTGTAAATAGGCTCGACTTCTCATTCCTACAACACCTAACGTGGAGCGGGGTCCTCTTTCGAGACCGGAGCGTAGTGCAATAAAGAGAGGCAGGACACAAAAACTTCAGGGAATAACCTTTATACGTCTATTACCACAATCAGACACAGGACAAATCAGCAGATATTACAACATAATATATAGCAAAATAAAAACCTTATCTAGGACATGTGTATCTCGCAGGATACTTGCTTATCTGATATTAATGCCAACACAATTAAGCCTAGTGCATTCAGGGTACAGTGAATATAGGAGTGCACGTGAGGCGCGGAGAGGGAGTCTCACAAGGGGGAGGAGGAAGGGGGGGATGTGAGGAGTGACTTGTGACAGCTAGGAGGAAGTTATAGTAATACTGGAGAGAGGTAAGTATTAACAATGGGAATTACACGTTTTCCAATAGCAAAGGGGCTTTGGTAATTGATTCTATTCCTGGTTTATACTTACACTAGACACTGGGACGAGGAAGTGTCATACATGATTTACGAGTAGTGTGAGTGGGGGAATATCATTAACACTTTCTCGTATTATTTCTTTAGAGTTTACAGCAGTGGGGGTGTATTACTACGGAGGAATTTCCAGGCGGCACAGTCTTACTAATTGCATATAAGGGACGTCACTCATAAATATAGTTCATCAGATCTTGGTTCACACACTCGTCCTTTATTCTCTCACTGTGATCTTACTTGCCCCGATATTCACTATATTAAGTCACTGCACGATATTACACTAGGTTGGGCAGAGTCACATTTAACCTAAATCACTTGCACTATTTCTGGGCATCATCGCACGTATTCATCGTGGGGGGCAGGGGCGGGAACACGCCCTCGGCAATCCTGCCGGGCATCGGGCACCGCCAAAGGGAGGCATGCCAAGAGGGCATGAGACAACTCGTAGGGGCATCCTCTCGCGTCCTGGGCTACCCGTGGCCTCCGGGCTGGGCTCAGGGGTTTGGCCCTTGGGACTGGGGCTGAATAGCTCCAGGAACCTCTGGTGTAAGTCTCGGCCGGAGGTGGGAGCCTTACATCGTCGTGGGGGCGTATGGAGATTGCGCCCAGGCATCCTGGGGAGGATCGGGAGAGACTGCGGACTGTGGTCTCCAGCATCTAGGGGCGCCGACAGGGGAGGGCTGCGGCACCGGCTTACACTGGGGCTCCTCAGGTGCATCTGTTCCAGAGCCAGGCGTAGGGAGTGGAGGCCAGGGGAGGCTGTGAGGCCTCACTTTGCCGCTCTGGTACGGGAGGCCTGTGCTCTCGTCTCCTGTCGGGGTGACATCTCGCTCCTTGCCTTCTTCCGTCCGAGGGGCCCAGAAATTGGCTGTGGCTGCCCAGGGGCAGGGCACCCAGGTGTCGTGGCCCGGCAATCGGCCGTGGCTTGAGTGGGGGAGTCAGCGCACATCTGTGCACCTTCGGAGCGACAGTGGACCGTCTCACGAGGGCAGGAGCGACAATAGGCCGTCTCTACCAGGGCACCTTTGAAGCGACAATAGGCCGTCTCTACCAGGGCACCTTTGAAGCGACAATAGGCCGTCTCTACCAGGGCACCTTTGAAGCGACAATAGGCCGTCTCTACCAGGGCACCTTTGAAGTGACAATAGGCCGTCTCACGAGGGTGGGAGCGACAATAGGCTGTCTCTACCAGGGCACTTTCGGAGCGACAATAGACCGTCTATACCAGGGCACCTTCGGAGCGACAATAGGCCGTCTCGACCAGGGCATCTTCGGAGCAACAATAGGCCGTCTCATGAGGAGGGGAGCGACAATAGGCCATCTCTACCAGGACACTTTCAGAGCAACAATAGGCCATCTCACGAGGGCGGGAGCGACAATAGGCCGTCTCTACCATGGCACCTTCGGAGCGACAATACTCGTAGGCTGTCTCATGAGGGCGGGAGCAACAATAGGCCGTCTCATGAGGGGCGCTGTCTGGAGTGTCTAGAACAACTCCACCCCTAGCTGGTTCAACAGTCCCACTCCGTGAAGGTAGTGTCCTCCTATGACGGCGATGGAGTGGTGGCTGCGTGACGTAGGGGCGCACGGCCCAGGCTAACATATGCCGTTGTTGGTAGGGGTTGCTCCGACTGGTGGTGGCTACCCCGTGGGGTCTGTGTGGGGGTGTCAGCACGTTCCCAGGCGTACTGGGCTTTATCTCACTTGCCCCGTTGTCGGGGGCACTATGGTATTCTGTTTCCATTTCGGGGGCACTACGGTGTTTTTCTGTTTCCATTTCAGTGGCACTACGGTGTTCTTCTGTTTCCATTTCGGGGGCACTGCTTTGTAAGTAACGCATTTTACAGAGTGCAGTCAGCAATGGTACAGTACGGTGATAAGCCTGCACCTGGTATCTTTGTTTCTTTTCTGTGAGGAACAAGGGACCAAAGGCTGAGCCCGCAAAACGTTCCTTCCAAGATAAAAATAAAAATACAAAAGAGAATCAAATTCAAGATCCACTCATTTCGAGATGCCTGGACACACTGCGTTTGAAAGACTGGAGATCAGTGGAAGTAGGAAATATAGATAGAGGGAGACTGTTCCAGAGCTGACCTGTTGCATAAATGAAGGACTGGGAGTAACAGTTAACTCTTGCATTAGAGAGTTGGACAGAAAAGGGATGGAGTTTGTTGCTAGACAAGTTCTACGCACCTGTCATAGAGGTGGAGGGATGCCAGCAGGCAGTTCAAAGGAGCAGTGACCATTGAAGTAGCGATAGAAAAGAAATAAAAAGGCAACATTGCAGCAAAGAGACAAAGGTTGAAGGGAGCCAGTAAGAGGAGGAAAGTTGATGAGACGAATAGCTTTTGACTCTGTCCTGTTGAGAAAAGCTGTATGTGGGGAGCCTTCCCTCACATAAGAGTTGTACTCTAATCATGGGCGAATAAAACCCATGTATAAAGTCAACAACCGTGCAGGGATAAAGAAGGTATGGAGTCGGCTTAGCACACCGAATCTCGTGGAAGCAGCTTTTACAAGAGATGCAATATGATCTTTCCAAGATAAGTCCTGTGTGAATGAAACCCCAAGCATGTTCAAGGATGATGCAGGGTTGAGCTGGACATTATTAAACATTAGTGGGTACGCCTATGGAAGATTTTGATGGGTTGATAGGTGTAAAAACTGAGTCTATGATGCATTAAAAACAAGATTATTTATACCCCAGTCAGAGATACGAGCCAAGTCCGATATTAGGTGTGCCCTAGCCTCATCCCTTGTTTGTTGAAGTAACTGCTGAGGTGGACGTTGCGGAAACCGAATGGAAAGGTGAAGGGTGGAATTATCAGCGTATGAGTGGATAGGATTAGATGTACAGCTTATAAGATCACTGATGAATAAAAGGAAGAGAGTTGGTGATAGGACAGAGCCCTGAGGAACATCACTGTTGACAGATCTGGACTGCAGAGGACAGTCAGCAATAGTACCTTTCAGTTCGGTGATCAGCCTGCATCCCGTATCACAGAGTGCAGTCAGCAACGGTGCACATCGTATGCTTCGCAAATTGTCGTAAATAACTGGGGGTTTATTGTTAAAACAAGGATCTCAGTTTTCATAATACTGGCACGACCCTGACCCCTCCTGACGCCTCCCGTGCAAAAAGTCTCCCCAGCTGAACTGTATCCCCTGGTTGTTGCAGCAATAATGAATGAAGGACAAGACTCTTAGAGAGTTGAGGTAATATGAGGACCATAATACTGGACATTGATAAAGACTACAGGAGGGAAACGTCGTGCTTGCGAAAATACTTGGAGAGGACCGGACGACAGCAAGAGATGCTTCCATTAAGAGAGAGAAAGAAAAAAAGGAAGGAGATGTAGTAGAAGTAGTAATAGCAGTAGTAGTAGTAGTAGTAGCAGCAGTTTTATTTGTAGGTGGTAGTAGTAGTAGTAGTTGTTGTTGTTGTTGTTGTTGTTGTTGTTGTTTGATGTCATTACTGTCCGAGAAGAAGAAAAGGAGAGAGAGAGAGAGAGAGAGAGAGAGAGAGAGAGAGAGGTAACACTGCAGCTAAAAGAACCTGAAGTCAGAAAGTGAGAGTTGCTGATAGGGAAAGTCTTTTCCCCACCTGGTTATAGAACTACTGTATGTGGTGGGGCTACCCTCCCCTCTCTACATGAGAGGGTGAAATGCAGTGGACTTTAGTGTGTAAAAGACAGCCTACGTGAACATACTTGGAGTTTCAGTCTCTCAGGATTAATCTCAGAAAGAACATTTTTAGCTTTCTTGTAAAATCTACTTCCAAGTTATTAGATGTTCTAAGCCGACTCCATGCCTTCTTTACCACTGCCTAGTTTTTTACTTTATACATGAGTTTTATTCATCCCTGTGTAGAGTATAATTCTCATGTGTGAGGATGCTCCCCGCATACAGGTTTCCTAAACAAAGTAGAGTCAAAGACTTTTCGTCTTATTAACTCTCCTCGTGTTACTGGCTCCCTCTAACTTCTGTATTTTTGCCTCACTGCTGCATCATTACCTCTTTTTTATTGCTACTTCAATGGTCACTGCTCCTTTGAACTGTCGGCTTTCTTCCCTCCACACCTACTGCGGGCGAGTAGCACTCGTGTAGCACCAAACTCTCATCCATTTCTGTCCAGCACTCTAAAGAAGGAGTTAACCGTTACTCCCAGTACTTGAACTGTCTTCCTCTGTATTTCCTTCTACCTACTGTATGACCTCCAGTCTTTTACAGGCAGTGTGTCCAGGAATCTCAAAATGATAGGATCCTGAATTTGACTGTCTATTATCTTGTTTTTATTAGTCCCCTGCTGATGAAACCGGTCGGGGACTATAGGTTTGCGTGGTTCCGTCAGTCCGTCAGTCAGTCTGCAATTTTGTGTCCGCTGTGTAATTTCCCCATGCATGGACAGATTTTGATATAGGTTCACACAATTGTTCCCCATACGACGACGGTGTGTCGCACGGAACGACCGGCCATGTACTCCAAAGGTCTAGGTCACACTTCGGGCTCAGACAAGGTTGGGTTCTGTCATACGTAACAGCCATGCCTACATTCGTGTCTGCTTTGTAATTTCCACATGCATGGACAGATTTTGATATACCTGTACTGAATTTTTCCCCATACCATGACGGTGTGTCGGGCTAAACAACCAGTCATCTACACCCAAGGTCAATTACATATATATGGTTACAATCCGGTAGAGGACTTTGTATTGCAAGGCAATACTGAATGCACTTGTTTTTTCTTGGTTCCTTCTTCCCTATATTAAGAAAAAGAACAGACCAACAGAATACATCACAATATATGCGACTTAAGGTACAAAGATATGTCAATAACCACTTTATTCCGATGACATCTTTATTATGTCCGAACTATTTCCAGACATCTTTATTGAACATAAAAAAAGTTCTTGTATGCTGTTGGGATTAATGAACGATACATCTAACCTCTGAAGTCGGAAAATTCTTTCCTGAAGCTGAATAAAAGTATATAATAATAGGAAGCTGAAACTAAGAAAGACTTAAGTGGAATGGCAGTGTACAGCTGGGTATCGCCATGGCTACTGTGTAAATGCCTCAGTACTTTGGGCAGGGACGGACTGGGGTGGCAAATTGGCTCGGGACTTTCACGTTCGGATTGCCTCACTCACTGATAATATCTATTATGCGTCCACTATCATTACTCCAACCACTGACCTCTCTTCCAGTCACGCGAGGATGATCAGTAAAAGATAATAGAATTTATAACAACTATAATGATACAAAAATCCAATAATGTAATGCATGATTTTGTAATTATGAAGCAGACATAAAAACAGATGTTTCCAGCAGATCACTAGAGACGAGATTGGAGAGGGACCATTAACCCGGTATGCTGCTGATTAGCTTTCTCTCCATTTTTTTTTTTTTTTTATTCATTACGCCTCTCTCACCCCATCTATTAGTGGAAATACGCGGGCGTGGTGGTGATGGTGGTGGTGCTGCTGCTGATGACGATAGTGGTAGTGTAAACTCTTGTGCAAAAACAAAAATTGATAAACAAAAACATATTCTTTCAGGACATTGCTATTTATACAATAACATCTCCATTGTTTTGTTCTCATGCTTCTAATATATGGCACATATAAACAAAGCATAAACATGACTGGACACCACGATCGTTTCCTACTTCTGCCGTAAAGAGACGATGGAGGTTTTCAATAGTTGCCTAACAACCACACGGGAGTAAAGCGCCTAACGTGCAATAATCCATAGGGGATGACCGTCTGACAAGGCTACTTCAAGGGATATACCTGTTGTTAGTGATGAAATCTAACTGGAAGGATGAAATCTAACTGGAAGGGTTATTGCCCCCTAAAATCAATTTCCTGTCTTTTTTACCTGGGTTAGTACTGATTTTTTTTTCCCGACGAGGAGGAGTTATATACAGCCTCCATTAATCACTTCAAATCAAGGTCCCCCCTAATTTGTATCACTTTGTCTGCTTGACAGCATGGCGATGATAAAAAAAAAAAAAAATGGTTTTCTGAACTTTCTGTTTGTATTCTTCCATATCATCCAGCAGCTACGTATAAAGCTAGCGAATATCCCAACGTAATAATAGTTACAGAATCCTGGATAAATCCACCTGATGTTCACCCCATTGGAGAAGTGTCGTTACAAGATCAGAAAAAGGGAACACTCGCAGATTGCAACGAGCCCACCATTGGTTGCAGGGCCGAATATTTGATTTTGCTCTGTGAAGTTGACCTATGGTCGTCTGCTCTGAAAATCGGATTACTAAATTCTTGCCTGACCCTTTACACCTCCATCACGATAATGTTCTAATCGGATCAACGCTGCTTGAGTTGATCGTACGTGTGACCTTGACCTTTGACTTTTTCCTGTGACCTTGACATTTTACTGATTGTTCTAAAAATTCAGTCACTCTTTCCTTCCAGTATCCTGAACTCTATCAAAGACCTTCTCAAAATCTGATAACTGTTTAAATTGGCCATGACATAAAAGCATGACCTTCGACCTAATCACAAAAATAACTGATTAGCCCCTTAGTCAGTCTCCAACACTTTGACGGTTTGGTTCAAAATCAATTTAGTTATGACAAAAAAAAAAAAAAAAAAAAAAAGGGATTTTCTGAACTTTCCGTTGGTATTCTCCCATATCATCCAGCAGTTACTTAAGAAAAAGAATTAGAACAGCTTTAGCTGTTTTGTTCACATAAAGACAATCAAGTGGAATTTGACGTCGCTCTGTGACATCGACCATCGGCTGACTTTTCTCAAAATTAAGTTGCTTCGTTTTTACTCTACCCACAACCCTTCCTCCAAGCATTGTTAAGTCGAATTAAAGCTGTGTAAGTTGATATTGTCTAATAAATCTATGCCCTAGATCTATGATCTTTATCCTTGACCTATTATTATGAATATCGTTAGGTCAACCTCTTGGCTAATCTCCAGCATTTCTACCAAATTTGGTTAAACACACACACACACACACACACACACACACACACACACACACACACACACATTATTACCTATAGCTATCCTTTGCTAAGATGATGGCACCTACTCTTCAAAGGGTGACTGTACTGAGACAAGTTGAAAATGATAAGAGTGGGAACACATCCTTGCTTTACTCCCACGTCCACGTTGAAAGGTTTGTATTTGCTCCCATTTGTGGACACACGAACATTCATGTTGTCAAACAGGCTCTTCAAGATGGTAGCAAATTTGTTTCGAACTCTTGATTTTGAAGAGGACATTCCATAAAAGTTCTCTGTTGACAGTGTCAAATCCTTTTGCAAGATCGATGAATGCAATATATATCAGTTCTGCTCGTTACATTTCTCTTGTATTTGCCCGGCAACAAAGATCATATCACAGGCGCTTAATTCTTTCTGAAATCCACATTATTTTTCAAAGAGTGTTGACTCAGCCAGATGTTTTGTTAGGCTGGATAATATTATCATGGCTAATACTCTGCAAGCATTCACAAGGAGGGAGATAACTTTGCTGTTGTCACCATTTAAGTGGTCCCCTTTCTTTTGTAGATGGTTACAATATCACAAGTAAGCCATTCAGGTGGAATTCGTTCTTGGTTCCAGATAGTCAGTATGAGATCACGGAGGTGCTGGTGGAGTAACTGGCCACACTTTTTTATCATTTCAAATGGTATGCCATCAGGGCCAGGGCTTTTGTAATATTTTTTAGGGGTCAATGGCCTGAATAGTTTCCACAAGTGTATGTGAGACATCGGGATCTTCCACTTAAGAAGCACTTGAGATGTTATCGAGGATATTGTGCTCCACTAGGTTCCTTCAATTCAGTAAGGTATTGAAGTGTTGTGCCCATCTTCCTAGGTTACTTGCTTGTCTTTCAAATTTCCTTCAGCTCATCGATTAGAGACTATATTAAATTTGGTTGCCCCATAGATGATTTTTATGGATTTGTGTAACACATGTTGATCATAAAAATCAGCTAGTCTTTGCAGTTCTTTTGCATGCTCAGTCCACCAAATGGTTTCAGTGTCGCGCAGTTTTCTCTGGGTTTCACTTTGAAAGTTGTGGAATTAATTTTTTTGGTTAAGGAGCTAGGATGAGCCAACCAGTTCTTATGTGTTCTAATCTTCATTGGAAGAAGGTCATGTATCCTCTCAGCATTCTCATTAAACCAGTCTTTATGGTAGTGAGTCTAGGGTTTCTTCTGCAGTGCTTTGAAGCTGTCTTAATGTTCAGCCACTCTGCATATCTAGGTTTCTTGCGCTGTGTTCGGGTGAAATGGTGGGCGCTGAGAATGCTTGTTTGTAACAGTGCTGTGGAAGGTGTTACAGGTTGCCTCATTATTTAAAACACTACAGTTTAGTTTCTTGGTGAATGATCTTCTGCACATTTGAGGGTGTATGACTAGTTGCAGTTTGGTGAGTACAGGGTTATGCTTTGTTGAGCACTCAGTACTTCTCATAGCTCAGGTTATAAGAATTTCTCTTCGATCTCGTTGCTTTATGACAGTAAATTAGTTGACAATGTCTAGATCATGGGTTCATCTATGTGATCTTGTGTTTCTTCCTTAAGTAGATAAATGGTGTTGATGATGACCAGACTGTGTTCAAAGCTTTAAGAAAGCAGTCTAAGGCCATTGTTGTTCATATAATGAACACCAGTGCAGCCTATTCTGCCTTATCTACTGTGGCATTAAAATCTCCACCAGAATGAGTTTCTCATTATGTGGTATTCAGTGAAAGGTAGGGACCAGAGAGTCATAAAAGGAGTCTTTGATTGTGTTCTCAGAGTCAAGCATTGGGGTACAGACACTGACGAATGTTGCATATTGGCCTCTAGAGAGGGGTATGTGCCAGGACATCAGGCTCTCCAATATACCCAGAGGTAATTCTTGGATATTCTGTAGTTCATTGTTTCGGAGTGCAAAGCCAATTCCATGGTTTCTTCTTACATTGGCTGGGTATCCCTGTTGCATCATTTAAGATGCCCTTGTTTCAGAGGTGAGTCTCAGACAAGGTATTAATGTCAATTTTATATCTTTCCAGTTGATTGGCAAGAAGGGCAGTCCAAAAGAGTGATTGCATTCTTGATCAGTATCAAGCAAGGTTAGTATGGTACAGGTAGCAAGAGCCAGAGGGATTCTTTTGTTTTTTCCACCACAGTGTGGGATGCCTTGGCAGAAGCAGACACGGTAATCAGCCCAGGTGGTATGGAGCAGTAAATGTTTAAGTTACCTTTTTCTAAACCCCTTCCCGTCAGGAGTAAGAGGCTGGGCGTCCATTTCTAGCTGCTTGGTCACACCAGATGCTGCTGACAGCATAACCTGCTTTTATGTCATCATCAGGGACATGTTTACCCCTCGGCACATAGGGCAAGTGTCCTAGATCCCGCGGTCCATGGGGCCACGTATGTAACAGAAAAAATAAATCCATACCGCATATAATTATTTAAGTATATTTATGTTAATTACAACAGTGCTACAGAGTTCTAACTCCGCTACACAAATAAAACCCGTGCTTTCAGTCTGCTGTGCCTAAGACAAATTTATCTATTCAGTCGACCATGTGGGGAGAGAGAGAGAGAGAGAGAGACGATTAGAAGTTTACAACGGGATCGTTCTGACCCTGTCCCACTTGCAGGTGGCACGTGAAGTGAGAGGCTGGAACTGGAGGGAAAAGGGTCTGAGGGTGGTGGGTACCAATAAGGCCACAGCTGAGGAACGCTGTAATCAGTTATGTGCCTGTTCATCCCGCAACTTGTTTCTATCTCCACAATCATTACTGAGGTATGCTTCATAGCAAACTTATGACACAAAAGTACATGTGTTCATAAAGACAAGGTGACTATCTATTCCAATGTCATGTGTTGAGATACATACTCTTCTCATGATGAATTCATTACAGTTAGGGGTGTTTGTGTTTCCCTCATATGAAATGAATTCATAAGGTTATTCAACCATTATTCATGATGAACAATGGTGGCCTTATATTTGGTATATATTAGTGTGTAGTGATATTATTGTATTGGTTGGAAATTAATGCCGGTAATATTTTTGCACCTTGCCCTGTAATATCCCATATTTTTTTATACATTTTTACCATAATGTTGTGTATTCTCTACATCAATTCACTATTTTTTTTTTTTTTTTCAGTTGAACGATGACACTTGAGGCTAATGTGTTACCAGTGAGTTCCTATTTATATTGTGATATTTATCCACACTGCTAATAGAAAATATCATAGGCAGTTTAAAAGTTCTATTTACAGTAAGGATCCCTAAGGGGAGATTCGGCAACATAGGAGGGGAAGACGTCCAAGGTCTTTTCTGTTTTGGTTTCTGAGGGGGTACTCGTAGCATCACAGCTATGAGTAAAAGCATCGACTTCTACTCGCCTTAAAAGGTATTTTGATTGTATTGTGCCTATGCTAGTAATGTTTTGAAACTGACATCTGACCTGGAAATTTTTAGATATGAGAAGAGTACAGAGCAGATCACTGTGTGAGGAGAGGCAGAAAATCGCTGACCTCAGCAGCATGACGCCCTGTGGTAAGGCTAGGCAGTCACCTATGCCACCACGTTATTAACATCTTTTATAATTATGAAATAAGATGACGAATTCTTATCCTATGCAGTCATCCTGACACCTAGAGGTTAGGTGGTCAAAGGGTGGCTGCATTGTCTAATTCCTTGAAGTATTCGTATGAAAAGTTTTTTTTTTTTTTTTCACCTCAAATTATAATACTTGTACCTTATTACTTTGCTTGAAACTACATGAAAGTTCTAACACTTTTAGGGGAAAGAGGCTTGAACCAGTCTTGGCGTGGATTTTAACCGAGTTCTGGCAGAGAATTTTACTTCTGACACTGGGATTCGCGCTGCTGCAGTCGTGCTGTTAACACGTGTCTCCCAGCTCTCCAGCCCTTGCTTTGCGCCTGCTTCTATCTCTACGCTGTCTTGTTGTGGTGTTGTCTTGGAGGCTTGCTTCCTCATCATCATTACTGCTCGACAATGGAGCTGTGATCGGCCTTTGCCGGTGCTGCTAGAGCTGTGTGTTTTCTCTCCACTGCACAGCGTTTCTCCCTGTCCTTTTTAAGGGCCCTGCTCTTGCTCTAGGGAGTTTTCGTTCTCGTGTTTTTCTCGGCCTGCCGTTAGTGTCCCTCACCGTAGTACGACGCCGAACCCTGAAGGAGTGCCGCAGGGCATTTCCATGAAGGGGGGCCTTTAGGGCCTGGTTACAGGAGGCGGTGAGGGCGGCATTTTCTGTTAGGGCTATCTCGGCGTCCTTTAGAGGACGGGGAACCCCCCCCCCCGTCACTGTAGGGTTTTTTCTCGTAGGCCGAGTTTTTTTTTTTTTTCCCGTCTTATATTTAGTTTACTTTAACTTGCTGTGGCTTTCTGAGGAATTAATTTGCATTGCAAGTTAGTTCTGTGGCTGCCCCGCATAGTTCTTCTAAACTAAATATCACTACGGTAGTGTGCTCTTGGCTTCCCTTTGCTCAGTCTTATATTTAGTTTACTCTAACTTGTTAGGTCTGTCTGAGGAATTAATTTGTATTGCAAATTAGTTCCGTGACTGACCTAACCTAGTTTTTCTAAACTAAATATCAGTACCGTTGTGTTCTTATTTAATTTACTTTCTCCTGCGTAAATCTATCTAGGTGTTCTGATTTACTTAACAAATTAGTTCACGCTGATAGATTTGCACAAGTTGAGATTAAATTAAATATCTATATAATTAATATGCTTCAATTCTGCTCATCTGTTTACTGTTGAGTTGACTTGTTTCCGTCAACCCAACAGACGGATTGAGCGCATATTGTAGTAAATTAATTATTACTATTATTATTATTTTTTTTTTTTCGTGTGTGTGTCTTGAGTTGCCTTTACGTTTTCTGCACTGCCTGGTGCCTATGCCATGAAGGTGGCATGCACCTCCAGGTCCAAGGGGCCTGCCCGCCCCCCCCCCGCCCTCGAGGCCACCCCCTCCCAAGCCCACTACCGGGGAGAAGCGAGAGCGTATGCTCTCCACCAGTAGCTCCTCCTCATACTCCTCCGGGGCCCCCCCCACTGCTCCCCCTGCTCCCACGCCTAACGGAACTGCAGCATGCCCACGGTATGCTGCTCCCACCACGTCCTCGTCCGCGCGAGCTAAGATCGCGCGGATTCACAAAGCCATGGATGGGATTACGCCTACCCGAGCTCCCACCTCTTCAGGCTCCCATGCTTCTCCCCAAGTAACTCGCGGCTCCTCCAGCACTAACAAGCGACCGCCTTGCCCCCCCTCTGCAAGAGCACCACAGCTTTCTGCCAATGCCCAGCTGGGTGTTCGAGCGGGCGACAGCGCCACTGAGATGGCCACCACTGCTGCCAAGGAAACTGCTCCCCCAGGCACCCCGCCTGCCCTTGCTGCCACCACTGCTGTTAACTCTCCTGATGAAGAGGGCTGAACCCTGGTGTTGCACAAAAAACCGTGAGCGACACAGGGAAATGAACGAATCCCGGCCATATGCATGGCTGCTCCCCAGCAGCCCCCACCTGCACCATGCCCCTCAGCTCCTCCGAGGCCCCAGAGGCCCCCTTCTGTGCCACGCCCCTCGGTCTCGGTCCGGCCTCCTCCACCACCCCCTTCCAACTTCCCGGTCTTTCGTGTCCCAGTCCAACCGGGATTCACGACCAGCTACGGCGCGGTCCAAGCCCTCGAAAGCCACCTAAAGGGACTAGCCGTCACGAACCGCTACGGCCGCGATGACAGCTGCGTCCTTATCCCCCGGGACGAGGAGACCTACCTGCAACTGAGGGCGTTGGCGGAGGACAAGGCCCCACCTCTGAAGATTGTAGAACTACAAAGGGGCGAACAGCTTACCAAGGCCACTGTCATGGGCTACCCCAGGCGAATGCCGGTGGGGATCCTCTTACAGCACCCCCTAGTGGAGGAGGCCAAGCGCTACCAAAATTAGCGCATGCGGGAAGAGACCCTTCAGGTCACAGTCACCCTGAGGGGCCCACTAATACCTTCCCTCGATCTAGGGAACTGGGGCGAATTCCACCTGCGCCCCTTCATGCCAGAGCCGCTCCGTTGTTACAGGTGCCAAAGATATGGACACCACAGGGCCAACTGTCACCGCCCCCCAGTATGCGGCATTTGCAGCGCCAGCCACGACACCGAGCGGTGCCTGGCAAAGCTGAAAACAAAACAGCCTGTAACTTCACAATGCCCCAACTGCTTGGGATCACACCATGCCTGGCACCCCAGCTGCCCAGCCAGAATGAGGAGAGTACTGCAAGGTCGCGAACAGCAAGTGGCATGGGTACAGGAGCAGCAGGCCATCAGCCTGACTCCAGCCCCTCCAGGTACCTTCGTTTCGGGCCAACAGCGCCACCCCACGGAGCAAGTCCCAGCCACCAGCGAGGCAGAATTCCCTCCGCTGCCTACCACGCCGAGCCCACCGCTATGCACCATGACAGCAGTCCCCCCACCACCTGCTCTCACCCAGGTCATCACGTCTGCGGAGGTACATTGTCCAGGCTCGCCACTGCAGCACCCATCAGCCGGGGTCACTCACAGTCCCTCCCAGGCCCCCATTCAGCAGGAGCCTGTATTCACCCTCGAGGAGCTCCACTCCATTGGGAAACAGATAGCCAAGGCCATAGTTGTGGGGATCAGCCAATGCCTGGGAATAACGTGCTCCACAGCCCCTGTCTCAGCCACAATCGATGGGATCATCAATCTGGCCATCAAAAAGAAGCGAAGCGGCACACCTCAGCCTGCACCCCCTCCAGAGACTACCAACCCCCTACGGCGCAGGGCGGCTCACCCGAAACGGAGGGCATGGCCTCGACTCACCGCTGCCTCATCCTAGAGGGCTCAGGAGCCTTGTCTCCCACCCCCTCCATCAGAGGAAGCGCCAGCACCAGTGGCAGTCGACACGGTGGTCGAGGCCCTGGCCTCCCTCTCGGGCGACAGCCCCCTGCCCCCCATGACCTGCGAGCAAACCCTGCAGACATCCGACTAATACAGTGGAACTGTTTGGGGATCAGGCACAAGCTCCCCCTCCTGCAGGAGGCAGTCGCCAGGGATCAGCCCCACGTCTTCCTCCTACAGGAGACCTTACTCCCCGATAATTCCTCCTTTCGGCTACTTGGATACACCTCCCATCTCCTCCCCTACGAACGTGGAGTCACACGAGGATGTGCCATTCTCGTCCAAGATCACGTCTCCCACACTGTTTGTGACCCCCTGCCTTTTTGTGGACCAGATGTAGAGGTGCAAGATGTTGTTTTACACCTGGCATCCTCCTCACTAACTGTGTACAATGTCTACAAAAGCCAGGGGGGCACTCTTGATGTGGGAGAGGTGTTCTCCCACGCTGCCTCCCGTTCTGTCTTTATTTGGGGGCGACTTTAATGCCCATCATGATATTCTTGCATCGCCCCTTCCATCCAACGAGGCAGGACGGCACATCTCTCTCGTTCTCGAGGAGATGGAAGGTGTCTCCTTAATAAACAACATTCAAGAACCCACCTACATTCGGGGAGGATGCCTGGATCTGTCATTCACCTCCACCCCCCTGGCTGGCTCGGCGCAATGGTTGCTCCACCCGTGCCTAGCCAGCGATCACTTTGCCATACTGATCAGGCTGCCACTCACACCCCTCCCCCCGCACCCACCTCCCCCACTGAGATGGGACCTCAGCAAAGCTGACTGGGCTGCCTTTGCCAGGGCCTTAACCACCATTTTTGAGGCCTCTCCTCCCGTCCTAGACCTCGAGGGTAGAGCAGATCAAGTTGGCAGTGCTTTTGCACAGGCCGCCTCCATATCCATCCCGCAACAGTGACGCTCCACGAGGCGTTACCGAGACGGCTGGATCTGCTGCGACAGGGTCAGGGAACTTAACCACAGACTCAACGCTGCACGAAAGCAATACCGGCGGCGCCGCACATCCCTGCACCGCTGACACCTTGCTGCTGTTACGCAACACGTCGTGTCAGTAAAACGCCGGCTGAAAGAGGAGGGGTGGATCAGATGGTGCAGGACATTAGACTCACTCCACTCTCAAGGAGATGTGGAGGAGAATCCGGTCTATCTCTGATCCACGTCCCCCCTGTCCTCCCTCTCACCCTGACCCAGCCGCTGAAGCCAGCCATCTCGCTCAACACTTCGCGGATCGCTCTGCTTCCCACAATCTTCCACAGTCCGTTAGAGACAAGCAGGAGCAGTTGTCTACCTCTCGTCTTGCAGCAATTCAAGCTGCTGCAAGACGAGAGGCCTGACCCCGCCGATGTTCCCTTCACCAGCAGGGAACTGCAAAAAACGCTGCAGCACAGAGGAGACACTGCTCCGGGGCTCGACGGGCTAACCTACTCTCTGTTATCACATGCTGGAGATTGTGGGAAAGATCGCCTTCTTGATCTGCTCAACCTCTCATGGTCTCAGGGCCGCTTACTAAGGTTGTGGAAGACAGCCATCATCCACCCGATCCCTAAACCTTGCAACCCTTCCACCATGCGCTCGATCTCTCTTCTTAGCTGTGTTGCTAAGATGGCGGAGAGGGTGGTGCGATCTCGCCTTTCCTGGCGCCTGGGCCCACTACACCCGAGGATCTTTGCCTATCACCACGGCAGGAGTGCCACCCACTGCCTAGCATCCCTCCTCGGGGAGCTCAGAGGGGGAAGGGGAATGGCTGTCTTCCTCGACCTTGAGAAGGCCTTTGAACTGGCTAACCCAGTCGTCATCCAGGCTGCTCTAGCTAAGAGAGGAATAGGGGGCAAATTGCTCACCTGGGTGAGAGAATTCTTCGCAGGCCGTCAAGCAGGGGTCCATTTCCAGGGGCATCTTTCCTCGTTTTACCACCATAGCAACGGCACGCCTCAGGGGAGCGGCATAAGCCCGCTGCTCTTCAATGTCCTAGTTGAGGGACTCCTTACAGTCCATTACGGACAGGGGGTCACTCTACTCTGCTATGCCGATGACCTGGCCCTAGTTTTCATGAGGAGAGATTATTACACTCAAGCCCTTTCTGCTCTTCCTAAACTTCACGCAAAGTGCACCGAGCTTGGCTTGAAGATCAACTTCGAAAAAACCAAATGCCTGCCCTTTGGCTTACACTCCCCAGAATTCCCATTGTTGCTTGGTGGCCACCAGCTCTCCATCGTCACTCTCCACCAATATCTGGGAGTCTGGGTCGACAGTGTTCTAACCTTCAAGAAACAAGTCAGATATCTGCGGGAGCGTGCTGCCACCCGCACTGCTGCCCTAAGGTATATATCACAACGCAGCCTAGGGCATCCTTTAAGGTCCTGAGAACGTTTTATGTTCATGCGGTCCGCTCGGTTGTGGATTACAGTGCCATATGCCTGACCGGCCTTGCCTCCCTATCAAGAAGGTCGCTAGAAGTCCTTCAAAACGACTCCCTGAGAGTCATGTTGGGAGCTCCCCGGTGGACTGGGATGGCTAACCTAAGGGCTGAGGGTGGTTTGCTGTCCTTGGAGCATCGTATTGCTCTCCGGGCTACAGTTACCACCCTCCAGCTAGTCCAACGACGACCACACCTTCCAGTCTCAGCCTTATTCAGATGCCTCTTGAGCCGCCCATGTGACCCTCATCCAGAGCACGATTGGGCTCGCACCACTGCCACCTTGGTGCATAGCCATGGAGCCGCCCCTGACATCTGTAGGGAACCCGACTCCCCCTACCCTGGTTACACTGATCCACCGCCATGGGCCCCCCTTCCATATGAAATTCACTGCCCCACTGAAGCTCACCCACGTGCTTCCATCCCTGCCCTTCTTGACAGGAGGGCCTCAGCAGGATGGCTGCTCTCGATTCCCCTGAATCTGTCACTTATTACACAGATGGATCTGTGTGCGCTGACGGATCCGCCGGGTCTGCTTTCGTTCTAGGGCACCATATTGAATCTTGGCGACTCTACCCTGGGGTCTCTGCCTTCCAGGCTGAGTTAGTTGCCATACTTGGTGCATTATGCCACGCACAACTTAACCAGCAATGGCGGGTCATCATCCACACAGACTCCTTGTCATCCCTTCAGGGGTTGCGCTCCTTCTCCTGCAGTGACAACGTTTCTATACTAACGGAGATATACTCAGTCGCCTCCCTCCTCACGAACAGAGGCACCTCCGTCACCCTACACTGGATTCCAGGGCACGTTGGGATCCTTGGCAACAAACGAGCGGATGCTGCGGCACGCTCAGCACGCTCTCTCCCGGGAATCACGTTCCCTCTCCGTCCTAGCACCTCTAACACCATTGCCAAACTGGCTGGCACTATTGCAAGGCTGTCCCGGGGGGACCATCAACTGTGTGTTGCAGAGGGCTCTCGTTCTGCGTTGTGGTATGCCACAGCCACGACCTACCTACCGCTCCTGCCTCCACCTGGAGTACCGAACTACGTGTTGGTGCGGCTCCGGCAATTACGACTGGGATTCCCCTGTTACAGTCAGGTCACCGGAACCGCACCAAAGCCATGCCCCCACTGCCTTGAGAGGGCTGAAGAGCCTCTACTACATTACCTACTCCACTGCCCAGCCACTGCCCAGCTCAGATCTCACCCAGATGTGGGCCGCGCCCGGTTTGATAATGCCTTCCATACAGCAGCCAACATCATTGCTCAGTCCCCTTTTAGCACTCTATTATTCTTAGTAACCAATTACCCACCCCCTAGGTAAATCAGCAAGGGCATTGTTAGCTCTACCCTGACGGGCTCTTTGTTTGCCCGTACCCCACCTAGTGTGGGGAAATGTCCAACAACAACAGTAACAACTGACACTGGGTCCAGCATGGCCATTGTCTGGTTTTAGGCACTTTTCAAGTTTTGCCAAGACCTGGAACAAGTCCAATCTCCCCCTTATCACCTAGCATGTAATGGAGAAGCAGCATGTAAATAAAGGAACAGTTTCTACAGTCAGGGTGTTTCGTCAACCTCCTGCATCACCCTATTCTCCTTCCCAGAAAACCTAAAGGGTCAGCGCTACCATTTATATCTCACACCCTGCTTCAGGTCATAGTGTGGACACCCCTTTAAGTTAGGTCCATTTATTATTCTGTTTAAAGTGTATTATTAATAACAGTTCCTCAAATATTCCATAGATTTTTTAAACTTATTTAATTTAATTGTACTAGTCACTCACTAATATTTGTAAGTAACCACTTCCCCCTCATGGGGGAAGTGGGGAGAAACAAGCAAGGGACAAAGTAACCAGGGAATAATCACCTAGTCTGAGATTACCCTCTCAAACTACTCTCAGGAGGACGTGTCTGTGTTAACTCACACCCCAGAGCAGTCAGTGGGGGGTACACTCCAGAGGCAAGTAAGGAAAGGCAATCTCAGTAAACAGACATAGACACCTACTATATCTCTAACAAAGGTAGGGAGGAATAGTAGGACTAACTAACCTAACTCAATCACACTAAGTACAAACAAAGCCAGTGGGGCAGCCCTGCAGTTAGAGGAGTGTCAGCAAGCATGTCTGCACTCTCCACAACCATGCATATAAGTTTCCCAGTCATGACCTTTTTTTATTCCCAGTTAACCTGTACCATCCCAGTCATTTTTGCAATTTTCTACCCACCCAATCCCGGACCAAAAACGGGAAAAAAAAAAAATTGGCAAAAAACAATCCAAAAGGGCATATAAATCAAGGGAAAGCAAAAAAAAAAAAAAAAAAGAAGTACTTCTTATAGGAGAAATAAGAGCAGGATGGCCATCAGTCGTGTTTTTAGCCCAGTTTCCCAAGCCATGAGTGACGTTTTCCCGCCCAGATGCGAGGGATGAGAGAGAACAGTGGAGGAGAATGGGGGATTCCTCATTCTCAATATCCTCTTCCATTGGCTCATATTCCTCCCCAGAAGAGTCATCTAGGTCTTCTTCTTATGAAGAATCACTAAATGAAGGGACAGAAAGGTCTGTATGACTATTTCAACAGCCTCCTATAGCCCAGTGAGACGGAAAAGTGGCGTGATTTTCGCAGCATTCTGACGCTATGATGGACAGTGGCACACTGATGTTACCCACTCATGCAGAACCAAACTCATTGCTACAAATGCTTGGGGACAGGTTGCCAATACATTAAGCTACTCGTTAACAAAAAAAATAGCTAGATTGAAGCAGTTTGAGACACGCTACAGCGCTCGACTTTAGCTGTCGGCACCATCACGTCGCTGGGATTAATTGAGATATTTTCTACTGTCGGCATCATGCCAACGGTGGGATGGTACAGGTTCATGGCTATCAGCCATAATGTTGGCCATTAAGCCAGAAAATCTTAAACATATTATACAGGTATACCCCAGTTTAATGATCTAGTTGGTTAGGTAAAACCCCATCGTTAGGCGGCGTATCGTATATCGGGGTACTTTTAACATGTATTTCAATGTGAACCATTTACCAGCCTTGGGTTTCCCCCAAACCAAGTCCAAAACCCAACCAATTGGCCCCCAAAACAGGTTTACAGGCAATCTAAATGGCCTAACAGCTGTCATGGAAGCGAATCTAATCCTAACACCTGTAAATAACACACTAAAAGCAACAAATAAAGCCTGCAAATCATAAGGAATAGGTTAGAAAATATCAAACACCTCTTATCGCTTACTTCTTGTAAGTCCATGTCTGGTCCTGGTCATCATCCTTGCTATCCCTCTCGAGGTTAGGGGACATATGGTGCTCCCTAACCCTAAATCCTCCTCCACAAAGCCCTCAGACACCATCTCCATGGGAGGGTCAGAGGGGAATGGCAATGGAGTGTGATGAGATGACTCCAGGTGGAGGCAATGGAGTGAGATGTGATGACGCAGGTGGAGGCGATGGAGTGTGATGTGATGGCTCAGGTGGTGGCGATGGAGTACAATACGATGAC
This sequence comes from Coenobita brevimanus, assembly GCF_032717465.1. Classification (NCBI taxonomy): domain Eukaryota; kingdom Metazoa; phylum Arthropoda; class Malacostraca; order Decapoda; family Coenobitidae; genus Coenobita; species Coenobita brevimanus. The sequence goes on from NC_137009.1 coordinate 3,412,955, forward strand.
AGAGGAGGTGGTGAGGGAGACAGCTGTGATGGCCTGTGAGGTGGCGAGAGAGACTGCTGCGATGAATGATGAGGTAGTGATGGTGTCAGTTGTGGTGGCTCACATTGTGGTGAGGGAGACAGAAACAGTGGCTGAGGTGGTGTGGGAGATGGAAGTCAAGACGAGGAAGCCAGCTATGGAGTGGCAGAGTACCTTAGTGGAGACACAGGTGACATGTGAGACGAGGATCGGCTGGAGGTTAGGTCCAGCACAACGGGCCGAGCATGTCATCGGCGTGAGGTGTCCCTTGGTGTTTCTCTCCTGCTTGAAGGTTGGGGAGATGATCTGTTGGTTGAGGGATGGGGAGATGCTCTGCTTGTCAAGGGCTGGGGAGATTCTGTGTGACTTGCTGGCATGGTGGGGGTCTGCATGAAGAAGGCTGTGATCGTAGTCTGCCTGGCCGCCCTCTTCTTCTCCTCGAGCTTCGTCCTGTAGACTTTCATCCCCTCCTCGAGCTTATTAGCTGTGTCCCTGCTTCGTCCTGGGAGGGGTTCGTGTGTTCACATAAAGTCAATTATCTCGTCCAGCTTCGTTAGATCTCCTTTAGGATTTTGATATTCAGAGCTATAACCTCAGGCATGACCTCCTCCTCCTCTGCCTCCTGATGCACTGGCTGGATCTCCATATTGATGAACTCCATGTTGCTGAGCTCCTCCCTGTGGCTCTCGAGAACCTCCTCCGTGTTATCCTTGTCAACCTTCCCAAAGCCTGCCTCGTGCGACAATTCGACTATGTCCTGCTGCACATGCTGGACAGGCAGAGCTTGCACGCCCTCAGGGAAGCCAGTGAAGGAGTGCATGCACTCTGGCCACAGCTTCTGCCATACACTGTTCATTGTCACCTGGCTAACCTCACTCTAAACTGCAGTGATATTCTGAAGGGCGTGGTGTATATTATAGCCCTTCCAAAACTACTGCACTGTTGTCCTGTTATCACTGTCACAGGCTCTCCTTCTGCATCATGCAGCAGAGGTATTAAACCTTGAAGGCAGCGATCACCACTTGGTCCATCCGCTGCAGTAAGGACTTGGTGTTGGGAAGCAGGAACACCACCTCAATATTGCTGGCCCATTCCTTCATAGCAGGAGGGTGGCTTGGTGCATTTTTCACCACCACAAAAAATCTGTTCACCAAATTTCCACGCGAGGTATACCTCTTCAGCACACAAGAGAGGTACGAGTGGAAATATGACGAACGGATATCTGAAGTCAGCCAGGCCTTCTTGTTCGACTTCCAGATAACCCCAAACTTCTCTACACCAGAACCCTGGGATTCTCAGAGTGGTAGACAAGGAGTGGCTTCAACTAAAGGTCGCCCTCAGTGTTGCCTCCCAGCAGCAGTGTCAGCTGGTCCTTTGAGGGCTTGAATCCTGGCATAGACCTTTCCTCCTGTGCAACATATGTCTTGGAGGACATTCTTTTCCAAAAGAGCCCAGTCTCATCAAAATTCAAGACCTGCTTTGCACAATGGCCACCCTCCTCGATGATGCATTTCAGTTCATCAGGAAACGCTGCTGCCACCACTGTATCTGCACTCGCCGCCTTACAGTACATCTTCACGTGGTGGAGGATTGCTGGTCTCTTGAACTGGTCAAACCATCCATGGCTTACCTTAACCCGCCCCGTCCCGACCGATTTTCCACCACTGACTCCCCCCAATCCCGACCAATTTTGGAAATTTTTTTTGGAGGGCTCAAACCTCCACTTTTGGTCGGAAACATCGAAAATTCAGAGGAATTGCTCACCTGAGGTTTAAAATACTCGATACAGGTAGAAGTACTCCTTACCTTACTGGGTTTTCTATCAGGCTGGCTTCAAAGAAAACGAGTTCTATGGGAGGGTAACTATTCCACACCACTCATAAATGGTATTTATTTATTTATTTGGTACGAATTTATATGTAGTACGAGAGTATATTGGTTTTCAAACAGTAATATAGGCAATATAAGCATTATTTCACTCACTAACACATCAACATACCTGACCTTTTTTGGTGACATTACCTGATCATCATTTCTTACTGTTTCTTCCTCTAATGCTACGTAAGCTTTGTCCTCCACATTGTCATCGATTGGGGAATCACTCTGGCCTTGAATGTCTTTATTGGCCAGGTCACTGGTAACAGGTGAATTGCCGAGACAATGGCATGAGGGGGGGGGAGGTCATGCAGAGTAAGGCATTGTCCCTGCCTGGCATCTTGTAGAGGAAGGTGTCCCGTGTATATGTACCGACAAGCACGAACGAAAATTGAAAATTGTGCAAATTATGAACCTTGCAATTGCGCAACGTACTGGTACGTCAATGGGTCTAGCTGTGACAAAACGTTGTGATGTACCCATACATCGATGGGATGCCTTGGGTTAAAGGTCTTGCTTCCATCCAGATCATGCCTGACCTTTATTTCGCCCCATAGTGAGAGAACCTTAGTGCATATAATTGCCTGGCACATGGGTTCCTTCTGCTGGTTCTGATCCTTCACCCACATGTGCAGCATCCGCTCCAGCTCCTGCATCGCTGGTGGGTGATACGGGGGACTGATAAGGTTGTAACCTCCCCAGCAGCAGCCTTAATGGCCTCCTTCTTTTTGATGATGATGGAGACAGTTGACTGGGCCAGGTGGAGAGCCTACACGATAGCACATGCACCTTCGCCTTTGTTGTGGCTCTTAAGAATTTCTGATTTCACCTCTAGTGACACAGTCTTATGCACACACTTCATAGGAACATCACCAGCACCACCACTAGCAGGCCACCAACCACCATGACTAGAGCCTCCACTAGCACCACCACTAGCCCCACCATATGCAGCACCATTACCAAACATTATCACACTTATTTTGGCCAAAAATTACACAGTATCACACTCCTTACATGATTATTATCACTGCTTTGTGCAAGGCAATGCTCAAACACGGTTACGACGCACTACGATAGCTTGCGTAATGTTGGTGGTGCAACACGATGCATGGTGGGCGAGTGTAAGGGAGATCCTCACTCTGAAATGGCCGGTGCGAGAAGAGCAATATGGGTGACCACGGGGTGATCGATGGCTGTGGGGCCTGCTCAAGTGTTTCTGCACATCTTGGGAGGGCAGGCTCAGCTGGCCACGGGAATGTGCGCGATTCAAAATTTCGGCCTGTTGTCTGCGGACACCACATCGGAGGGCTCATCATTAAACGGGGGCTTTGCTATTGGGTATTGGGGCATGGTGGAATTTGTGTCTCCATCCAGGGTATCGCATCTAGGGGTATCGAATTTGGGGGCATTACTGTATCTATCTATATCTGTCTATATATATCTATATATATATATATATATATATATATATATATATATGTCTATACACAGATACATATAGGTACACATAAATCCATACCCCAATTTCCGGCTGCATTGTGTACGAGTGGGAGTGTTCAGTCAGCAAGTATGTCGGATAATGAAGTAATTTTCCCCATTAAATACTGAATACAAGCCAAAGGTGCATTCCAAGCCCAAACCCATTCTCACATATACCTTAGTCAACAGAAGCTGACACAGAAACACCGTAGGTAATGTTATTATTCTCATAAACAATTCTGTTGCTAAAAAATGAAAAAGCAAACATCATAAGCACGAAGGTAATTTGGGTGAGACGTGAGGTGTGAGATACCTGAGAAGTGATAGGTAGCTGCTGGCAGTGCACGAAGTGGGGGTGGGGGTGGATGTGGGGATGGGGAGGGAGACAAGCAGGGGTTGGAGAGGGTGAGGGGACTGGAGAGAGACAAGTTGGAGTGGGGGAGGGAGACAAGTGGTGGTGGGGGAGGGTGGGGGGACAGGGAGGGAGACTAGCAGGGATGGAGGAGGGTGTGGGGACAGAGAGGGAGACAAGAAAGCCAGACTGTCCTACTGGCCCCTCTCCACCCAGTCTCACTCACTCATTCACTCACTCTCACTAACTCTCACTCACTGTCACTGACTCACCCACTCACTGACCCACTCTCTTGCTCACTCTCACTGATTTTCTCACCGACTTACTTTCTCACTCACTCTCACTGTCAATGACTCTCACTAACTGACTCAATTTCACTCACTCACTGACTCACACTCACTCACTCACTCTCATTCTCTACTCTCTACCACTCACCCACTCACTCACTGAATCACTCACTCACTCTCACTCTACTCTCTACCACTCACCAACTCACTCACTGACTGACTCACTCACTCTCCACTCTCTACCACTCACTCACCCACTCACTCACTCACACTCTCTCTCTCTCTCTCTCTCTCTCTCTCTCTCTCTCTTTCACACACACACACACACACACACACACACACACACACACACACACACACACACACACACACACACACGCATACACACTGGGAGACAAGCTGGGCTGGGGGAAGGTGGGGTTATGGGTAGTTAGACAACCGGGGGTGGAGGAGGGCTGGGGAATGGAGAGGGAGACACACCTGTCAGTGCTGAGCATGGCGAGGGATGGAGGAGGGATGGGGGAAGAAGAGAGGGGGATGGAGGGAGGACAGGGAGAGCCATGTGCACCACCACATCCTGTTCTGACAGGCTCATTTCAAACCTAGGGAAGGGTGGAGTGTTCGGACTTGTTCACCAAGTGAATTGGTGAAAGGAGAGGAGAGCCAAAAGTAAATGTGAACACTGAAATCTCAGAGGAAGGAGAAATGGATAGGATGTGTTTCATCGTAGAAGTAAGATAGTCAGAGAATTCTTCATATTCTGTTGAATTAGGGGATGAGTAAACAGCACATAATAATTTTATTCTGAGAATGACAGGAAAGCCGAAGCCAGAGTAGAAAGTTTGAAAGAAGTTTAGGAACACGAAAGCAAGATATGTTGTTGGGTGCATATATGCACTTTGGTTTTGAAATGAGTATAGAGAAAGTGCAAAGGAGTACAAAAGAAAACAAACAGCAACAGACCTTATGGTCTTTTTGAGGTTGTTTGTTACAGAGTAGACTATGACCATGAGATCTAATTCTACTCTCTGAAGGATAAAAATAAGGAGGGAAGAAGGCTACCCCCGGCCTCCAAATCCTCCAGTTAAAACTGGCAGGAAAAAGTGACAAAAACCACCATGCATCATGGAAAAACTGACATGGAAATTTCATAGGAGAGACTGAAAAAGAAAAGTTACATTCTACAATACTTTATCTACAAATTACCAGTCTGAACAACCTGAAAAAGGAAGTATTGAAGTATAATGAATAATCTAATAAAGAACAACTAACACAATACATTATGTACGGGTAATTTGATGTAACACGGTGTCTGTAGACACAGCATGGAAAATGCACACAGTGTGGATATTCTGTGGTGGTGTGGCAACCTTGCCTGGAGCTTTTAAGGTAGGCAGTAGTCAGTCAAGCACCAGCTCTGTTCACCCAACTGAGACAAGGAACTTTCCGATGTAGGACAAGTACACAAGTTACCTCCAGAAGCAATGACCCCTGGTACATTTTAAAAATCCCAATGGTGGTCAGTTAACTAACAGGGATCCTCAGTGATCCACAGCCCATCACAGGTCGAAAGTAAGAGTAGTGACCGGTAACCCAGGGCTATCTGTGCATATCCTAGTCTGTGCTTATACTATATTTGCATTTGATAAATAGATACAGGTTCTGAAAATTAATTATATATGCACACACAAGTGTCATATACAGGAGTAAACATATTAAGCTGGGGGTTAAACGATGGATACTTACCCAAGCAACTTTTAAAGGTTAGTACTGTATTACAATTTATTACACTGTTGGGCAATTTGTTCCATATATTTACAACTCTGTTAAAGAAGAAATGCTTAGCTTCATGCGACTGGAATCGTTTGTCAATCATTTTATGCCCATAGCTTCTAGTGTAATCGAGTGATCAACTGTGAACTATTTATCGACAGCCATTTTATCATGTTCTTTGAATATTTTGAATACTTGAATTAAAGTTCCTCATAACCTCCATTTAGGTAACGAGATTCAGGGCTTCTAATCGTTCCTCGTACGGTTTATTTCTCAATCAAGGTATCATCTTTGTCATCCTTTGCTGTACTCTTCTAAGTTTCTCCATATCCTTTTTATAATATGGTGACCAAAACTGAACGCAATACTCCAAGTGTGGGCATAGTAGGGAATTATACAAAGTGAAGACGATATTATCGGATTTTCATTCAAATGATCTACCTATGAATCCACTCAATTTATTGGCCTTTTTCACAGCTTCTGTACATTGTTTACTTGGTTTCAGATCGTTCGTTATTATAACTCTTAAGTCTTTTTCATGGATTACCCTATTAAGTTGGACAGTATTCATGTAAAAATTAGCTCTTACATTTTAACTGCCAATGTTTACCTCTTTACATTTATTAATATTGAAATCCACTTGTCATGCTTGGGCCAAATAAAACAGTTGATCAAAATCTCTTTGAATTGCCTGCCTATGTTGTGCTGTATCTGTTATGTTACCATTTTAGTATCGTCAGCAAATTTTGAAATCTAACACCATAATCCTTCATCAGTATCTTTTATATATATTTAAAAAAAATAAGAATAGGACCTAACACTGAACCCTGCGGTACTCCACCTGTAACGTTTATCCAGTCTGACTTTTTTTCATTTATTGCAGCTCTGTGCTTTCATCCGGTAAGCTAATCTTTTACCCACCCAAGAACACTTCTGTTGAAACCATGTGCCTTTACCTACTGAAGAAGTCTGTTGTGTGGAATACAGGAGGATACAGAGAAGGATTGGCTAACAGTTCCCTCGGACAGCTGAATCTCAGTTAGGAAGAGAAGGTGAAGTTAAGAGGAGGAGAGGTGGTGCTGAACAGAGAGAAAATTAAAGGAAAGGCCACGAATGTTGCAGAAATGAAGAAGTAGAGAGGCAGACAGTGATTCCAGGCAGCTCGCTGGGTCGTCACCGGGAGAGGAGCGGATGGTGGGGTCATTTATGGCTCCCCTCCCCCCCGGGGGACTCCGAGGCTTGGTTAAACGACACCATTTTGGTTAATTATGATTTGGAAATCTAGTGTGTAATGTGCATGTAGTTTGGTATTGACAGTTAGTGAAACTTGTATTGGAACGCATGCTGCCCTACTTTCTGCGCTGCTGAAACACTAAAAAAGTTCAACAAGGGGGAATGGTCAGGACTAGTCCTAAGGGCTGACGAAACGGGAGCTCCTGCTCTCCCTGTGTACTGTACACATCTACAGTACACGTTCACGAAGATACACATATACGCACATGCACTCACAAACACTTACACATATACATGCCCACACAAATGCACACATACATACAAATACACAAACACGTATACACACACATACATACACACACACACATACTGAGAGAGAGAGAGAGAGAGAGAGAGAAAGGGTCAGTAAAACACAGCACAGGTTTTAATATTCATTGCATAGACAATAAATAGTACACACTGAGGCAACTGAATAATATAGTTTCCTTATTATTCCATACCACAAAGGAACTGCCCAAGGGAGTGTTGGAATATATTAGGATGAAATTCAGAACCCTTTAGAAATCGGCTACTGATTTTTTAAAGCAGGTGCCGTATTTTTCACCAAGTTTTTCAGAAATAAAATTTGAATTCCTGAGGTAGGCCTACTCCCGTCTGTAGCCTAAAACAGAAATATAACTTCACTTCTTCCCATGCTATGGGAATGAAAACTCAACACCACCACTCGCGTCTCTCGGCTACATATCATAGAGTCGGGAGTCCTGTGCTTGACAGCCATCAGATTGAGAAGTAATTCTGTGTGTTAATGCTGTCGCGTGCACAAGGTAGGGTGGACTCAAAACAATCACATAATATGGGAGAAAGCAAAAGGCACAATAGTTGGTTTTGTTACTATTTTATACAAGAGAGCAAAAAGGGGAAAACAGGTTCAAAATGCAAATTATAAAAAGGGGAATGCGCAACGGTATTGAGCAATACAATCAATGAGTTAATAAAAGGGGAGGATAATCACAGCAACAAATCTGACATTACACGGATACTTTAACACATGAATAACTAGAAACTAAGCCAAAACTCTAGACACCCGTAGGGCAGCAGCGTATTCACAGCTGCATATCAGGGACGAGAGCCTATACGGCGCTTCTTAACTGAGGTTGGAAAGTGATCACAGGTAAAGGTGGAAGTTGTGTGGAGGCTACTTGTAGCGTGGACTGTAAGGATATGCTAAGTGTAAACAAGAGTGTAATAAAAGTGTGTAAAAGAGTGTCACCATGACATGACTGAGTTTCTGTGTGTGAAACAAGTGTGGTGTGAAGAGTGCGTGTGTGGCAAGCCTGCTCTCTGCACCCTTTATTCACTCCCAAGCAACGTGAGTAATTGGAGTTTCCTAGTGGCACCATCATCTGTGATTGGTGAAGTCCATGCCTGGGCCTCAGCATTCAAGGGCATTTCCGATCGAAGTGGGACCCAGAGCTAGGTCAGGTCCCATGGGACCACAGGTGTTTGGAACAAAGCAGGAGAGCTGTCAAAAATCGGCTTGAGTTGATTAGTCTGGGGCACCTTGATCCGTCGTAATCCCTCATAATCCCACAGTGACATTATCTATCTATCTATCTATTGCCAGACGCCTCAATCCCGTTTGGGGTGGCCACAAACAAATCGCCTCCAAGTCGCCCTGTCCCCCGCCATTTCACCACCCTGCTCCCAACTCACACCCCCCTCTCTCATATACCTCTCCACCCCATCCCTCCATCTCATCCTCGGTCTCCCCCTCCCTCTTCCACCCTCCACCTCACTCACATACACTCTCTTCGTCAGTCTTTCACCCTCCATCCTCTCCACATGGCCAAACCACCTCAGTGTGTTCCTCACAACGCTCCCTATCACATCCACATCAACACCACAACGCTCCTTTATATCCTCATTCGTCAGCCTGTCTCTCCACGTGACTCCACAAGCTCCTCTTAAATAACTCATTTCCACTGCTCTCACTCTTGACTTGTGTCCTTCCAACAACGTCCAAGCTTCACTTCCGTACGTTAGAGTTGGTATCACAATACTGTCATGTAGTAACTTTTACTTCCATGCTCACTTCCCTGTTTCTTATCACTGCTTTCAAGGAACCAGCAACCTTTCTTCCCTGCTGTACCCTTTCAAGCACTTCACCCTCCAAACCTCCATCCTTACTCATCACACTACCCAAATACTTAAACGTACTCACATTTTCCAATTCCTCACCATCCAACCTCGCTATACATTCACTGACTTCACCTCTCTCAAAGACCATCACTTTACTCTTCCCTACATTCACCTTTAGGTTCCGTTTCTTACACACTCTCTCAAACTCATCCACCAAGCCTTGCAGCTCCCCTTCATCTTCACTCAACAACACAGTATCATCTGCAAACAACAGTACAGGGAGTTTCCAAACACTATCCTCTCTCACCAGGGCCACTCCAACATCCACTACCCTACCTTGTACCTCTTTTATTACCCCATCCATGTACAGATTGAACAACCGTGGAGACATGACACATCCCTGTTTCAAACCAACTTTCAAAGAGAAAAATTCACTTAGTTCACCATCCACACGCACTGCAGCCTTAGCACCATCATACATACTCTTCACAGCATTCAACAACTTCCCATCTACTCCATATATTCTTAACACTTTCCACAATCCTTGTCTATCCACCCTGTCATATGCTTTCTCCAAATCCATGAAAGCCGCATACAACTTCTTTCCCTTCTCCTAGAAACTTTTCCACTAAAGATCTAAGAATGAATATCTGATCTACACAACCTCTTCCCTTCCTAAAGCCTCCTGTTCTTCTCCAACTAATTTCTCTGTTCTTTCTCTAACTCTGTCTATAAGTATCCTACCATACACTTTTCCTATTATACTAAGAAGACAAATGCCCCTATGATTACCACACACTTCTTTTTCCCCTTTTCCTTTGTACAAGGGAATAATTATACCTGACTTCCAATCCTCCGGGACTCTACCCTTCCTCCCAGGCCAATCTGCACATCTTCCACATCCATTCTACTACTATCTCTCCCCCATGCTTCAGCATCTCACCACACTCCATCAATTCCTGGGGCTTTCCCGATTTAACTTTCTTCATTGCTTCCACAACCTCTATCCTACTGATTTCTACCTGTCTTCTCACCTCCCTCCTTCTCCCAGCCATTCCCCAGCCACTTATACTCGCATTACTTCCATCCTCTACGTTCAACAATTCCTTAAAGTGTTCTCTCCATCTGCTCACTTTATCTCCCTTCTCCACAAGTAATCTACCATGTGTATCTTTCACTCACCTGCTAACTTCACTTCCACCCTGTCTTACCCTTTTCACTTCTCTCCAGAACATTTTCTTACAGTCCCTCCACTTTACACTCAAATTCCTTCCAAATTCCTGATCCACTCTCTTCTTACTCTCTCTTACTAATCTTTTCACCTCTCTCTTCCTTTCCACTTTTAACTCTCTTCTGCCTCTCAACTTCTTCCACGCCCCTATTTCTCATCCATTCATTGTATGCTTTCTTCTTTTGTGCCACAGCCTGTTTCACCTCTTCAGTCCACCACGCTGTTCCTTGCACCCCTCCGTCTTCTCTTCCTTCCACACCACATCACATGCTGCACATATTTCTTCTGTAAATATCTTACACACACCTTCCACGTCTCCCATCTGCTCCAATTCATATTTGCCCAATCGTTCCTCCACTTCTCTCTTATACTCTGCCTTTTTCTCATCCTCTTGTAACCTTTCCACTCTCCTTGCAACTACTCCTTCCTCTCGTCTTTCCCTTCTTCTATTCCTCCATCTTACTTGCATCCTAATTCTGGCCACCACCAAGTAGTGGTCAGAAAGGCCACTCCCCCAACCTCTATAAACTCTTGCATCCAATATACATCTTCGCATCCTTTCATCCACACACACATAATCAATCATTGCCTTCCTTTCATTCAGTTCACCACCCACCCTTCTCATCACTCGCCATGTATACCTGTGGATCATTTTATGCCTGAAGAGGGTATTGGCTATTACCAACCCTCCCAGCACAGATGTCCACTAACGCACTCCCATTCTCATCTATCTCAGCAGGCACACCCCACTCTACCAACTATTCCATCCACCTTCACATTACCAACTTTACCATTCATATCACCGATCAAAAACACTCTCTCATTCCTTCCAAACTTTTCCATGCACACTTCCACATTTGTCCAGAACTCTTCTCTCACTCTTCTAGCACGATCTTGCGTTGGCGCATACACACACACACAATCGCCCACATTTGTATTCCAACTTTCAACTTTACCCACACAATCCTTGACCCAACTGATCCATACTGTCTTATGCTCTTCTTCCATCTTTTACTCACAACTATACACACTCCTTCCTTTGCCCTCTCATTCTCATCTACTCCCGCACATATACCCCATCCATACTCCCATTCTCTCACACTTTCTCCTCTCCATTTTGTTTCAGTTATTCCACATACATCCACTTTCGCATCCTCAAGCACCTGGACAATCTCTCTCTCTTTCACCTCATCATTCGCTCCTCTTACATTCCATGTACACATTACCAAGTCCTTTGTCCGGTCCTGGGTCGTCAACGTTTGGTCAGTCCTTGTCCGAGGCTTCTTGTTTGTTTTTTTAGTTAGTTGTTTTCCGGGGAGGGGCACTAACCCTCCGCCAACCCTTTTAGTCGCCTTTTACGACAAGCAGGGATACTGGGGGAGTATTCTTGAAAACCCCCCCTACCCCCAGGGTTAATCCTGGTGCTGTCACTCTGGTTTTCCCTGCTTTATTCTCTCTCTCTCTCTCTCTCTCTCTCTCTCTCTCTCTCTCTCTCTCTCTCTCTCTCTCTCTCTCTCTCTCAGAACGGGAGTTCAGCTGCCGCTACAATGTCGACAACATTATCTCCTTACTTTTCTCACTTGAAACAGTGGCCTTGATTGGGAGGTTATAGAAACTCTTCAGTCCTTTCATATAGCTTTTGTTATTAATGATACATTATTTACCAATAATACAATAATACTGTGTTTATGAAAAATATAGTGATGAGAATCAGTTGTGCACATTCTTGATGAAAATTCTTTACTCCATATAACAAAACGGTTATTTAATAACATAATCGTTGGAGTATGACTGTTTAGATAAATACTGTAGCTTTCCTACTGGAAGCGTAAATGAATTTTTATGAGTATTTAAAAACAGAGAACAATGAGGCAAGATATATAAATTGAAGACTAAGTCTTCTAAATAAGGTGGGGGGGCTGAGAAGGAGAGGAGGAGAGAGGGAGTTGAGTGGAGAGCAAAAGTACTAGAAGGGAGGAAGTAGTAGGTGGAGGGAGAGAAAGGGGGAGGGAGAGGTGAGTAAGGTAGTTGGATGGGAGGGAGAAGGATAGGAGGGAGGGGAAAGTCGAGTATGGTACAGGGCAAGGTAGGGAAGAGGGGGGGAAGATGCCAGTTGGTAAAATAGGGAGGACATAGGAAGGAAGAGTGGATAAATTGATTAGGTTCATTTTCACCCACTATCCACACTACATTCAAGGATCACAGTAATGCTCATGGCCTGAGATCAACCAACCTTAATAAAGTACAGTATATAACAGCATATAGGACGAGTGGTGGGTGTTGTAGTGGTGAACATGGAATGTATGTTTGTTTTCTTTACAGTCAGAACAAGGTATTATTCGTGTCATGTGTAATTTTCTGGTAGCGAAGGGTAACCGCAACTTTGATATTGGTTATAGTAAACAGGTTAGCCATTACTTATCAAATTATTTATATTCCTTTTCATCATCGTTATTGCCATGTTACCTTTTACAACATTATTAGCTTGTGGCTGCTCCTACCTCGATCTGCTTTTGTTTATAATGGCAAACTATGCACATGAACACCCATACAACTTCGACTGTTTGGAAAAGTATCTGCTTTCAGCAGTTTAATATTATCATTCTCACTCAATTTTCCCACGTAAAAGAGACGGTGGGAAAGTAGCTTACAAAATAATGCGTTTCAGGGTTAGCTGGTTAAGTATTTCATGGAATATGGACTAAGACCAAAGTAACTGCAATTTATATACAGCACATTTTTTTTTTTTTAATGCACAGCAACACTAGCTTAACGCTATTGTACATAATACTATTCTGTGAGAAATAGATTTTTCTACTTCACTGCTCCAGTTAAGTATTCAGTATTAAGATCAACAATAACAACAGCAACTACCAAGGATGCACCCACCGTTTTCGTATACCATTCAGTTCATGAATCGTGAAAAATACATTTGTGTAGATCGTTTCGCGAAGAGCTGTAACCACCATTCAGAAGGGCAGGATGGTGTGTGAATGGTTGTGTGGCTAATTTTACTGAGTACGCAAGTGAACAGTACGGCCTTTGCCTTTTCTCGGATGCTACTTCGCCACTTCTCTTCAATTCTGGAATCCACCGACTCTTCAAATAATTTTATTCTTGCTAGCTCAGAATCAATTTATTCAGTTAAATTTGATTTTTTAGCTTCAGTCTTCCTTAACCCCCTCATGAAATCTTCCCGTAACTGACAAATAATATACTGTATATATATAAAGAAAAATGTATGACTCACTGCAGTTATTTAAGTACAGTATAAAGGGGGTATCACACGGTACCTGAAATCGTGGTTTGCTGAAGAAATCGTGGTAACCGCCCCTGAAACCGTGGTAGCCGCAGAGGATTTCGTCGGCAAAAGTGGATTTCGTTCAAATCCATTCCTGCCCACGGAATCAGGAACAAAATGTTTTCTCTGATAGCAGAGTGGGCTGAATGGAGAACTTGCAGGCCCTACTGCAGTATTTTATTTATTTTTTAAAAGTTATAATTCCCTCCTAGAGTGCCTATTACTTTCCATTATATATATTATTAATTATGAAAGCTTAAATAATCTTTTATATTATGTACGGGAGAAATAACGATGTTGATAATTCAGTAGTTTATATTGGAGAGCGGGTACAGCATACCATGCTGGGTGAAGGAATATTGTATATATCTCGCCATTCATTCAACACTGCAGATGTGATGGCATCTGGGCAGATAGTATGGAAAAGGGCTGCTGAAATTGCCCTCATTGAAAAAATAAGGCCATTCCCTTGTCACGACAAGGCAGCTCCACAGCCGCCTTCTCGTGGTTTTGGCAACGGCGGCTTCTTTCTTCTGAAGTGCCACCACTGCAAGAGCCAATGCAGCAATCACTCTCCCGTCAGCAAATTCAAGAAAAGCCATGTTGTGTCTGGTACGTGTGACTCGTGTGAGACGGTGGGACAGACTACTGTTTGCTTTGTTTACAATTTTGCCGACCGTTGGCGGAGTTTGAGGAACATGTGTGATAGGGTTTGTGCCTGGTTCCAGCAAACCAGGATTGTGTTCCGTCAGTAAACCATGATTTCAGGTACCGTGTGATACCCCCTTAAGTCTTCGAAGAATAAAAAATTATTTTAAAGCCACTTCTCTCGTGTGAGACATGCTGCAGCACCATTAATAATATTTCATTAGGAACTGCCGTCTTAATATTGCTCCTGTACCTGAAAGCTGGACAAATGGAACACTCAGGGTATGAAAGCAAGCTAAGCTTCAAACTTCGGGTTCTTCCGACAGTCAAACCAGTGCTCTGGAGGAAGCAGGTGGATGGTGTTGGGGGGGTGAGCTTATGCAATCAACCTGCCCTCTATCGGCAGCCTTTTGACATTTACCCTGTCCCATTCTTAGTGTTCACGACTACCCACCAACCCACAAAGGATGGCTGGACATTTTATTCGGGTGGTGCCACTTCAAAACTACCACTCCCACCCACCTTCATTATCAACCTCACTCACTCAGTCACTTCAGCACTGTCATTTTCACTCAATCTCGCACATTCTCCACCTTCACTATAACTCACACAGCCATTCCATCACTGTTATTCTCAAACATGATCCATCTTCTCTTTCACTAGAGTGTTGAATGAGAAACTAACAAGCAGAGAAGGGAGACAGCAATCCAGCAACTGAAGTAAGCGGAGGCAGTCCAGCTCCAGACACCAACCACCTGACACTCCAGAAACACACGAGTTGACGGAGAACATGGCAGCTAAGGCTGTGGGCCAGGTGCCATGATTTCACGTCCGGGGAGGCGTTGGTTTTCTGACTCGTCGGAACACATGGGATGATGTATTCATCCACCGTTCATCCATCGTCTCCCCCAACCATGCCCACCCTGTGCCTTTGCTTGTGGCTGGCGAGGTGGTTGAGTTCGTCATGGTGGAGGATGACAAGGGTCCCGCAGCTGCCTCTGTCACTGGTCCAGCTGGAAAGGCAGTGCAGGGCTCTCCCCGTGCCCTCCCCAGTCGTTGACGTCGTCCTAGCCTTCAGTCTGCCTCTCCTGCCTCCTCTGCCTCCATCATTGTCACCATGTGTGTGGAGGTTGTTAAGGCTTTCTCGGTGGGGGGGAGGGTATGGCAGTCCTCGCCCAGCGCCTGCCTGCCATCTTCTAGGCCAATGGGCTCCCTGTCATGTTAATCCCCGAGTTGCTTTCCTCCTCACCCCGTGGTGCAGAGGAGACATGGGAGGAGGGTCCCTTATCGTCGTCCTGGACCCCTTGTGACCCCCATCACCTTGGTCCCAAGGGTGATGCAGTTGCAGCCCTCGACTGCCCCAACGAGGATCCAGTTGTCAGGGAGGGGTAATTCCTGCTGATTTGCCTCTCAGTCCCTTCTTCATTTACCTATGGAGGTTGGAGACACTGCTTCCTTGTCACCCCTTGCGGATGCCTCTGCTGCCTCTGTGTCTTCTGTGGTGCCCACTGCCGTGGTTCCTGTTCCTCCTCTGTGCCAGGCATTGGAGAGTCCCAGGCCCTCTGGCTCAGCCCGGCAACTCACCTGGGGCGATTTTGCCTCACTACCCCAGTCTGGCCTCGACCTTTTTGAGACCATTACACCATTATATGGACTCTGCGCCTCTGGGATCTAGCAAGGAATTCAGCAAAGGGGACTTCCAGATGGCTATGCTCTGCTTCACCGAGCTGCACCAAGGGTCACTCCAGGCTGTCACCAACCCTGATGTATATAAGATCCTGTCCTACACACTTGAGGTCGTGCAGTCTCATCTATCTGACGATCACGACTCGGACTCTTCCACCAGTTCAACTCCTGTTTGAGCCAGCCTTCAGTCGTCAGTGCCAATGTCGTCTGTTGTTTCTTGAGTCCCTGTTTTGTCTTGTGTATATGGACCCTGGCTTAATGGCCACATTATGGCCCATAGCGATTAAGCACCAGATGAATAAATAAATAGAATATAAATACTCTTACTCCATCACTCACTTGTTCCACCTTCTGTCACCATAGTGATTGGCATAGCAATAAGATAACAACATACTCGTAGATAACGTAACTGATAACTTTTCCCTGATATGCTTGAGCGCTTCGGGCCTCTGTTTACAACTTACTGTAGATTATATAAAAGGACAGATAATTACAAAACAACTTAACCCCTTCAGTTCTATGACATACTTACTTTTTTGAAGATAACACTATTGAATATTATTAAACTTAAAAATGATCTCAAGATGTGAAGGGGTGTGATCAAGGCTACTGTATCCTTCTCCACCAAATGTGTCATTGGAATGAGGTGATCAGGTTACAATAACAGTGTTTTTTTTAATAAAATCCTGAGCTTTGGACCAGTGAAAATGGAAATTTGTCATTCATTTTCTTTGCTTTCCTGTACGATGCCTTAACCCTTTAAATCCCGTGACGAGTTTCTTACTTTGTGCTTGCAACCACCAGGCAACTTTATTGTTTACTAGAGATTTCTCATACTAAAGGGTTTGTTATAGGCTTCATTAACCACAGCACTACCGGGGTGTTGCTGGATTGAAAAATATTGTCTTTTAGCAGCAAGAGTAGAATATGACGGTCTGGGAGTGAAGGTGTTAAGGTTGTGAGCCAATACCTAGCAACGAGAAATGTTCAGGATATTTAAACAACTTTGTTGACGCTCGTTAATAAAACATCATGATATGCCTTAGTTTGGTGGAGGATAAAAAAAAAAATGGGGCAGAAAATTACGCTTTCTTGTCAATAAAAAACTTAGCGTGAGGGTGTTGTAGTCTGATATGGAATAACATTAACTCGTACATACCTGTACAGTTTTTAGATTTTCTATAATTAGGCTGACTGTGGCCTTGAAGTGTGTGTGTGTGTGTGTGTGTGTGTGTGTGTGTGTGTGTGTGTGTGTGTGTGTGTGTGTGTGTGTGTGTGTGTTGGTCAGGAGTGGGTGGGGATGGGGCACAGATAAGTTGGTACGGGTACTGGTTGTCATTGTGCTGTGCTGTGAGGACAGTAGTGCAGCGCTGGATATCACAAACTGTAATCGTGTTTAGCCTTCATACTGTCACAGTAAGTTCCTTTTCTTAACGTTACTTGTAGCTTACAATAATATCTTTTTCTGTACTTTCACTCTTTGCAAACTGAGATACACTTTACTCCATTAATCCGTTTGAAATCAGAGAAGGTCTTTTGAATTTATTTCTGTTATCTTTAAAGAATTCTTAGACTGGAAGGCAGAGGTAGTTTTATTAACCCCATGAGAATCAGGCATCTCCCCATAAACCTTTTACAGTCGCAGGGAAAGAATATTTTAGAAAATACGTCCTGGGACTGAAGAAGTTAACAACTTCACTATTGGCGAGGCGTTGCCGAACCCTCGTGACCGTCACACCACTGACAGTGAGGTTCGTATTCTCGTCAGCTGTTTACCACTTTTTCCATAACGATTTATTTTCCTTCCCGCAAATTACTTATCTCTTTTACGTTATTAATACTATTTTCATATCATGATTCGGATAATAAAAAACTCATCTATAATCATACAGTAAACACGCCTTAAACATAAATAAACTGGTAAGAAGGGATGCTAGAGAGCTAATTTATCCGACGAGAATGCGGTCTTAAAAGACAATCGGTACGTAACATGTTGACAACGTTGTTAGGTCACTTGGCAACGTACAGTCATGGAAATTTCTTCGCATGTTTGTGTCTGAAGCATAAGGCAGTGAATATGTGGAGTTATCCCCCAGCTTTCTTCTTCCTGGGGAAAATAATCGAAATGTATATGATGATTTTTATTTAAACATTAGCCCTGGAGTTTAGAGATGAGTGACGAATTTCGGTGGGGTAGATTTTTACTGCTTATCGCTGTATAGAAGGATACCGATCATGCAAACGATCTACTAACTGCGACTCTACAGCATCAATGTACAGCGTTTTTATTATACTTCCCTTTCTCTTACCTGATTAAGATTTCAAGCTCCTTACAGCTCAGCTGATAATCCTATCATTAACTTTCTTATCACTGGAGCACCTTTTGTATTCTAATCCAGTTAACGTCAGGTGAATTTATTAAGCTGAGACTGAGAGTGAGTCACAGAAGCCTGAGAGAGACGGGTTAGTAACCAAACATGGCAAGACCTTAATCTGTACCATTGGACTTATCTGCGTCAACTGATAACCCTCTGCTTTCCTGACTGTACTACCGTTGTATTGCTTGAGAACTGTATTCTTTACAGTCAGTAAATCCATAGGTCTTACTTTGGCTCATTTTATGTTGTTTGTTTCCATTTCTTGAATTGCTATTTAATCCATAGTATATACAATATAGAAATACGCTGTTTGAGAATAAAGATATTTATAAGTATACATGGGTGAGACAGGAGGGTGGAAGGGTTGTTGATAGAGCATTGATGGACTATGTGGTTGTGTCTAGGAGTATAATAGGAAGATTGTTGGATGTGAGAGTTCTGAGAGGGGAGGGTGGAGGTATGTCTGACCACTACCTGGTGGAGGGAAAGTTAAGAGTAGGTAAGAGATGGGTGAGAGCTAGGAGGGTTAGGTGTGGCATGGAGGTTTTGAAAGTGAGTGAGTTGGATGAAAGAGAGAAAATGATAGAGTATCAGGAGAAATTAAATGATGAGTGGAACGTAGTGAGAGATCAGGAAAATGGCAATATGGAGGAGGAATGGCTGTTGTTTAAGAGTGCTGTGGTGGGGCATGCAGAAGAGGTGTGTGGTGTGAGACGTGTGGGTGGTGGTGTAAGAAAAGGAAGTGAATGGTGGTGCGAGGAAGTAAGTATGGCTGTGGCTGAGAAGAGACGAGCATATGATGTGTGGCTGCAGAGGAAGGATGAGGTGTCATATGGGAGGTATAAGGAAATGAGGAATAGGGCGAGAAGGGCTGTGCGTGATGCTAAAGTGGCAGCAGATGAGAGGTGGGGTAGGCAGCTGACTGAGAATTTTCAACAGAATAAGATAATGTTTTGGAAGGAGGTGAAAAGGATGCAAAAGGGAGAGTCTGGGAAGGAAGAGTGAGTAAAAGCAGGGGATGGAAGGATGTTAATTGAGATAGATGCAGTAAAGAAGAGATGGGCAGAGTATTTTGAAAGATTGTTAAATGTAGAGGAGGAAAGGGTGGCTGAGATTGTGGTGGATGGAAGGGTGCAAGGAATAAATGTGTTGGGAGAGTTGAATGATTCTTTGATCACGAAAGAGGAAGTGCAGGAGGCAGTAAAGGAGATGAAAAATGGGATAGCTGCAGGTATGGATGGGTGAGCTGTGGAATGCCTGAAAGGTGGTGGAGCGACTAATGTTGACTGGTTAGTAAGATTGTTGAATGAGTCCTTTGTATACGTATGGTGCCAATTGACTGGGCAAGTGCTTGTGTGGTCCTCTTGTAAAAAGGTAAGGGTGGTGAATATGAATGTACTAGCTTTAGGAGTATCAGTCTGTTGAGTGTTGTAGGTAAGGTGTGTGGTAGAGTGTTAATTAAAAGAGTTAGAGAGGGTACAGAGGGAGTGATTGGTGAGGAGCAGTGTGGCTTTAGGAGTGGGAGGGGATGCGTGGTTCAGGTGTCCGCTGTGAGACAAATGTGTGAAAAGTATTTAGCGAAAGACAAGGTGGTGTTATGGGCATTCATGGATTTAGAGAAAGCGGATGATAGAATTGATAGGGAGGCGTTGTGGACTGTTTTAAGATTGTATGGACTTGATGGTAGGTTACTAAAAGGGGTGAAAAGTTTTTATGTAAACAGTAGAGCATGTGTAAGAGTGGGAAATACTGTGAGTGATTGGTTTCCCATTAGAGTGGGGCTGCAGCAGGGATGTGTGATGTCGCCTTGGTTGTTTAATATTTATATGGATGGTGTTGTAAGGGAGGTGAATGCAAGAGTTTTAGATGGAGGTCTGAGTCTGGTGAATGTTGATGGTAGAGAGTAGAATCTGAAGCAGCTGCTGTTTGCAGATGATACTGCACTGGTGGCTGATTCAGAGCAGAAATGGAGACAGTTGGTAGAGGAGTTTGTAAGAGTGTGTGAAAGGAGGAAATTGGAAGTTAATGAGAATAAGAGTAAAGTGATGAAGTGTACGAGGTCGGTAGATGGTAGGAGGATGAGAATAGTTTTGAATGGTGAGTTGCTTAAGGAGGTAGAGTGTTTTAAGTATTTAGGGTCACATGTTGCTGTGGATGGAAGAATAGATGCAAAAGTGAAGTTTGGAATGAATGAAGTAGGAAAGGTGCTGGAAGGAGGGAAAAAAGTTTATAGATGTTGTTTGCTTAGAATGGATGTAAAAAGAAGGCTGTATGACGGTGTTGTGGTACTGACTGCGTTATGTGGGGCTGAAACGTGGAATATGGGTGTAGCCCAGAGTTTGAATGGAATGGAGATGAGGTATCTGAGGAGTATGTGTGGAGTGACGCGTATGGATCGAGTTAGAAATGATGAAATGTGAAGGAGAACTGGAGTTCTTCGGGAGATGGCTGGTAGAGTTGAGCAGAGGGTGTTGCGATGGTTTGGGCATATGGAGAGCGTGGATAATGAGCGATTGGTGAAAAAGATAACTAGATCTGATGTGAGAGGTGTAAGGCTGAGAGGGAGACCACGAATAGGATGGATGGAGAGTGTGAAGTGAGTGTTGGATGTGAGAGGGATGTCTGTTGAGTAAGGAAGAGTGGCTGTGTGTGACAGAAATAAATTGAGAGAAATTGTGAATGAATAAATGATGACGCAGCCCTGAGGGGATATTCTCCCGCATTTGGTCTGATCAGCTGATCATGTCAGGTGCGGGGTAAGGGGATGGGTCTATTATGATGTGGCAGGGGTAAACCAGCTCTGCTCTTGGGCCCTGCCATGGATGTCACTGATTGCACTGTGCAGTTGACCCTCGTGCAGTGTGATGAGGTGAGGATCTGTCCCTTCTCCCCTTTGGGGCTAAGATGCGAATGAATGTGTTTGAGTGGATGAGTAAATTGGGAGTGTGTTATCCTGTCTTGGCTACCTCCTTTTCCTTGGGGGAAGCAGCCTAGGTATATATAGAGATAGATAGACAATATAGAAGTACTGCCGACTAAAGTACATTGACACATATAAAATTGGCATGCCAGATTACCTCAGTTTGCAATATATAGTACGTTTCATAAATATTGCCATGGATTGTACGGTCAGGAACAAAAGTCCTACACAGCTCGCAATCGTAATTTGACCCTGAAGCTTTTGAGGTTTGAGGATTGATGTGGTTGATAGTACTTCCTTCCCCAGCCAATAGATGTTGCACCAGAGTTGTGGGAGAGGGGAGTGGGGACGGGACGAAAGGAGAGGGAAGAGGGCAGGCAGCCATGGAAGATGCATCTCTTGCTACTGCTCACGACCTGTTGAGGGGGGACGATAGCAGATCCCAGTCTCCAGTGGCCTAGAAGATCTAAGGAACTGTAGTTTGATTTAACGTCAGGGTGAGGTTCAGCTTCATCAAGTGCCATGATACTGGTGTTAATGTTTTCATACACCACCAGGCTGTCGTTAAACCAAAACCACGACACCTCCAATGCTTATTTGGGGATAGCAAGACGGTGGAGTTTAGTCTCTTTGGGACTCCTAAGGGTCCTGAGGCTCGGCATGTCACTGGGCCAGGGGTCGTGGCCATGCAGGGCTCTGCCCATGCACAGCGACATCTCATGGCCTGGGGATGCTAGACCAGGGGTCCTGGGAGTCCTGGGGAGATAAGCACCATTGTCAAAATGTGCATGTGACGGTGAAAGTCTTTTGCGGGGGAGATAAGTGGATTTTGCACAATCTCCTCCCAAAGATCTTTGAGGAGAAGGGGCTGCCTCGCCTTATCAACCCCGAGTGTTTTGCCCACGATGTACATTCTGCCCCTCACTGATGGGCCTGGCCGCCACAACTGGCCACTCCCCGCCCAACACTGCAGAAGAGCCTGTGGCTGCAGGCTTCCCTGAACAAGACAACTGCCAAATAGATCACAGCCCCGGCTCTGGCATTGGACTCGACTAAGACCATGGCTGACATTTACCACCTGCTGTCAGAGACTGAGGAGGGGCCATTGGACTCGACTAAGACCATGGCTGACATTTACCACCTGCTGTCAGAGACTGAGGAGGGGCGGGACTCTTCTGAATCCATATCCATGGCCAAGGATGCATCGACTGGCTTCTCAGCCAAGGAGGAAGTCAATGAGTCCTCTCCTCCTCCAGCAGAGGAGGGCAGCCCATCTTCTCCTCCTATCATCGACCACAAGGATCAGCTAGATGTGTCTGCCTACCGTCACCTCCTGACACTCAAAGCTCACACCCGGTCGTAACAACTTGAAGTTTCGACAAACTTCAACCTATGTGATCTTCTCTGAGTGGCCGACCTGGGTGAGGGGATTCCATCTCTTTTGATTGTCAGGGGGGAGGAGGTGCGTCTAGCTCATCTTCATGCATTCTACCATATGCTGCCTCCACGCATGGCCTCCTAGACTGTTCATCTTGTGCGATGCCTGTGCTCTGGAGTTTAGTTTTTACTGTGTTTATCCTAGTTGACCTAATGTCCCCATGAGGTTGTTGGCCATAAAACCCTAAGAGAAGAAGAAGGGGAAAGGGAGGGTGCGTTGCGATGAAGCGCTACAGACGGTCTGAAGTGTGAGGACATATGTAATAAAATCTCAACATATTGATATATTTAATATTGCATTTTAGAAATAGATAGAAGTATCAATATGTTTGTGTGGAACATGTCTGAGCGAGCAGAACGTGTTTGAGCAGAGCAGTTTTTGATAAGAAATGATGTTAAGCATTAGTGTTGTTCATGTTCGCCATTTTTCACTGTTATTTCACCTTTTAAGTTGGTTGAAGTGATTTTCCTGTTTGTCTGCATTCCATGAAAAAGAAATAAACACTTCACGAACTGAGCTTAGTACCAAAGCATTAACTGGAGAAGTTTGGAAATAATGACAGAATATAAGACATCATCCAGTTTGGCCACACAGAAAATCTCATAAAATCAATATTTCTGAACCATTTTTCATCATTCAAGTGCCAGATCATATTTCGTAGGATGCCCAATCATAACAGTAACTCAAAAAAAATCCTAACTTCATCATGGCTTTGCACACATACGGTGGAGGAGGCATTAAGTGATTAATCTCTTCGTCCATGCGTGTGTTCACGGGTATGTACAGTCGCCAAACTTTCCACCTGGGCCACCTAGCTGTGAGAGGTGGGTAACGGATGCTGGCAACAGTGTAATTTTTTGTTCATGTATATATGCTCGACGAAAGTTCGGATCATCAACACTCTTATTCCGTAGTGAACCTCAGCCGGAGTTCATCCCAATATTCAATCGACAATTTTTAGCCGACAGAATTTCAAAGGAACTTCTTGGAAGTATTGGATAATGCGAGCACTGAAAACAATAAGTAAAATAATCTAAAAGACCCCATCTTTACATATATTACATATTTATAAACGTATTCTTTTTCATTATTACATGATAAACCCATGGCTAAAAATTGTTTACTGAATATTGGGGGGAAGAACCGTCGTGTGACCGGCCCTTACGGTAGAAAAATAGATACCGGTGTCTGACTATTCGTTTTGCATTTCGCCAGACCTGGACTGGTCTCGATTAAGGCTATTGAAACACCATTCTTAATCCGAGACATGATTAGATAAGTTAGGTCATTAATCGTTACAGGATTACTCCTTGGGTGGATATTAATTTAAACTAAGCAGGAGAGATAGGAACTATAGATGTCGGAGGTAATTGTGTAATCTCACACGTAAGCGGCACCACTTACAATCAGTTTTCCGTGTAATGTGTAATTCAGTCATTCGTTAGATGAATGGACTATAAAGGTGTTCTGTAATGACCACAGTCATATGAAATATGATACGGTATATCATTATCATAGCTGACATAATAGCCATATTCGACAACAGTATGCATAAACTCTTTGCCTGTTGAGGTGACAGTATTTTAACCTCCTACCTCTTCGTGGTGCACCACAGAACACATAAAAACATCTACCTGAAGTACTACCAACGAGGAAATAAGCAACCGTTAAGTGTCTAAACATCATCCTAATGTTTATTGGTCAGTGTCATTCATGATGTGAATATGGCAGGTAATCTTACTTGTAACTGGACGTAGATGATAGGTAAATGCATTCCTCTTCAACCTGATACAAGGAGAGAGTGAGAGAGAGAAAGGCTTGGAGCGATTCCAGTATATAGTGCATTAACATGTTATGGGAACAATGTAAAAATAAGATAAAGAATAAATGTTTAGTTAAGAAAACAAATATTTAGTAGAAAGCTAATGGATCTCAAAAACTAGCTCGGCAATTATTTTTGCAGGCGGTATGAGTAACGTAACCCCCCCCCCCCCCCGTCCGGCACCTGCCCTGGCCTTCACTTAGCCAAGCTCCTCCCTGAAGCAGCTCTCCCACCGGCTCGACCAGTTGCAGGGAACAGGTCGCATGGAACTGTTGCGTGCCACGGGTTTCACGAACTAAAGCCAACTAAGTAGGCCTATTATATAATATATATTACTGGATTATATGTAATAGTATATATTTATATCATTATATTATATATATCACCTTATTATAAAATTAATATTGTCATCGTCCTTTGGCTTTGGTCAGCGCGACTTGTTGCACACAACAGTTTTCCGTGCGACCAGTTTCATGCAACTGGCTGAGCCGATGGAGAGCAGCCTTACTCCTGAGACATTTTTCTTCCCACCCAACTCCGTACCCAGCCATCTATGGGATGAACTCTGACTCTGACGGAGGTTCACTACAGACGAAGTGAGTTGATGATTCGAACTTTCGTCGAGCATGTACACACGAACAAAAATACACTGTTGCCAGCACCCGTTACCCACCTCTCGCGGCTAGGTGGCCCAGGTGGAAAGTTTGGCGACTGTACATCCGTAGCTCTTGGGAGTGCTTTATCTCCTGAATCTCTCAAAGGATTTCAACCATCCCTTTGTCAGTGATACACTATGATGAAACAATCAACTAATTAGGTCAGCAGGATCAAGGAATCAAAGGTGAAAGACACTGGACCTAGTTTATCATTGTCGGCACGATATCTCCTGAAACCCTTGACAGATTTTGACCAAACTTTTGTCAGTGATTTAGTATGAAGGGACAATGAACTGATTAGGTCAGCAAGTTCAAGGAGTCAAAGGTCAGTGTCATATGGGTGTGGGTGAAGTATTTCTCGAATCCCTCATTTTATATCTTGTCTCATCGACCTACGACGAGCCATATCATGGAAGTTGTATGGCAAGTCCGTGCATAAGGCCTGACGGAGGTATACCGAACGATGCTTTGCATCAGCAACTCGGTGGACAAGTTCTCAACGTTTCATTCAGTTTTGTGATATGAGAATCTTAAGATTTTTTTTTCTTAAAAATATGGTGGATTTTGAGTAAGTCCCTCGCACCGTGCCCTGGTGCCCCTCTCCACCTGTGTCCGTGAGTAGAAAGAGTCTAAAGTTGTGGTTCCGTCCCCTAGTGGTATTGATGTTTAAAAGCTGACCCTCCCCACTGCCCCTAGTGTTGCCTCCACCCCTCCCCCTTGCTTGGACCAGTGAACTTGCAACCCCAGGGGAAAACTCACGTTGATAGCCAGCACAGGCACGAGATGGGAAGCCCCGGTAGCTTCCCCTAGTGTGACTCCCCCTCTCTGCAATACACAACGAACTACCTCTAAGTGTCAGTGTTGTGTCCCTGCCCCTGTGTTACCATATACCCTCCCCTCCTTCCCAGTCTTATTCTGTATACACCGAGTGTCTGTAATACAGGTTTATGCTCTGTGATTGGCCCTCGTGATAATGCTCTGTAATAATAGTGTCCTTCGTCCCTGTCACGCGAGTAGATTATAAGTGGTATATTCTCTCGTCCCATGTCACGTGAGTGAAACATAAGATAGCCTAGCCCTCGTCTATGTCACGCAGATGTGTCATAACTATTGTAAGGTTCCGTCTATGTCATGCGAATGGTTGTGGAATGAGAATGTGCTTCTGTCCCTGTCATGCACTGTGTATACTGAATTAGACTGTATTAGGAGTGTTATATGTATACTGTATGAATTATATGTGTATTGCAAAGTGAGAGTACTCCTTGTAAGTGAAGATACACTTCTTGTGTTGGTCAATACTCTGTATGAACTAGGAGGAGACATTTAGTGTAAGGCATAGTGTTCCGTGTCAGCTAATATTCTGTATTCACTAGGTTTGGTCATGAACTGAAGCGTGGGATATATTGTAACCCAGACTTATCGTTAATATATGTGTGCCTTTGCTCAGTCGGTGTTTGGACTTCCCCCTCCTTCTCTGTTTACTCTGACCTGGTCGTGAACAAAGAACCCACGGCCCGCACCGTAGCTGGATCCGAGAACTCGGTGTTCAGACTACGCTGCATAACAATAATAACAATAACAATAATAACAATAATAATAATAATAATAGTAATAGTAGTAGCAGTAGTAGTAGTAGCAGTAGTAGAAGTAATAAAAAAAAAAAAAAAAAAAAACGTGATCTATTGTTTCTCCAAAGCGTCAGTTCTTCCAGTGTAATTCACTAGCACTCAAAACTAGCATATACCTTCACAATAAAAAGTATTGTGACGTTTTTCATATATAAATTTTTTTTTTTTATGTGTCCGACTCTGGGCAAAGGCTTCAGGGCCTATATCTCGGGGGCAGTAGCCTATCCCAAGGCCCATTAGTCCTCCGACACCTCCACATGTCACCACTTCGGCGCTAACACCCACCGTCCATATTGAATACATGCTAGGGTTGTCTCATACAGGACTGGTGTATTGGTATTAGCGGGGGTATTTTTACAGCATGTCGGCGGATCATCTGGTAGATCAGGAAAGCCTGTTTTTTTTTTGTTTTAATTCAAATCCTTAAACTGTTCCCTGCCCCAGCCGTGATTCGAACCTGGGTCCATCAGGACTGCAGGCCGCCTCTCTACCGATTCAGCCACCGCCTCCCCTACATATTTTGTCTGAAGAACTGTCAATAACTATACCTTGTAATTACCCATCACAGCACATCTTTCAAGATAGCAGCCTCACGACAGTATAGTTTCAGCTGCCCCTTCAGAGATTTAACAGAGGTCAAAGTATGTCTCGTAGATAAAGGCGGTCTACGAGTACTATATAAATTAGAAGCCACAGCTGGTTCTTAGAGACGTAAAGGAACATTAGCATCAATACACTTTCTACCAACAGGTGTTTTGACAATTCAGCAATCAGAAGATACCTGCTAGACCAATCCATATTGCACAACAATAATCAACACAAGGCAAAATCATTGTGCAAAATAGTATTTAGAGGTGCGTCCCTGCAAACCACCTAACCACAAGCTTCCCTAACTGTACATTGTGGTTTGCAGATGCGGGTGTGGTTGCTGCTGGTGGCTGCGGTGGTGTGTGTGTCATCTGTGCAGGCGGGTCGTATCCTCTTCCTCAATCCTGTAGGGTCAAAGAGTCACAAGAACTTTTTTATGGGCATCGTCAACGCACTGGCAGACCATGGCCATCAGGTGACTTATTACACACACACGAGAGAGAGAGAGAGAGAGAGAGAGAGAGAGAGAGAGAGAGAGAGAGTCCTATTCATATTACCACCTCCATCCATTGTTCTGGAACACGAAAGCTCTTCTGCTGGAGTGGAAGAGGAGCATTATATTTGGACCACACTGAAAAGTAACAATAACTATAACGTTAGTCACTGTCCTTGGCTTGTTAAATAATTATCCCACTGAGTTTATATACAGGTATACTTTTGACACTGCAGTATTTGATCATAAAGACGCTGTTGTCGATGCAAACCATATAATTATTCCTCCAACACCACTGAATGCAGGGGCGAATCCAGGAATATTTCTGAGGTGTTGCCCATATCATTTTCCAAAGAAATGAGTGTTCGACATCCCCTTGCTCTTAATCAGTTAAACGACATTTTTCGGCAAGGATGGTTTATGTTGGAGAAATAAACATAATAACCAGTAATTGATGCGTTTTATATATATGCACAGTACAGGATGTTACCTTAATGTGATAAACCAGAGGTGTTGCCCTGGCAGCATAGGTGATATCCCTGGATCCACCCACGCAATCAACACCCTTTTTATTTTAATTCTGCCACTCCAAGATTATTTTTGTCGGTTTTAGAAAAATCTTTCCCAGTGTAAGGAGTAGTGGAGGAAGTTCCTAATCATTTGAAACCATCAAATCCATCTAAAACCTAATAAAATGGCTTGCGAAGAGCAAGAAAGGATGAAAGTAAAATGGCATCATTGCCATGAATAGGTTAAAAAAGGCTGCACAGAAATTCAACTCTTCCTTTTTGAACAGTAAAAGATAAGGGTTATGATTTTTCCTTTCCATTTGTATGGCATTACATATTTATTCGTCATCAGAAGCGCAAATTCCCAGGACTAAATATGTAAGGCAATAATAATCAGTTATAGGCCTCTGAATGGCATTATGTAAGCAATAAATCAAAACGACCATTTGGATTTAATATGTCCGTCTATCTATCTATTGGCAGACGCCTTAATCCCGTAAGGGATGGCCACAAACAAATTGCCTCCACGTTGCCCATTCCAATGTCCCATCACTGACCCGCTTCCAGCTCACACACACCCTCTCTCATATACTATACCTCTACACTCCATCCCTCCATCTCATCCTTGGACACCCCATCCCTCTCCCCCCCCCCCCACCACGTCACTCACACTTTGCTTTTCAGTCTCGCACTCTCCATCCTCTCCACATTGCCACACCACCTCAGTGTGTTTCTCCTAACGGTTCCTATCACATCCACATCCACACCACACGCTCCTTCACACCCTCATTAGTCAGTTTGTCTCTCCATGTGACTGCACATGCTCCTCTGAAATATCTCATCTCCACTGCTCTCTCTCTTGACCTCTGTCCCTCCAACAAGGTCGATGCTTCACTTCCATACGTTAGAGTTGGTATCACAATACTGTCATGTGGTAACTTTTTTACTTCCAAGCTCACTTCCCTGTTTCTTATTGCTGCTTTCAAGGGACTATCAACCTTTCTTCCGTGTCTCACCCTTCCAAGCACTTCACCTTACGAACTTCCATCCTTTCTCATCACTACTCAAATATTTAAATGCACTCACATTTTCCATTCCTCCTCATCCAACCTCACTGTACATTCACTGACTTCACTTCTCTCGAAGGCCATAACTTTACTCTTCCCTACATTCATCTTTAAATTCCGTTCTAACACACTCTCCCAGACTCATCCACCAAGCCTTGCAGCTCCTATTCGTCTTCACTTAACAAAACAGTATCATCTGCAAACAACATTACAGGGAGTTTCCAAACACTGCCCTCTCTCATTAGAGTCAATCCAACATCCACTGCCATACCTTGTATCTCTTTTATAACCCCATCCATATACAGATCTAACAACCATGGAGACATGACACATACCTGTTTCAGTCCAACCTTCAAGTAGAAAAATTCACTCAGATCACTATCCACACGCACTGCAGCCTTAGCACCCTCATACATTCTCTCTACAGCATTCAAAAACTTCCCATCTACTCCATATATTCTTAATACTTTCCACATTCCTTGTCTATCCAGCCTGTCATATGTTTTCTCCAAATCCATAAAGGCCTCATAAAACTTCTTTCCCTTCGCTAGAAACTTTTCCACTGAAGATCTAAGGATGAATATCTAATCTACACAACCTCTTTCCTTCCTAAAACCTTCCTATTCTTCTCCAAC
Organism: Coenobita brevimanus; assembly: GCF_032717465.1. NCBI lineage: Eukaryota > Metazoa > Arthropoda > Malacostraca > Decapoda > Coenobitidae > Coenobita > Coenobita brevimanus. The sequence continues at coordinate 3,443,111 of NC_137009.1, forward strand.
TAATTCCTGTTATTTCCCTAACTCTATCAATAAGTGTCCTACCATATACTTTTCCTAATAACACTAAGAAGACAAATGCCCCAATGATTCCCACACACTTCTTTTTCCTCTTTTCCTTTGTACAAGGGAATAATTATCCCTGACTTCCACTCCTCCGGGACTCTACCTTCCTCCCAGGCCAACCTGCACATCTGCCATATCTCTTCTACTACTATCTCTCCCCCATGCTTCAGCATTTCACCACACACTCCATCAATTCCTGGGGCTTTCCCCATTTAGACTTTCTTCTTTGCTGCTACAACTACCACCATATTGATTTCTTTCTCTCCTCTCACATCCCTTCTTCTCCCAGTCATTCCCCAGCCACTTATACCTGCATTTCTTTTATTCTCTAAGTTCAACAGTTCCTTAACGCGTCACGTCCCAACCGATTTCCCACCTCCAATACCCCCCAATCCCGAGCTATTTTGGATTTTTTTTTTTTTGGCTAAAACCTCCGCTTTTGTTGAGAAACAAAGGAAAATCACCAAGAAAGGGCTTACCACGGTCCATAAGTGATCAGAACAGGTGAGGCACCTCGCGTCAGGTATCGTATTCTGTCACTGACGTGTGAGGCTCTCACGTTTTGTATGGTAGTTAATTTTGGGAGATACAACAAAGAACATATCTACATTTATTGATTTTGAACTAATAAACGATCACAACAACAATATAATGGTTTTCAATGATATATGTAGGATAAATAAGCATTGTTCCATCGCGCGAGCATAGCGAGTTTGGTCATATTGGTCACGCTAGTTGCCAAGTTTCTTGTTTCAGTAAATATATCATTTTTTCTACTTGCATAATACCGTTTCAATGACATTTTACCATTTTTGACTTTATGTAAATGTTTTCAGCTGTTTCCATTCATTACGATGATATTTAGCATAACTATTGCGCACAGCTGCTTACTCAGCGCAGTTGCTATGACTCTTCTCTCAACATACATTATTCTTCTTTTACTTTCATATTATTGTTTTTATGACATTGTACCATTCTTCAAATAATGTAAATATTTTCACTTATTTACATACCTTACGAAGGTATTTAGCTAAATGCTATTGCATATTCATGTATCAAGCACCATTCGTGTTTCAACTTATAATTTATTTCTTCACTCCCAATATACTTCCCCACTTACATTACACCCGTTTCCACCATATACTACTACTTACATATTTACGGGCCTTATTCATTCCACTGAGCGTCTGAATATTGCATCAATATACCCTTGCTAGGAATGTTTTGACTTAGATTATATTTATGCACTTACATAATAATTTTCCACTTACATTACACCCGTTTCCACTTTATACAACTATTTACATATTTACGGGCCTTATTTATCCACTGAGCGTCAGAATATCGCATCTATATGCACTTACTAGGAATGTATTGACATAGAATATAATTATGCACTTACATAATATTCCACTTACATTACACCCGTTTCCATTTTTATACTACTATTTACATATTTACAGGCCTTATAATTACACTGAGCGTCTGTATGTCGCATTTCTTCCTGAGTATGAGCGTCATATCACATTCACACCATATCAGAACTGCATCAAGGTGTGGCATTCACTGAAACAAGGGTGAATGCAGAGACCCACGTCACACTCTACGCACTCATAGCGGGTGTCTTTTCTCTGAGTGATGGGTCTCACACGGGAATTACCACACACATGACACCTGCGTTGGGGCCTAGGTCTATTTGGCTGGGGAGGTATAGAAGTGGGGAAATGGCTGGCGGATATTCTCAGGGGAGTTTGGGCGGTAGGGGCAGTGCATGTGCGTTGTTGGGGCCTCTCGATCGCATACCTGGCAAAAGTCTCAAGTGTAAGCTCCCTCACAAACCTTTCAAAGGTTTCCTGCACTCCTGTTGTCATGGCGTGCATGTGGTGGCAATTGAGGGCAGTTATATCTAGCAGGTGAGAGAAGAGCTTCTTGTACCACTTCATCGTGGTCCTGGCACACTCGACAGTGGATATCATGGAGTCTGACTGGTCCACCAGGGGCAGGTTGATGTTATAATCAAGCACACACTCTGGTTTCCAGATGTGGTGCCTCCTCTCGCTGCGCTAATCCACGGACTCTGTACGGTGCATCAATGGGCGGTGAACTGTGGACAAGAGGCTGACTTCTTTGTTGTGGTACCACACTGTAGCTAGGATATTGTTAGCCTGGAAGAAGACCACTTCATTTTTTTCTAGTTTCCGCCCCACCTTGATCATGTGATGCCAGTTCACCTTGATGGTACCACAGAGTCCCGTGTCATGCAGGTGTAGATAACGAGCAAGAGGAGGGCTAGTGTACCAGTTATCCAGGTAAAGGAAGTGACCACAATGAAGGTAGTCTTCAATCATTGTCTTTACCACTGCTCCAGACAGTCCAATACTCCGATCTTCTATTATGTCTATCTGTGCACCAGTGTACAAGACTATGTCTTGCACATAACCAGTTTTACAGTCAGATATAATAAAGATCTTGAACCCAAAACGATGCCTATTGCTGTGTATGTACTGCGGAAATGAAATATTGCCTCTCCACAGCACGAGACTCTCGTCTATGACAAGGTCTCTATAAGGATAAAATGAAGAACGGAATGTTTGCCATAGATGATCAAAAAACCACCTAATTCGCCTCATTTTATCAGTGTCATTTGCATTGGCAGGATCATCAACATCGTAAAAGTGGAGGCGGCTTAGAATTTACTGAAACCGATTACGGTTCACGATTTTGCCAAATATTGGTGTCTCCATGATAGGGTCCCTTGTCCAGTATGCCGGAATTCTGTTTTTACGTACAATACCCATCAAAAGGACCAGGGCAAAAAATAAAAACATTTCTGCAAGGGAGACAGGGTACTCATAAATTAATGATGGAATGCCTGCTCCTTGTGCCCAGTCTTTCACTCTCACGGTGCTGGCTGCTAGCAAAACGGTTGATTTGTTCCACTGTCTGCTCCACAAAACCCTCACTGAAGAACAGGTGGAAAAAATCCAGCCTGGTGGAACAATGGTGAATTCCTGGAGCAGTGCAGCCAGTACGCCCCTGCTCAGTGAAGGGGTGAATGATGGGAGAAAAATCACTGCCAACTTTCCAATTCCAACTCACATAACCCTCGCCCCCATCATCCCCATCGTCGCCTTTGTCAGGGTGGGGAGGAGATGCTGGTGGGGGAGGTTGGGGAGGAGCAGTGTGGAGGGCTTCCCCATTCGCACTCCTCTTCCCTTGGCCTTTACCCTTCCCCTTTCCCTTACCCTTATGGTCTTGGGGAACATCAGGGGGCTGTGGGGAGGAAGTCTGGGAATATTGGGGAGCATAAGACGTGCTGGGGATGGCTCCTCCTCACCTCCCTGCTCCATCACCACACCACATGATTCACCATGCACCCTCACTGCCCCACGTGATACGGCCCGCCGCCTCACATCACCACGGGAGAGTGATGACTCACTCCCGCCACTCTCACTTTCTATGCTCCCCCCTACACTTTCCATTTCACTCCCCCCTCCCTCCACGCCACTTCCACCCTCCCCAAACAAAACACTAGGCCCATGCCTGCTAGTACGACGTGCTGTGCGCTCGAGGCCATGATGCTTGATAATCTTGCGGCCATACCACCTGGCAGCATGTCCCACGGCTCCGTCCTCGTCCTCGTCCTCGAATTCGGGCTCCACATCACATAGGAGCTATTGAGACGTTGTTGCACGATGTTTTGGTGCAGGCTGGCCCTCTCTAGTGGCACAATAGGTCATGTAGCACTGCTTCCTAGGGGACGGGACCTCCTCATCACTGCTGCTAGTTTCCTCCTCCTCTGGTTGGACATAATCCTTGTCCACCGCCTCGTCATCGAGGGGCGAATCACTGTCACCTGTGAAGGCATCCAGGGCGGCTTGAATTTCCTCCTCCGAGAGACCTCCGTGCGCCATGTCTGACCTGGCTCACTGCTAACAGGTGAGCGACCGAGCCGAGGGTAAGAGCGGGTCCCTGAGTGTCCCTGCCTGGTGGCAGGTAGGGGAAGGTCTCCCGACTCTACGTCCCAAAAATCAAGTACGTGATTTGAAATTTGTGCAAATAATGAACCTTGCAATTGCACGACGTACCAGTACGTTGACGGGACTGGCAGTTACATAATGTTGCGACGTAGTCATATGTCGACGAGACTCCTCAGGTTAAAGTGTTCTCTCCATCTGCTCACTTTTTCTCCCATCTCCACCAGTGATATACCATTTTCATCTTTCATTCCCCGAAAAACTTCATTGCCACCCTGTCCAACTCTCTTTACCTCTTTCCAGAACATTTTCTTACATTCCCTTCATTTTACAGTCAAATTCCTTACAAATTCTGCATCCACTCTCTTCTTACTCTCTCTTAATAATATTTTCACCTCTCTCTTCCTCTTTACATATAACTCTCTCTTCTGTCTCTCAATTTCTTTCACGCCCCTGTTTCTCATCCTCACATTATATGCTTGCTTTTTTTGTGCCACAGCCTGTCTTACCTCTTCATTCCACGATACTGTTCCTTGCACCCCTTTTCGTCTTCTCTTCACCCCACACAGCACCTCACATGCTGCACAGATTTCTTCTGTGAATATCTTGCACACACCTTCCACTTCCCCCATCTGCTCCAATCCATATATATATATATATATATATATATATATATATATATATATATATATATATACATATATATATATATATATATATATATATATATATATATATATATATATATATATATATATATATATATATATATATATATATATATATGTACATATATATATATATATATACATATATATATATATATATATATATATATATATATATATATATATATATATATATATATATATATATTTTAACCCAATCGCTCCTCTGCTTCTCTCTTATATTCTGCCTCTATCTCATCCTCTTGTAACTTTTCCACTTTCCTTGCATATGCTACCTTTTCCCATCCTTCCCTTCTTCTATTTCTCCATTTCATTTGGACACTGATTTTGACCACCACCGAGTGGTGATCGGAAAGTCCACCCCTCCAACCTCTATATGCTCTTGCATCCATTACTCACTTTCGCATCCTTCCATCCACACACACATAGTCAATCATTGCCTTCTGTTCATTCAGTTCCCCACCCACCTTTCTCAACACTCACCATGTATATCTATGATTATTTTGTGCCTGAAGAGGGTATTGGCTATCACCAACTTTCTAATGTCCACTAAAGCACTGCCATTCTTATCTAACTGCCATTCTCATCTCTCTTAGGAGGCACACCCCACTTACCAACTACTCCATCCACCTTCACATTCCCTACAGTACTTTACCATTCTTTTTGCCAATCAAAAACACAGTCATTCCTTTCAAACTTTTCCACGCACACTTTCACATATGTCCAGAACTCTTGTCTCCCTCTGCTTGCACGATCTTGTGTTGGCACGTACACGCATACAGTCACCCACATTTGTAGTCCAACTTTCAATCTTACCTACACAATCCTTGAGTCAACCGATCCATGCTCTCTTATATTCTCCTTCCATCTGTTATCACAACACGCACTCCTTCTTTTGTCCTCTCATTCTCAGCTACTACCGCACATGTACCCCATCCATACTACCATTCTGTCACACTCTCACCTCTCCATTTTGTTTCAGTTAATCCACATACATCCACTTTTGCACCCTCAAGCACATGGACAATCTCTTTCTCTTTCTCCTCATCATTTGGACCCCTTACATTCCAAGTCGCCATCCGTATCATGTCCTTTGTTCGGTCTTTAGTCGTCATCTTTTGGTCAGTCCTGGTCCAAGGCTTCTTGTTCGTATTTTTAGTTAGTTGTTTTCCGGGGAGGGGCATTGACCCTTCGCCAACCCACTTGTTGTAACGTAGGGAACACGTGTTGGTTGGTTATAAGGTTACCACCTTGCGTTGTAAATGCTTTCCTGGTTTACAGGAAATCATTTTGCTTGCCACTCAGTGTAGAGATACCCTAATAACAGAGTAACACTACACTAAGTGGGTGGATGGTGACCTCCCCCACCTACCACAATATGTAATAAGGGATATGTAATATGTCATAGGGGATAATGATATCATTATTAGGAAGGGTAGTCAAACTTGTGCAGGCAATCAGCTATATATTTATCAAGTCTGAAATACACATATAATGAATAGTATTACTTAGTAATGTTATTATTCTGCAGATTACACTGGTGTCCGCTTACCAGCCGTCAAAACTGCGTGAGAATGTGCGAGAGGTTGTGCTGCCTGACATGGACTTTTCGACGGTCATTCCCAACATGTTTGAGTGGAAATGGACGGGCCCACTAACCATAATGCAGAAGGCGCCTGGATTCTGTTGTGATGCCTTAGAAAAGGAAGAAATGCAAATTCTTTTAACCGAGGAGTTTGAGCTCATCATGCTCTCAGCATATATCAGTGACTGTTTTCTCTCAGTTGTTCACCGAATGAAGGTAATTTTCTTCGGCGCTTTCATGTATTTTTTTTTTTTCTTTTTGTGAACATGTTTCTTATACTAATCAGTAATTTCTCACTTACCACCCTAGATACATTCGTGAAAAACATATTGTTTTGTAATAATATTTTAAAGTGAGAGTTACTTGCAGCAAAAATGATAAATTATAAAGTGTATAAAGTTCATAACCAGGGTCTTGTTAATAACTGTGTCTATTACACACACACATACACATACACACACGCATATATATATATATATATATATATATATATATATATATATATATATATATATATATATTACACATACACACACCCGTATATGTATAAAAGGGAATTTCAGTCTGTCTATCCTTTATGAAAATCGATAAGGATGCATATGCAGTAGAACTCTCTAAAATCCCTTAACAGATGTAATGGTTTACAGCGCATTTAGATGTGTACATTATAGTTGCTAAATTTTGAGAATCACTGGCAAAACTGCAAAAAGGTAGATTTTCTTAGTGTCATTATGTTGGTTCAGATTGGAAATAGACGTTTTTCGGTGTGTATAACAACGCTTTTTGGAGAGTCGAAGCGGAGGAGACCGAGCAGAAACTCATTTATAAATGCGAGCGCTGGGCTTCGAGAACATAATTCAGGTTTACTGATGAATCACATAACTGGAACTTATGAAGGTTATTCGCACTGACTGATTGATGATTCATATGACAAATTTGGAACTAACTATAACTCAGAACAAATTCAGTTTCACGTCAAATTCTATCTGTCACTCTGTCGTCCATGAAAACAAGAGGGATGCATAATTACAGAATTATCTTATCAGCTCTAACAGGTGTAACTATTGTGAAATTTATTGTGTATATTACAGTTGCTGAAGTGGTGCCCTATGAGGGACTTTCAGGTGTCGTCTGCTACCTGGCTGGTGAACCAAAACTCGGTCCTAGACCTGAAAAAGTAACATAACGATTGTGACTATGTGTCTGGATAACCTTACAAGAGTTAGCAACACTATGGACCATTAAAGTCACTAAAATACCCGTTGATAAAAAATATCACACCCATGAATGAATACTTTTGACTGGCTATTTTGCACATGCGTACCAGCAATCCGTTACACACAGAAATTTGTGTTACTGGTTAGTTCAGTGCAATTGGCTTTCATATCTACATTCGTATCATCTTTCTGAGTAAGAATAGTGCTTTCTTGAAGCATGTCATAACTCTAAGTCGCACGTTTGTCATCCAAGCTGACGGATCGGATTCGAAGCCATCTTCGGTGAAACCAAGCAGCCCTGTTTTTGTCGGCCAAAGTGATACGAAGCCGGCCCATGTGTTTGCCATCGAATCCAAGACCGTCTTCGTATCTCACCCAAGCGTGGTCGGGAGCAGTCTTGGTGTAGCTTGGGGAGAGTGAGATTGGCCAGCAAGGACACTTAAATAATAAATATAATGAAATCAGCACTATGTACATACCATTTAGGTGCAGGTGGCTAATATTAAAGACATATAGAGCCAGTTCAGCACAAATAACGGCTAAATGTAAGTTGCATATTCGTCAGAAGATCTTCGGCGAATCCCTCTGTTTACTTTGCGATAGGCACGTAATTTTTCGGTTCTACGTATTCTGGACTGTTTTTGCGAACAGAAACCAAGCGCCCCAAGACGCGCTTCGAATCCCAAGCTGCAGCTTGGACGACAAAAACACGGCTCTAGTTTTCTGAAATTTAGTATTTGCCAAATACCGCCACTTGTCATTTGTTTCCATACGCCATAAGCGACCGTCCCCATGGCGGGATAAAACATAGCTCACTTTTCGCTAGCCCTCGGAGAAGGCGGTTGTGCATACGGTTCATTACTATACCATTGTGGCGATTAATCAAGGTTTTTAAGTTCAATATTTGCACGATTCGTATGATATACAGTCATCAGCACAAATTCGCTGCAAGCCTGCTCGTGTGATGTGGGTCGTTTTGTCTGGCAGCAGTGTATGGGAACTAGTTGCCACAGAGGCTTTTAAACGCCTTAAAAATATGTTTGTAAGAATTAGTACTATAAATAGCCCAGAATGAAATAGTCTTTACATCTGATTAGCATAAAAATGTGCGAAAGAAGACAGAAAAATGTCGAATGATGAAACTTCCGCTCTCTCCTCCCCGTACCCCCCAACCAGATGATCCTCCCCAGGCTACCTCTCACCACACCTCACCCCCTGCTCTCCTTCTCCACTCCCCTCTATCCTTACCCTGCTTACCTCATTATTTTTTATTCACCGCGCTAACCTACGTAATTAACCGCACTCTTCTCTATTTCTCGTCATTTCCTGTATCCTTTTTGTTTCCCTACATTCGTGGGATTCTTGCCATGCCACAGTCTTTTCACTCACTCCTTACTCCAAACATGATGCAGTAGTTCGAAACAATACTGGTTCTGATACTGCTTCATGAATCAGTGAACAGTATGAGGAGAATGAGAACATTTTCCTAGGGAAGAGAGAGGGCGAGAAGTAGGAGGAATGGGCACAAATGTTTTAATTACGCCTACTGAAATAATAGCCACCGACTGCCAGGCTCACTCAAACACCAGTAAGGAATACATCACAAGAACGAGGCCTCAATGCTCCTATATCTCCTGGCTGCTGATAGTGACAAAGGGTGGAGAAAACAAAGACAACTGGAATAAAAGAAGTGGGAAGGAGACTGAGAGGGTGAGAATGGGACCCGAACTGGAAGGGATATTGATAATTAGCCTTGGATATAGTTGGCAGTACTGCGAGCAACTGGCATAGGGCAGACTGGGTTTAGTAAACAGTCAAGAGAGAATTGCGATGCGCCAGTGGAGTTAGTGCCGTTGATAAACGAATTAAGGTAGAGAGGATGGAGAGAGGAGTCAGTGGAGAGGCAAGAAAGTGAGTGGGGGAAGGAGGGAGAGGGAGCGGTGGGGGGAACATCAGGAGGAGAGAGGGGAAGGGAGCTTAGACACGGTTATAATGAGGAATCTCGGAGTATTACGCTCATTCGTCATTCCACAACATTATTCTGTCAGCTCTTGCACTTTTTTATACTAATCAAATACGGTATACAGAATATTCTACTCTAGGCAGTCACTAGTACCACTTCTTAAAAACGAGTTTTAAAGTATATAAAAGTCTGTGTGGCAACTAGTCCCCTTACACTGTTGCCAGACAAAAGGGCTCACACCACACGAGTAGACTTGCAGTGAATTTATGCTGACGACTGTACCTTGATTTATACAACGAGGAAAAAACAGAAAGACAATTACAAGTTAGGCTAGAGCGTGTGCTGCTACATGAGGGTGATTAAACTACTTCCTTCACTCTGACGACGTAAATCATATTATTCTTTATTCCGACGGCTGTGTTCAGCTTAGGGTAGACTGAACTGGATGATAATACAGCTTCATTAACTCCCTTCAGTATGAGTATTCTAAATGGTAAAATCGTTTGGCAGCAAGAATAAAACTATAAATCATTGGACTGAAAAAGTTAGGCTTCAGACATCACTTTCTCGTTCAGAGGCTCAGAGGCTTACCCCTGGGGGTAGGGGGGTTTCAAGAATACTCCCCCAGTATCCCTGCTTGTCGTACGAGGCGACTAAAAGGGTTGGTGGTGGGTTAGTGCCCCACCCCGTAAAAAGAACTAACTAAAAAAGCGAACAAAGCGCCTCGGACCCGGACGGACCATACGTTGACGACTAAGGAACGGACAAAGGACATTCTGAGAGTAGGAACGTGGAATGTGAGAGGAGTGAATGATGAAGTGAAAGAGAGAGAGATTGTCCAGGTGCTTGAGGATGCAAAAGTGGATATATGTGGATTGACTGAAACTAAATGGTGAGGTGAAAGGATGAGAGAATGGGAATACGGTGTAGGTATATGTGCGGGAGTCAGTGAGAATGAGAGGGCAAGAGAGGGAGTATGTCTGATGATAAGCAAGAAGTGGAAGGAGAATATAAGAGAGTATGGAACAGTGGGTGCAAGGATTGTATGGGTGAGAATGAAAGTAGGTATACAAGCATGGGCGACTGTATGTGTGTATGCTCCAACAGAGGATCGAGTGGCAAGAGTGAAAGATGAGTTTTGGGCGAGAGTAGAAGCATGTATGGACAAGTTTGAGAGGAGCGAGAGAGTGCTGTTGATTGGAGACATGAATGGCAAAGTTGGGAATGTACGAGTGGATGGAGTGGTTGGTCAGTGGGGTGTGCCAGCTGAAGTAGATGGGAATGGTAGTGCTTTGGTGGACATCTGTGCTGGTAAGGGGTTGGCAATAGCCAACACCTACTTTCGTCATAAGATGATCCACCGGTATACATGGAGAGTAATGAGGAGGATGGATGGTGAACTTGTTGAACGAAAGGCAATGATAGACTACGTGTGTGTGGATGAGCGAATAAGAAGACAAGTGTTGGATGCAAGGGTGTGGAGAGGGTGGGGGAATGGAGTCTCGGACCATCACTTAGTGATGGCCAAGGTAGAGCTGCAAAGAAAGTGGTTGAGGAGACGAAGGGGAAGACAGGAGGAAGCAGCTCCTGTGAGAAGAGTGGAGAAATTGCAAGATAGTGAGAAAAGGACAGAGTTTAAGAGCATATTGGAAGAAAGATTGGGAAGGTATGAGCTAGAGCAGATGGAAGGGGTGGAAGACGTATGTAAGATATTCACGGAAGAGATAAGCGCAGCGTGTGAGGCGGTTTGTGGAGTGAGGAGGAGATGCAAGGGTGTGCAAGGGACAGCATCGTGGAATGATGAGGTGAAACGAGCTGTGGAACAAAAGAAGAAGGCATATGGTGAATGGTTGGCGAGTAGAGGTAGGGGAGAAGATGAGAGAGAGAAGAGAGAGGTACATGTAAGCAGGAGAAGGGAGGTTAAGAGACTGGTGAAGGAGAGTAAGAAGAAAGTGGATGAAGAGTTTGGGAGAAATCTGAGTGTGAAATGGAGGGAGAGTAAGAAATTGTTTTGGAAGGAGGTAAAGAAAGTAAGGCAGTGTGAAAGGGGAAATAGTAGGAGAGTGAAAGATAGGAATAATAGATTGTTGGTGGAGAAGAGAGAGAAATTGAGGAGATGGAAGGAGCAATTTGAGGATTTGTTGAATGTAGAGAGTGAGAGCAGTGTGAGTATAAGTGGTTGGGGAATGGCTGGGAGAAGAAGAGATGAGAGGAGGGAGGAAGAGATCAGTAGGTCGGAAGCAGTGGAAGCGATGAAGAAGATTAAGGTGGGAAAGGCCCCAGGAATTGATGGAGTGTGTGGTGAAATGCTTAGGTATGGGGGTGAGATTGTTGTGGAGTGGATATGGAAGTTGTGTAGATTGGCTTGGGAAGAGGGAAGGGTTCCAGAGGACTGGAAATCAGGTATAATTGTTCCTCTGTACAAAGGAAAAGGGGAGAGAGAAGTATGTGGTAACCATAGGGGTATTTGCCTTCTTAGTGTGACTGGTAAAATATATGGTAGAATACTCATTGATAGGGTTAGGCATATGACAGAGGAGCTAGTTGGAGAAGAACAAGGGGGATTTAGGAAGGGAAAAGGGTGTGTACATCAGATATTTGTTCTAAGATGTTTAGTGGAGAAGTATCTAGAGAAGGGAAGGAAAGTGTATGCTGCCTTCATGGACTTGGAGAAAGCTTATGACAGAATAGATAGGCAAGGTATGTGGAAGGTATTAAGAATATATGGAGTGGAGGGAAAATTATTGAGTGCTGTGAAGAGTATGTACGAGGGAGCTAGGGCTACGGTGCGAGTGGATGGTGAGCTGAGTGAGTTCTTTGATCTCAATGTGGGACTGAAACAGGGGTGTGTGATGTCTCCATGGCTGTTTAATATATATATGGATGGGGTTGTAAAGGAGGTGCAAGGTAGGGCAGTGGATGTGGGGCTGGGCCTAATGAATGAGGGTGAGATTTGGAAGCTTCCGGTGTTGCTGTTTGCTGATGATACAGTATTGTTGAGTGAAGATGAATGGGAGTTGCAAGGTTTGGTGAATGAATTTGGGACAGTGTGTAGGAGGAGGAAGCTGAAAGTTAATGTAAACAAAAGTAAAGTTATGGTGTTTGAGAGGAATATAGTCACAGAGTGTGCAGTGAGGTTGGATGGTGAGGATATGGAGAATGTGAGTGCAGTCAAGTACTTGGGTAGTGTGATAAGTAAGGATGGAACTTTGAGGGATGAAGTACGTGAAAGGGTACAGCAGGGAAGAAAGGTTGTTGGTACACTGAAAGCAGTGATGAGAAATAGGGAGGTGAGTATGGAAGTTAAGAAGTCACTGCATGATGGTATTGTGATCCCTACCCTGACGTATGGAAGCGAGGCGTGGACCTTGCAAGAGGGGAACAAGTCAAGAGTGAGAGCAGTGGAAATGAGTTACTTAAGAGGAGCATGTGGAGTGACGTGGAGGGACAGGTTGACGAATGAAGAAGTGAAGGAACGTTGTGGGGTAGATGTGGATGTGGTTGAAAAGATTAGGAGAAATACACTGAGGTGGTTTGGACATGTGGAGAGAATGGAGAATGAAAGACTGACTAAGAGGGTGTATGTAGGTGAGGTGGAGGGAGGAGAGGGAGGGGTAGACCGAGGATGAGGTGGAGGGATGGAGTTGAGAGGTATATGAGGGAGGGGGGGTGAGTTGGGGGGAGGGGAGTCAAATGGTGGGTGACAGAGTGACTTGGAGGCGTTTTGTCTGTGGCCACCCTTTGCGGGATTAGGGCGTCGGGCTATAGATAGATAGATAGATAGACGTTAAATGATGCAGACTGTCAACATTAAAATGTACATACATTTTGTTTCTTCATTTTTAGTATTTTAAACAGACATTAAGGTGGTAACTTTTTGCTGAGATGTCTACTAAACGCAAGGTATTATACAATTAAAACTCAGCCATGTAATGTAATTTCATCAGAAACACAAATCAAGGGGTAGCCAAGCGGCAAAGTAATAACACTAGTAATAAAAGTAACTAGGCTTTTTTTTTTTTTTCTTTCTTTCAGGTGCCTCAGTGCAAGCCATTAATTCCCTTTGTACAACAACTGATAGAAAAAGGATAACTCTGTCTGTCCGTCTGTCTGTCTGTCTGTCTGTCTCTCTCGTGAGCGAGTTTTGAATCTTGGCATTACTAGGATAGGATACAGAAATTAATGTAGGCTGATAGGCTAAGTAGTCCCTGATTTGATTCGGCAGCCTCTGAATTTGAGTTATCACACTTAATCCCTTTAATGCAGTATAGTTCATTCTCAACACTGGATGGACGAAACAAGCACTGGTCTTTGGTAAACACTGAGTATGGGCTGTTCTATTCAGAACTGTCCCTTTAATGCGCATGCGCGAGCCTCGTGGCGATAAGTTAAATGCTTAAATTTACAAAATACTTAATTTCAGATAATACAAGGACTGTCAGTACGAAGTTGATGTTAATAATGTATAATAGGCAGGCCTTAAATATATGAGAGACCGGCTACAATGTCCAGCAAATCAAATATATTTTATGCAAGTTGTAGTTGTGACAGCCTGACACTTCGGTATCGAGTCTATGTTCATAGATTATAAAATCTTGAAAATAAGGGAGATCATTCTTATTGGCCAAGATTTTTCTGAGTAATATTCTAGTAATTTCAATGGCATATGCCATTACTGTATCTCACAGTTAGACACTGGAGTACAAATAATCCACGGCTATTACAAGCATGACAACCATCAAAAGACTAGTGTAGGACCGAGTTTGGAATGACACAGCACTGAAAGTCCAAACGTGATAGCCATTTACCGTAGAATCATTTACTTTGACAACGATATTATTATTGGCTTCAATGGGTTGGATGCGTGGATTGATTGGGCGGGTGGGTGGGTGGGGTGGGTGCACAGGACCGATGGGTGGGTAGGAAGAGGTAAAATTGGTCCATAGTAGGAGTATGTCCATGCGAAATATATGAATAAGGAAATAGGTCGAAGGAGGAACAGAGTTTCGATGGGTATAATGGGATCTTAGTGTTCCTTCCTCAGCTGGCCATCCATGGACCCAGGTCATGGTGGTATGTGCACCATCATAGGTTTTACCCGGACAAAGCCAGTTATCCTTGCTTTAGTGTGTATATATATATATATATATATATATATATATATATATATATATATATATATATATATATATTGGAGCCTCTGTGGTACAGTGGTAGAGTGTGCGTTTCGTACACGGGTGAACCAGGGTTCGTGCCTCGCCAGGGTAATAAACTTTGGGAGTATTCATCCGGCCATGTACTGCAGTGGCGGACACAAGGGGTGCTGTGGTTGAACCAGTGTCGCTTACTGTAAAGTATGCTTGCACCCAGTCGGCTTGCGTGGGCCGATTACACTTGGTTCACAGACTACACACATATCAAAAGCCACTCCAACACTACAATTACACTTACAAGCACTTCTCACCATACATACAATCTCTACCAGACCGCCTAAGCCACATGGTGGAAATACATTGGCCGTATCATTCCGACTTCGGTCGGGGTAGGCCGGCCCTGCAGTGGATACTTAAACGGTTGATGATATATATATATATATATATATATATATATATATATATATATATATATATATATATATATATTAGGGTGGGTTGAATTCCTATAAACTAGGAGTTGCTAGTTTGAAACATGATGGAAATGATGCTCCATCACTGTCACTGTGCCACTGCACAAACGGTTTTTTACATTATGTACGTTCACTCCAGCAACTTTCACTCTAAAATCGAAGAAATTATAACAAATATTAAGAATCTGAATGATATGTGTTAGAGGATTTCTCGCAGGATTTAGCTTTGATCGGACCATAAAATTATCTGCTTGCCTGTATTCAATATATACAAACAGTATTCTGCCAATATAAACCAAAAAACTACAAATCACAGATGTATATGAAACCCCAAACAGTGACAAAAATCATACCGCATTTCCAGTCTATTTCACTAGGAAACATAATCATAAACCGGGCACATGTGTACTGATCAGAAGTCTTTTTTACTCTCACACTTTGGAAAATCTCTGTGAGACTTCTTACACTGGAGAAGCATGCCATGTCGCGCCTGGTGCCTGTATACTTTTTGTGTGGTCGATGTTACATATTTGATGCAACGCTCCACACCTTGAGAATGACAACGGTAGCATTGGCCCAAGATTATGGGTTGGCTGTCGTCCATTGTGACATTCCTCAAAAGTGGAGGGATAGTGGTAGATGATGTGTCTAGCTGCACCAGCTCGGTGTAGTTCTTGGCCTCAAAATCTACCTTCAAAGCAGATTTGTCAAACACTGACATCGTCGCTGTCATTCTCCCCAGCTCGCTGAATGATTGCAACAGCCATTCAACGTACATGTGGATCTTCATCAGCAACAGTAGACATCAGTATATTTTCAGGGTGACAGAAGGAATTGTTACTGCAAAGTATTAGGGCGAATGATACCCTGATTTTCTGGTGGCAATTCTCGCAATAGTCTCACCATACAGAAGAAAGTTTTGGCGCCATCCTGACACTAACTGTTCGCTCTCACTTTGAACCAAGCTAGGGCATAAAAGTTGAGAATGAATGAAACAAGTTGTTTCAGTACTTGAAATGGCTCTTCTGATGACATGTAGGGCTGCAGTGTACAGTTGGCTTTAGTTAGCCATCTGTAATGGATCAGCAGCCCTGGCTGCGCAAATGGTTTCAAAACTACACCTTCAGCTCCTCTGACTTGTACTGCCAGACATGCACGGTGCTAATATCATTAGTCTTGGCTAACATCCTTCTCAACTTCTTCTGGTAGAGTGGAAGTTTTTCCACACATCCGTTCATTGTCTACTATTGGCAGATCCTTTTGATCGAACTCAGCGGATCTACGCACTTCCCCTCTGGAGCCAGATGGACCCGTCGTTGCACCGTCAGTGGCTTCAAAATACCATCTGAAAACTGCTTCGATGAGATGTAACAAACAGACAAGCCACTGTAATGGACTCTCCAGGTGGGTTTCCAGCACACGAATTACCCCATTCTTCTTGCCAGTGTTTACGTTCGTGCAGTGATTCTGCTGAATCGGTCTCACCAACACGATTTCCTTGGCAATATCCATTGCTTATCCACTTTCAGGGGAGACGTAATCTATTTAAGTAGCATCAGAGAAGCCAGTTACTGAGTAGTGGTCTTTCTTGATGATGACCCTCTCACCATGAGGAGTTTTACTCAGAGTCTTGTCAATTTTACCATCAAAACTCAGACAAGCTACCTTTGTCATCCTGCTTTTTTTTCTGTTGAATGGCAGTATTCTTCCAGTATCTTCTTTGACGCCGAAGTTTGCTAGGATCAAGTTTGTTTTCCTCAGCAAGAATACCCATGTCCTTCAGTGCAGCATTCACTGTGGAGTATATATCTCTGTTGCTCATTTGGCACTGGTCTGATACACGACATAGTTCAGTATATGCCAATCTATTCTGACCCTGCTTGCCTCTCTCTACTTCATCAATACCCTCATCATCATACTGATCATCTGATACATCACAACTAGTATCACCAATATCATCCCTACACGCTGTTCCTGCATCTTCCTCATTATGCTTGACTTCCTGACTTGACTTTTCTTTAAGCTTTCTTTTCATTTGTTTGTTTGCAGGGAGATCATTTTTTGTTGTCTTTTGCTTGTCATCTTTACCAATGTACATTTTCTTACAACTGTTTTGGTCCACCCAAAAGGGCCACTCTTCATGAAGTATCTTGAAAGCCCTGACACAAAGACACTCAGACCTCTCTCGAGCATCAACATTTCTGTAGCATTTACGGCAGCAGATGTCATATAGTACATCAAAGCTGGCCAACTTTTCCAAGTAGGTGCATGAAGTCCTTTTGTTTGCAGAGTATTTTCTTACCTCCTGAGCTTTTGTTGTCAAGTGTTTCACACGGACGGCAGTGCTCTTGCAGCGAATAATAGGAATCGATGCCTTCTCATATATTTCTACTACTTGGGCAGCACTAGTTTCAGTGTGGTCTTGCATGCTTGATAATTGATCTGTCATTTTGTGTTCCAAGTGTTCTCTTATTACATCTTTGCATCTAAGTAGCTGATGCACTGGAAGACTACTAGGGAAACCAAATACGGAATCTTTCACCTTTTCCCTACTGCTGCAGGTAGCGATCATTCCAACACGGGGTGTAAATGCATGCAGAAAGTTAAAACTACCAACTGACAAGCACAGCTTGTTTGTGTAACTGGCAACAAAGTCTCAAAATCAGTATGGTCACTGTCAAAGCTGCCAAAGTTCGTATTATCGCTAAATTATTACTGTGCTCATTCAGTGCAACTATATGATAAAGATGCTGGAGGAGTGTTGGCCGATTTTCAATAATACAGTTATATTATGTGAATATGGTGGTCCGGGTATCAGAATAAACCATGTTTCGTTGAATTAAAATTTTTCGACCTACCCTAATATATATATATATATATATATATATATATATATATATATATATATATATATATATATATATATATATATATGGTAGGTAGGGGCGCTCACCATCCAGTCTCTCGATGTAGTGATGCTGTCGGGTGTCTGCTCTTTCCTCTCCTCCACCCTTCTTTCCTTCCATCCTCTTCTGTCTTTCTTTCCTTCGTTCTTTCCTCATCCTTCTGCCTGTGGGTGACTCTGCACTGAGTGACAAGCCAAATGGTTTCTTGTACATCAGGAAACCATTTACTACTCTGGGTGGTAATCATATAAACAAATTTTGGCGCCTGGTAGTTTAGTCAGTAATTATTGTGCTCCAATCACACTGAGCCGATGAAGGTTTATATCCAAGGGATGGTTGGGGTTGACCGCTCGTGTAATACCACTCAGGGATGAGTGAGGCTGGTCACTCTCATCTTAAATGTCGGGACCAACTGCCTAGCCCCGGGCTCCTACGCTCCTCATGGGGCAATGTAGGATTGGGAGGTGCCGACGCTTCTTGGAGTTCTCAGAAGGCTTCCTAGGCATCGTGAGCAGGGTAAAATGCAGTAACAAGGGCAGAAAATGCAGCAAGAAAAAAGCACCTTCCAATGTGAATTATGCAACTGAGTGGCGCTGTGGCGGGAGAAATTTAAACAAAACATCATGTGACAGCAGAAGCGTTTTTAATTGGGCGGTATCACGATCACGTCACGATAGCGGGCGGGGAAGGCTACTTGATTAGAAGTTTTCATTGGCTATCATCATCATGGGAATGTTCAGTATGACAGTGTTGGACCGGGGGTGGTCGTGCTAGAGGTGAACCCTGCAGATTTCGCCCACTTCTCGGAGCTCTGTGAGTGTTATGCTAACACACTCGTGTTGCAGTAATTAAATCATATTAAATAATACTAATTATTTGCTCTCCGTGCTGGACGTGAATCGTGCTGGACTAACGCATGTTGGACGCGAGGGTACTGTATATATACTGTATATATATATATATATGTGTGTATATATATATATATATATATATATATATATATATATATATATCATTTCCTGTGGCACCCCACGGGATGCATAAGGCCTCAATGAACTCTCTCCACCAATATTTGGCTTTTGCCATCTCCTTCAGGTCCCACCAACACTCCTCTCCTGCTTCTTTTTTCATTGTCCTCAACCAGGTTTCCCTCGGCCTACCTCTACCTCTTCTTCCTCTAGCAGTCCACTCTGGCACATCCTGTATTAAACTACCTTCTTTTCTGTATATGTGCCCCAGCCACTTCCAGCGAGACAGTCTCACATATTCATTGACTGGTTCCACTCTCGTAATATCCCTTACTCTTGCATTTTTAACTCTGTCTTGCCACTCTACCCCAAGAATCCTTCTCAGTATTTTATTCTCAAATCCTAATACTTTCTAATCTGTTGCAATTGTACTGTACCATGACTCATGCCCATAAATTAAAATTGGTCTAACCATGGACTTGTAAATTTTCAGTTTAGTATGTACCGAAAGCATATTATTATTCCAAACAGATTTCAACATTTCAACTGCTCGCCAAGCCTGTCTAATCCTGTCCTCAGTTTCATTGTTTAATGATCCATTAGATGATACAATCGTTCCCAGATATTTAAAGTTTTCTACATTCTTCACCACATTATTCCCAATTACACAATCGATTTGGTTCTCCACGTTCATATTAATAATTTCAGTCTTTCCACAATTTATTACCAATCCCAGTTTTTCTCCTTCCTCCACCAGACAATCAAGCACCCTCTGCATCTCGTAGATACTTCCGCAGATCAGTACAATATCATCAGCAGAGTCCAAATCCATCAGCTTCTTATTTTCTTTCCAGTTAATTCCTGCACCTGTTCTCCTAACAACCTTTTTCATAACATAATGCATAACCAAAACAAACAGCAATGGCGAAAGAACTCCTTGAATCACTCCCGACCTAACTTGAAATGGATCACTCAAAGAACCACCCACCATTACCTTACAGAAAGTATCTTCATGCAGGCTTCTAATAATATTTACAAACTTTTCTAGTATACCATAGAATCTCATAATTTTCAACATAGCTCCACGTGAAACACTATCAAACGCCTTTTCAAAATCCACAAAACACATACTAAGTGGCATTTTCATCTCATTAGCTTGTTGCATTAGATGCCTTACAATAAAAACCTGATCATTACAACCTCGACCCTTTCTAAATCCCGCTTGTTCTTCTCTTAAAATTTTATCAATTACTGGCTCTATTTTGTTCAACAAGATTTTGGAAGAAACTTTTGCAACTACAGGTGTCAAAGTTATCCCCCCTCCAATTGCCACACACACTTAAATCTCTCTTTTTTGGTATTTTTATAATCACTCCATTTTTTCCACTCTTCTGGAATTCCACCATTATCCCAAGCCACATTAAAAAGTTTCAAAAGCGCATTCATCAACTCGTCATCTTCCACCTTAAGCATTTCAGGGAATATTCCATCCTCTCCTGGGGCCTTAAAATTCTTTAACTCCTTTATAGATTTTGCTACCTCTTCCAAAGTTATATCCCCTGTTTCTATCTGCAAATCTCTCTCGGCTGGCAATATGTCCTCTTCAGCTGGGATTGGTCTATTTAGAACAGATTCAAAGTGCTCTTTCCGATATATATATATATATATATATATATATATATATATATATATATATATATATATACTTATGGACCCTAACTCAGAAAAACACCTATACAACTCCCTCTGGACATGCATAGCACCTATTTAAGACCCAAATCACACCAATAAGGGACATAAAAGACTGAAATAAATGCAAAAGAACCAGAGAATGAGGTTTTAGAGGTGAGTTCATACAATATTAAACATTCTGGGTACTTATAAGTCCCTGGCTCCTGGACTGGTACTTATTGACCCTAAGCTAGCCTAACTCATAAAAACACCTCCATACTGCACATGCATAGCACCTAGGACCCTACTTACACCAATAAGGGACATGAAAGAGTGAAATGAGGTTTTAGAGGTAAGTGTGGAAAATACAGTACAATATGAAACATTCTGGGTACTTACAACAAGTCCCTGGCCATCTCGATGAATAACTTGCCTCCTCTCAGACTCTGACAGTAAAAAGGAGTACCTGAAGCACCTGCAGTACACTGTACATGATGTCTTGCACTGAACTTAGTCATTTGCACTCAGAATTCCATTCTCTTAACATTGCGCACTCTAGTCTTACTTGAGCTCCATTGCACCTTAATGAAATAAGTGTTGCACTCTGCACTTAAGTCTTTGCACTCATAAATCCATTTTCGTAACATTATATACTCCAGTCTAATTTGCGCTCCATTGAACGTCAATAAAATCAGTGTTGCACTTTGCACTTTAGTCTTTGCACTCACAATTCTAATTTCTTAATATTATGCACTGTTTTCTTCACTGCACAATACTCTAAATTCCCGTGTGGTCTAGTGGAGAGTTCTTGCCGTTTAATCACTGTCAGAGTCTGAGAGTAGCTGATGCAGGTGGTCTAGGGGTGCATTGCTGGGTCGTGGTGATGGACTACCCACTGCAGATGACTCTGAAGACAGGTGCAAACTCACGTCCAGTGGCGAGCACGTGGGCAGCCATGATCACGAGTGTGCAATTACAACAAGAGACTGGCGGTAAGGGAGGAGGATGCAGGGGTGCTCTAGTGGACGGCGGCAGAACTATGCACCAAAACACAGCTGGTCCGAGCCACACGCATCGAGTTCAAATTATGGGGGGGGGAAAGTTGGATTTTTAAAAAAATTTTTGCGAGTTTTGGCCCATTTTGGGAATATTGGATCCCGGGACCAAAATATCCAGTAAGTGGGGACGTTCGGAAAGTGAGCGTCCGGATAGTATGGGGATTACTGTATGTATATATATATATATATATATATATATATATATATATATATATATATATATATACAGGCCTATGAAGACAGTTTTTTCTTTTTCCACCTTAACCCTTATCTGCTGGGGGTTTCTCGCCATAGCCCACTCCGTCTTACGGGGAATTTCCAAGATTTTGGGAAGAATATCCTTACTTCAAACCCTAATATCTGGCAAACTCTTATAGCTAGACGAAAAATTAAGTATACATAAGACTCAACCCCTCTTACTCTTTCAAATGAAAGTATCCCGAGATCTCCAGGTGGACCCATCGATGAGTAAGGATAATTTAAAGGTGACTGGTTTTCCACATTTTGGTGGACTAATCCAGTTTCGCGCCACTGCCAGTGACCTTGAACTTGTTGGCTAGCACTGGCAGCACTGACTGCAGTTATGATTGTAACACTGCGAGGCTTCTCAGAATGTTCCAATCATTTTTTCGACTTTACTCACCGTTGTAAAGATGAGTCATCACCCCTTCCATGAGGCTGCCCATAGGGTTTTCCATCCATTTCATAGTGCCACTTTGCCCCGTAGATGTATGTGAAAAGAATAGCTCTTTATTATCTGTACTCACTTCTTGCATCAATTATAAAAATTTCCCTCTACTGTGGTACTTATATTTGCACTTGACATCATGATTACAGGTAATTGCACTTTGAGAAGTAAATGCTCTTGCTGTTTCACGTAGTGTGCTTGAGAATGAGGTAATTATTTGTAAAGAATTTGTGACTTATTTTTACTACTTAGGGACAATGTGAAAATATTATTAATGTTATACACAACTTACATTCTTTGTGCTTCACATCACAAATACACTAATGGTCACATATTCAACATTATTTTTGTGAGTAACGAGGGAAAAAAATTACTTAGAGCCAACCTGTTCATTTTCTTTCTCTCCCATTATCTTTTGGTTTTCTTTCATTGTACTAGATAGGGTTACACAAGGTATTTACAAGCATTGTTTCAAAAATAACTAAGTAACAATTATTACAATGCACTTGCAAAACTTATTTCATAACACTTACTAGATATTACTTATAATATTTTACATTTCATTTATATATTAAAAAAAAAACACTTGTGCATACCTGTTTACTATTTAAAATTTCTCACACACCTACTCAGTCACTGAGCTCGTTTCCTGGCATTAAGAGTAGAACTTTTGCTGGGGTCGATGATGCAATAGGCCCTGTGCATGAAGGGACAGAATCAGATGAGGAGGATAAGAAAGACATCACTCTACACTCTACTACCAATGCCAGGTACAGACTGAGCCGTGCAACAGTGGGGTACCTTGGGTACCTACCTGCCCTATGGGTTGTCATAGAAAATGGTCACCAGTTCAGTGGGTCGTGGGATGGTGCTTGCAGTACATCCCATCAGTATGTGGCGCTCCACTCCCTGAATCGTGATGGCGATACACGTCAGGTGGTGGTTAGGGGTTAACCCGAGGTGTCCTGATGATGTATGGATACATTCCCATGTTTTGTTACGGTGACACCCAATGACGTATCCATACGTTTTGCAATTGCGAAGTCCGTCATTTGCACATTTTTCAAGTTTCGCGTGTGATTTTTGGTACATATACGCAGGCAAGGTGCGGCAAGAAGGAAAATAAGGTATGGTCCTTCTGTGTTGTCTGGGGAAGGCATGAGTGGTGTGATGGGAAGGAGGGATGTAAGGGAAAGTGGTGTGGCGGGAGTGAGAGGTGAAAGGGAAAGTGGTGGTGGGAGGGAGGCAGCGCGAGCACGTGGTGTACGTGGGCAGCAGGCAAGCGAGAAGGAGCCGCTCCCTTGCACATCTTTTGCCCCTCCGTAATCCCGCACTTCCTCCCCACAGACCCATGATGTGGGGAAAGGAAGGAAAGGGAAGGGAAAGGGGAAAGGAAAAGAGAGAGGGAAGAGGAGCGCGAGTGGGAAAGGGCACCACCCTCCTCCTCCCCAACCTCCCCCACCACCCTCTCCCCACCCTGACAACGAATATCACACCTTGTTACATTACTGATACTGTGTGCTCCCGATAATATGACGCTCACTGTAGAAGTAAGGCCTGTACATATGCAATAATACGATGCTCAATATAATAGTAAGGCCTGTAAGTATGTAATAACTATTATATAAAGTGGAAATGGGTGTAACGTTAGTGGAAAAATATTATATAAGTTGAAAAATAAAGTTGAAACATGTCGTAGCGTGTTCACTCACTATGAACATATGCAGTAATATGACGCTCACTATAATAGTAAGGCCTGTAAATATGTGATAATTATATAAAGTGGAAACGGGTGTAATATTGCTGGAAAAGTATTATATAAGTTGAAAAATAGAGTGTAAGTTACAACAACAGTCATATCGAGTTCACTCACTATCACAACTATCTTCTCAATGTTTGACGAACATACCGTCGAAAAATCAAACCATTTGCAACACTCAGTAGTAGAGATTGGATTTTCATTTATTTCGCCAGGTGTAAAATATCTTTGGACAGAACTGGGAAGATAGTTTTGTCTTTCATTGTATATATACGATAATATGATGCTCACTATAATAGTAAGGCCTGTAAATATGTGATAACAATTATATAAAGTGGAAACGGGTGTAATGTTAGTGGAAAAGTATTATATAAGTTGAAAAATAGAGTGTAAGTTGAAACAACAGTCATAGCGAGTTCACTCACTACGTACAAAGACAATTATTTTCCCCAAGTTTGACGAACTTATAGCGGAAAAATAGAACTATTTGCAACACGTAGATTGCGATATTATTATGCTAAATATAATTGTAAGGCCTGATAATATGTGATAACAGTTCTATAAAGTGGAAACTGGTGTAATGTTAGTGGAAAAGTATTTTATAGGTTGAAAAAAGAGAATGTAAGTTGAAAGTCACAGCGACGCTCACTATGTATGTGCTAATATTAGCTAAATAAAATCGTAAGGCCTATAAATATGTGATAAAAGTTCTGTAAAGTGGAAACTGGTATAATGTTAGTGGAAAAGTATTATGTAAGTAGAGAAAATGAAATGTATGTTGAAACAATAGTCATAGCGAATCATATTGACCGATTTGGGCGATTTCACTATGCTCACTCAATGGAACAATGCTTATTTCGCCTATATTTTTGTGTGAAAACCAATATATTCTTGTACTGCATGTTATATTGTTCCAAATTCATAAATATCTACCAATTCAGAGTGATTTCCAATACGTACCACAACCATAGAGAACGAGACAGCAGCCGAGCGCCTTTGCAGAATACGGTACCAGGTGTGCGATGGCTTACCTGTTTTGACCATTTCTAGTCTCAGGTAAGCACTTTCTCTGTGATCTGCTATCGTTTCTCACCAGAAGCGGAGGTTTGAGCCAAAAAAAAATATATATTGCCGTTTTTTTGGGGGGGTCAGTGGTAGAAATCGGCCGGGATAGGGCGGGTTGTGATAATCCTTTTTTTTTTTTTTTTTTTTTCACTGCAGTGTCACCATGGACTGAGTAAATCTTATTTTACGTGTGTGTGTGAGAGAGAGAGAGAGAGAGAGAGAGAGAGAGAGAGAGAGACAGAGAGAGAGAAAAAAAAAGACAGACAGAGACAGAGATACATACCGTATCTATGTATGTAAAGGTGGTTTAACGAAAGGTGTGATATAAGTGGATAAAAATGGTCATTTGTATTAACCCACCACTGCACATCCTGACCACTTCACAATAAGCAATGACATGTGCAAATGTTTCCATGTTGTCTACCGTATCTTTACAGTGAATATATGAGGTATATAAACCTAATTGTAGTCAAGGTCACTTACAAATGATGGAACTGGTCATTATAGAAAAGTTAACCATGAAGGTAACCCCCAAATTTTTAAGTATGATATTAGCTACTTTCCGTAAGAGCTGATACATAGAGGCGGTACAGTAAGTACCATTTCTATAATATTTTAGCTAATAGCAACATCCCGGGCACGCAACGTGGTATGCAGGGTATTACTGTATAGAGTACACAGTTTCGGGTGAGGTCCACATGTGTATCAGGAGATGGCCACTAATGAAAAAAAATGTTAATTATACCCTTGTTAATCAAATGATGCCTGTAATTCCTACTAATCAGTAGCAAAACATTAGCAGTAGAATATGATGTTAGTTACGAAGAAGTGCTATGGAAAGGGTTTAAACCCATAATTTTGTCCTACTCTGTCACTGAGCTTCAAGAAATCAGTTGCAACAGTACAAAAATCCACGTCAAGTTAAGGTAAAAGAACTACCGTGTAGTCTATTTTTACTGCAGTATTGCATTAGTTTTTCTCTAAGCCATTTCACTTAACACTGCTTTTTTAGTTGCAGAAGCATCTAGAGCATTTCTGTCCATCAAACACTCCAGAAGGTTTTTCAGGCATCATGTGCTTCATTCCTTTATATTTCTTTGTAGCCTCATACTACGGCCCTGATGGTTCTGTATTAATTTATTATTATTATTATTATTATTATTATTATTATTATTTTGTTTGTTTAAAAAGTCTCTGTTTAAATGTCTCCCCAGTTACTGGACACACAAGCCACGTGCTTTCACATGAAATCCACATTCTCTTCAGTCCTCTAAAGCATCATTTAACCTGCCCTGTACCGACTAATTTATTACAAAACCGACCCCCAAAACCTGACAAATTTTCGATTATTATTATTTTGCTCAAACCTCCGCTTTTGGTGAGAAACAATGGAAAATCACCAAGAAAGTGCTCACCTGAGGTTAGAAATGGTCTAGACAGGTGACCCTCTGAACACCTGAGTGTTTTCTGGAGCCATGCTGCTAGTGTCGCGTTTTCAGTGGTAGGGTAACTATTGGAAACCATTCAAAATACGTAGGTATTTATTAATTTGGTACATATTTACATGTAGTACAAGAGTATATTGGTTTTCACACAAAAATATAGATGATATAAGCATGTTTCATTCACAAACACATGAAAATTGCAGAATTCTTGCACAGTTGACTCAATAAGACGGTTGTTTCAACTTACATTCTGTTTTGCAACTTACATTATACTTTTCCACTAACATTACCAGTTTCCACATTATATAACTTATCACATAATTACAGGACTAACTATTATAGTGAGCACCATAGTGTTGCATATTTACAGGCCTTACTATTATAGTGAACCGAATATTATCTCAAGCACACACAGTATCAGTAATGCACTAAAATGTACTAAGGTGTGGTAGAGGAAGGTATCCCATGTATACGTATAAAAAATCACGAGTGAAATTTGAAAAAAAAAATGTGCAAACGACGGACCTTGCAATAGCAAAATGTACATTGTACATCATGGGGACTGAGCGTGAAAAAAGTTTCGACATGCAACGAATGTTGTGGGTATGGGGCGGGTTAACTAGCATTCTTATTCTTTCATGTACACAACAGTACAGTTATGGAACAGGCATCTTCAGTGTATTTTTACCTGTGGCGAAGCTGACACATCCGGAAGTGGTACAGCGGGGGGATTTTTTTTTTTTTTTATCCTTCAAGGAAAGGTCAAATATCTGCTCTTGGAGAATTCTGAGTGATTTTCTTATGAATAGAAAATTGCTTAGCTTGAAATTTTGAGTCATTGAAACATGTCAGTTTTTCCGTCACCTGAGACATCAGAAGGGCTAGGCCACACCAGACGTGACGAGTGGGGAGGGATGTCCTGACGCGATAAAACTCACCAAATTCAATGTGGCTGGCAACACTAAATGAGTGGGGAGGTTTGTCCACACTCGTTGCTATGCAATGCAGCATGTTCCAAAGTGCAATGTACTGCCTAGCGACATATCCAGGCATTTTCATTATCATTTAGTCATGCTGGTATTGCATGTTGGAGCGACTGGGTTCTGGTTATTATGTCTACTAACAACTTATTAAACTCTTGAAGTCAAGGTGTGTTCACAGGCAGATGATCTAGTTTCAGATGTGCATTTTCAGCAAGGAATAATTTTCTTGATTGCTTGGACAATGACATGTCTGCACCAATGAACAGTTTCAGACTATCTTTTGCTCGAGAGGTTGCCTATTTGGACAGGCATCTCGTTGATGCCCGCCTCGCCGCTCATCACTTGATGCCACCTTCTCGCTTGTCGGTTCTGGTGTAGCCGCACCCAATGACTATTAGGCAGTTTTCAATTTTGGCACTAAAGAGACATTTTACCGACATTTTTATGAAGTACAAAGTTGCTCAACTAAAATTTTACAGTTGATCTGACATCGCAGCTGTTGCGTCAGCTAATTATTTAGCAATTTTCAGTTTTGGCAATAAGGAAGAATTTTTTGCCTCTTGTTTATGGCATAAAAAGTTGCTCTGCTTGAAAATTTTTGTAGATTTGACGTCATAAAACACTTTCACATATAAGGGTCAGAGGGAGAAACTTTTAAAATGGGGCTTCAGTAATTGGGCCACAGGTCGATGAAGACAGTTTCTTCTTGTTCCACCTTAATGTGAAAATCCGTTTTTTTTTTTTTTTTTTTTTTTTGTGCAGTGTCACCACGGACTGAGTAAATCTTGTTTTAAGTGTGTGTGTGTGTGTGTGTATGTGTGTGTGTGTGTGTGTGTGTGTGTGTGTGTGTGGTCTTTAATTTGAATGACAATAATTATGCTTTGTCTTCATACTACAGCGCACGAATAATCGAGTATACTGCACTGCAGTATGTGTTGTTTATCAGGTGTGTCTGAGATCATTTATTAACTGATATAAGCTGGTTTGCATTCAGTTGCCACTTCTATTGTTCTCTATTGTTGTATCTTGATTTCATTGTTTTAATGCCGCCTTATACGTTTATTTCCTCCACAGGTGCCCTTCATATATGTTACTCCAGCTGGACTTGTCATTCCTTTTTCTCATGTGATAGGAAATCCAAATTTCCCTTCCTTTGTTGCTACCAAGTTCTTTACGTTCAAACATCCAATGACCTTTACACAACGGGCTGTCAATACCCTCTCGGAGGCCACGTTTGAGACTATAATTGAATATTATATCATGCATAGGTATGTGATGCTTAATTTTGTTTGTTAATATTGTTTTACTGTAATATCTTGTGTACAGTGTTGGATGTAAAACAGTCAGTGAGTCTTTAAATATTAAATGCGTTAGCCTAATATATTGTATTTGTATCGTTCAGTGCTCTGTGGGATACTATTACTATATTGTACTGAATGTATGAGTGCAAACTGTAGGTTGAATAACAGTATATGATATAATTCGAGTCATTTGTAGGAACGGATTATGATTGTGTTGACAAATTGTTGATCGTTTGAGGGCGTTGAGAGTTGATATTGCGTATAATGCCATCATTGCAATAATGTCATTATATTTTACTCTATCTGCTTTCACTTCATCCAGTTTTGATT
Source organism: Coenobita brevimanus (assembly GCF_032717465.1). Taxonomy (NCBI): domain Eukaryota; kingdom Metazoa; phylum Arthropoda; class Malacostraca; order Decapoda; family Coenobitidae; genus Coenobita; species Coenobita brevimanus. The sequence goes on from NC_137009.1 coordinate 3,472,405, forward strand.
ACTCATTATATAAATTAAATTGCCAAAACATTACCAAATATATCTGTGTAGTTTATCGTTCCCCCAATGATTCTTCGGAACCCAGTGTATTTGATTCCATATCCACTCATTTGAGTAACCTTGACCTTGCCCTTGGCAATGAAATTACCATTTTGGGTGATTTTAACATACACAATGTTGAATGGTTATTGCATTCTGCCCGGACTGACGACGCTGGTCTAGAATGCGAGCTGTTTGCGGAATCATTTAATCTCACCCAGTTGGTAAAGCAGCCAACCAGAATACCTGATAATCCTGACCATAATGCCCATCTCTTGGATTTATTCTTGACAAATAATCCAGATCAATACAGGATAGAGGTACTGTCACCACTTGGATCCTCTGACCACAATCTCATCAAAGCCTCATTAGTTAACCCTCCTACACCTCCCCATTCCGAACCTGTCAGGGTGACCCGATAGCACTTTGACAGGGCAGACTGGGATGGATTTAGAAATTATCTTGCTGATGTTCCATGGCAGTCTTTCTTCTCTAGTGATCCCAATTCTACCCAGTCCCACATTTGCGACTTAATACTAGCTGGTATGGATTTATTCATACCAAGTCAACAATTCACTAAAAGATCAAACTCTCCAAAATGGTTTGATGGCAATTGTGCCAGAGCAACAGCCCAAAAGTCATTAGCATATAACTCTTACTTAAAATCAAAAACATCTGAATCATTCTTCCAATTTAAAATTGCTAGAAATCATGCAAAAGCTGTATTAAATCTATCTAAATCAAACTTTCTTCAAAAGCAAGCATCAAAACTACTTAACAACCCTAATGACAATAGAATATTCTGGTCAACTCTTAATTCTTTCAATAATAACTTTAACAAGTCATCTTCCATTCCCCCACTAAAAGCTTCAGATGGCAATATTACAAATGACCCACGTGGGAAAGCAGATATCTTTGCTAGTACCTTTGCAAGAACCTCTACCATAGATGATACCAGCCAGAATGTCTCAGTACTGGAACTTGTTTCTCCCGAAATTGCCCCACTTAAAATACAGGCAAGATTCGTAAAATCCATCCTAGACAATTTACCTACCAACAAAGCTCCAGGCCCAGATGGAATTCCGCCAATTGTTTTAAAAAAGTGTTCCCTTGAACTTGCCTCTGTCCTAGCTAAATTATTCAGACTATGCATACGAACTTCTTTATTCCCAAATTCATGGAAAGAAGCCAATATCCACCCAGTTCCGAAGAAAGGAAGTTCGTCTGACCCCTCCAATTACAGACCAATAGCTGTCACATCTTCTCTTGGTAAGGTATTTGAAACTTTAATTCATAAGCATATTGTTAAACATCTTGAATCCAACAACTTAATTAGTGATAGACAATACGGTTTTCGCCACGAAAGATCCACCATTGACATAAACTCTTAACTCATACCATCCATCAATCAATTGATCTTTTTGGAGAAACTCATGCAGTAGCTCTTGATTTCTCTAAAGCTTTCGACAGAGTATGGCACCGTTCCCTGCTGTCCAAACTCCCTTGCTATGGACTAACGTCTTTTGTTCCTTTGATTTCTTCTTATCCTAGTGACAGGAAAATAAGAGTACAAGTAGATGGTGTATATTCGAATTTCCACTCAATTAACGCCGGCGTGCCGCAGGGATCAGTTCTGGCGCCAACCCTATTTCTAGTTCATATTAATGATCTCTTATCTGTCACTCACAATCCCATTCACTCATATGCAGATGACTCAACACTACATAGTTCATTCACACTCAGACATCCATTTACAAACTCTAATATCTCTACCTCTCAACTCAGTACAGCCATCTCCTTAAATCAAGATCTATCTACAATCAGTGAATGGGGACAAAACAACCTTGACTCTTTTAATGCTAGTAAAACTAAATATATACTGTTTACTAATAGACAGATATTGCTAGATTCGTACATTACCTTCAGTGCTACTAATATTCCCATCTCCAAAAATATTGAAATTCTTGGTGTCTCACTTAACAGTGCCCTCAGCTGGACCTCTCATGTCAGATCACTTGCTAAAACCGCCTCAAAGAAACTTGGATTATTGTACAGAGTCCGTAACTTCTTCGCCGATGAGCAGTTAGCTATAATTTATAAGAGTCATGTGCGCTCACAGCTTGAATATTGCTCAGCCTTGTGGAATGGTTGTGGAGAGGTTGCATTAAGACAACTAGACAAAATTCAGAATAAAGCTGTTAGAATCATTAACAACCCTGCCATTTCATATAAACTACCTCCCCTGCAAGTAAGAAGGAATGTTGCCTCCCTTGCATTATTTTACAGATATTTTTTTGGCAAATGCTCAGACGAAGTTGCGTCCATGGTGTCACCCCTCCATGCCTTCCCTTGTGCTACACGGGCATCTGGTAGTGCTCATGACTAGAATGTCACTCAACCATATTGCAGAACTTCTGCCTATCAGAATTCTTTCATTCCCCGAACTGCATCTCCCTGGAACTCGCTTCCCCAGAGTCGTTTTCCTCCAAATTTCAACCTACAACTGTTCAAGTCTAACTGTTACAGATATTTTATGAACAGAGGACACCAGTAATCTGGTGTATGGATTATTTTTTTTTTCCCATTTGTTTTTCCTTCCTCCGTTCTGTTATTTAAAAAAAAAAAAAAAAAGCATAACTGAAATGTAATCTTATGGGAAATTTCTTGCGGTGTAAGGCTAGGAAACACTCTCTTATTTTGTCATACCATAATGAAAAATTCCCGATTAGATGACAAAACTGCCAAGTGGTAGCAAACTAAACCCAGTATTGCATCATCAGGGTGAATGAGTTAATACATAGATGATGCAAGTTAAGGATAACAAATTGTTTGTACTGTACTGTGCACATTTTATCATTGCAGTATTGAGAATGAGTGTCGCCGTCGAGGTCTGTGCCCAGAAGATATGCCCAGTATGCATACTATTCGCTACAATTTCAGTATCGCACTCATTAACAGGTAGGGTGTAATGTAGTTCATTGGGACAAGCTTCTTTCTTTCTGTTTGTCTATACTATTTCCACTTTACCTGGGCTTCATCCACCTCTCAAATCATGAATATTGAATAGTGTTAATCATGAAGAGGCTCTATAACGGTAAGAGATTTGCCCTCTTTTGTCACCTAGGTACGTGAAATAACTGGAAAAGGAAAATAAATCGTTGCTAAGTTAAGTTGGATGAATAATAATACCGCATTCATACAGGGTGGCCATGACAAACACATATCCAAAGTTTCCTGTCATCAATGAAATGTTAAAATTAACACTGAAGCATCCACTGTGACGCTTTTGAAACCACTCATACCTGCAGTAACTTCTTCGATAACACATAAGATATCTTCTGTCTCTACAGTGTGAGAACAGTTGACTTGCCACCACGGCCAATTGTCCCAGCCGTTGTACATGTAGGGGGCATCCACTGTCAACCTCCACAGCCTCTCCCAAAGGTAAAAAAGATTTAGTGTACTTATACTGATACCGAAGTTATTGTTTTCGCCATGGAAATTGGTAAACACTTTAGTAATTGTGTTAATTATGAAGCACTGTGAAGCACAAGTACCTCTAAGAGTTGCTTAATGATTAACTTCGTACACAACTTCATTTATCAGTTTTATGCAGCCCACAATATACCAGGAGATATGTATCCAGGACTCTCATTTTTGACACTTTATGTGCATACCATCCCATCATCTGAGGCCTCTAAGACAAATAGTACTAATGCCACACACTCTCTTTCTACAGGCACTGTACCAGCTTCTTGTATCGTCTCAGGGTGATGGTAGCAGTCACTGCTTTCTTAACCCAGTCTATTTTATGGTTGTCGGTTTAACAATTTTATAGATTGACCTGGGTAATTGATATTCATGTAACAGCATTATTATTTTACAATTATATCAGGTTTTACCAAAATTCTGTTAATTTTAGCTCATGTATTCGTGATTTTTTATGTATTTATGTTTAATGAATTTCTCGCGCACCTTGAGAAAAGGTTTAGCGACCTTTGTGGATTTTGTGTAGCAGCTCTAATCTGTTTTCCACTTCATTAATTCACTCAATTCGGGCATCACTGTTGGTACCCTGTAAAGCAGTGACATTAAGACAAATACATACAATATATACTTCTCTCTCTCTCTCTCTCTCTCTTTCATGTCAGCATCCTATATCTTTTGGTCCATCTCTGGTCCAGTAAGAGTAACACCCAAATGTAAGGCTTTTGTAATCAAGAACATATTAACCCTTTCAGAACAGTGGCAAATATTTCTCAGTGTTCTTGTTACAACAATACGATTTTATTCAGTTCAAGGGAGAACTCAAGAGGCAGAGTAGTTAATGTAGATTACTGATACCCTCCTCGGGAAAGTAAAGAAAGTTGTAGCTATAATGCATCTTCAGTGGTGAAAGCATTTGGCATTTCCTTGCCAAGTTTCTACATATATCAGGAAGAAGAGGAGGCTAGAAATTCATGTGACCCCAACATCTTTGATGAAGATGTTTGCTTTGAAGCTGTTCTGACTTCCCTTCCTCAAAAGAATTGGATGTTTTGCACATACTCAGCAACTGTGTGTGAGCGATGGATTACTCACCCAAATGTAAAAATTTCACTACTCTCATCATCGCTTCAGAAAATTGCATCTTTGATCAACTCAGTTAGGAAATCAACAGGAGCTACTCTGTACCTTCGATCTAAAGGGATTGTTCTCCAGACACAAAATGTGACAAGTTGGATTTCATATTTGAAAATGGTGAAATCTATACTCATGAACCCTGCAAAGGTGAATAATGCAATTGATCTTCTGTCCCAGAGAGAGCAGAGGAGTACGCAAACCATGCCAGTGGAGATTTCTGCCTTAAAGGAGCTTGTGATTGTCCTCGAACCTCTTCACGAGGCCATGGAAGTCGTGGAGGGACACATGAAAGTGGCCGTAATTGCTACTGGACCAGTGATTCAGGGACTTAAACACTCACTGGAGAATCTAATTCCTAATACTCAATTACAATACTGTGAACAACTGGCTAAAGTGCTACTGGACTCTGTGATGAAAAGATTGGATACGGAATAAGAGATGTTCAAGTGGTAGCTTTTTTTTTTTTTTTTTATCCTAGGTTCGAACTGGATTGGCTTTTATTACAAGACCAGAATGACCAAGTGCTGGCATATGTCAAGGAAATGCTTGAAGAATCAGAGGTGGTTCACGAGGGGTCAACAGTGGATGAAGAAAGTAACAAGGATGATCTAGCAGAGGGATTACCGGAATCAAAAAGACCCAGACTGTTTTCTTTCATACCAAAATGCTCATCAAAGCTCCAAAATCAAGGGGTATTAGAGGGAAGCACAGTGTCAGTGAGTCTCTTGTTGAAGCAATATATAGAGGAATCTGCCATTTTCCAGTGATCCAGTGCTATACGGGAATGAAGTGTCACAAGCTTTGCATCCACTGAAGAATCTTGCAAGAGAGGTAACTGGGTGTACTGCTACATCTGCTCTATCAGAGCGAGTTTCCAGCATTGTTGGAAATTATTTAACAGCGAACAGAGCTCAGCTTGGTGTCACCTCTTTCCATTCAATGTTACTCACTCAGACACGTTCACTCGATTCGAGTGACGTGGCCTCCATTGTGAAATGGCACAGTCGCGCGAATAGCGTGGTTTAAGCACCAAATAATCGTCAGAAAAAAACTTATAGGCCGATTTGCGTGATTTTTTAATGCGTCATAGCGCCGCCAATGCTCTCTCGAGGTAAGTCATTGGCAATGCTGCTTTGCCTTATCTACCTCAGCCCGCTCCCTCCAACCTCAGTGTTTGTCGAGCAGTCAGGCGGTGGTGTTTGACAGCTCGTGGTTCCCTTTAAATCATCCATAATTCTCCCCCTCTTGCCCGAGGCAAAGGCCCTATTGACTCAATGAGATAATACATTGTATGTGAACATATAGTGACGTGATATTGTCGATGGAACATACATATATGTATTGAAAAGCAATTCTGGCCGTTAGCAATCGTTGGGCCTTGGAGCCAGACGCATGGTCAGTGTAGCAGGGTTTCGCCACTCCGCCCCCTCCCCGTAGGCTGTATGGCGTGAGTGGAAATACGTATATAAATGAAGCCAAGGCATAAATATATATTGTGTGAAAGATACTGTGGATGGCTTGGTGAAATTATGGAGCCAGCAAGCATTACGTACGGCATGAAACAGAGTGTTGTGAAGGGGCAAACCTGAAGTCGGGAGGGGAGAATTACCGGTGTTTTAGGGCTGGAATTATTGTGATTCTGATAGTGTAAATGCGTATGGAATTGTATGAAATATACGTCAAACAAGCTGCGAGTTTCTGTGAACGAGTGTGGTGTGTGCTAAAAATAGCGTTGCCTCATACTCTCAGGAAGAAGCTGACTCACACACACACTACATAACTCCTCATCTTCAAATCCCTGGTCTAACTGGATCAACACCCCTGGAGGAAGTGAGTTCTGCAAATTTTGTTGATATATATAATAATCTATTACCATTACGTCTCCAACTTTCAGACAAATAACCATTTTCTCCTACAGATTACACATATGAAAGAAAGTAAATCTCCACAGCAGTAACTATAGAAGAGTTATGTTTATGTGTAGTAGGTTATAACAATAGGAAACATCCATGGAAGATGTAACAGTCTGTACAGATAGGGGGAAAAAAAGTTGGTAGCATAGTCTTCAGGCAGGTGTGCAAGGAAAAAACAGTGTGTGTAAATGTTGGTAGCGATCGGAAGAGTAACCTCACTTTGTCGGACAATTACTCGAAAACTATTAGACTTACCGATTTCCTGTTACAACCATCATCAATACCACTAAATTCTACGTAAGATCAATACCAGAATGTAAGCCTTTGGTAGCGTTTTGGGGAGTAAAAGGCGAAAGAAATGTTTTTGTTCCTAGCGGTTGTTGTGTGACAAGCGCTAAGGGTAATAACATCGTTTTGTCGGCCAGTTACTCGAAAACTATTAGACTTATCGATTTTCTGTTACAACCATCATCAATACCACTAAATTCTACGTATGATCAATACCAAAATGTAAGCCTTTGGTAGCGTTTTGGGGGATAAAAGGCGAGGGAAATGTTTTTTTCCCTCGCGTTTATCAGTGACATTCGCTTGGAGTAATAACCTCCCTTTGTCGGCCAATTACTCGAAAACTATTAGACATCGATTTTCTGTTACAACCATCAGCAATACCACTAAATTCTACGTATAATCAATACCAGAATGTAAGCCTTTGGTAGCGTTTTGGGGGGTAAAAGGCGAGGGTTTTTTTTTTTTTTTTTTTTCCTCGCGTTTGTTATCAGTGACAAGCGCTCGGAGTACTAACGTCACTTTGTCGGCCAATTACTCGAAAACTATTAGACTTATCGATTTTCTGTAACAACCATGATCTATACCACTAAATTCTACGTATGATCAATACCAAAATGTAAGCATTATGTTACGTTTTGTGCGAGAAAAGGCGGTGGAAATGAGTGTCTCTTCGCGGCTGTTACCATTGATTAACGCTCGTAGTAATACTCTCACTTTGTCGGCCAATTACTCGAAAACTATTGGACATATCGATTTCACGTTTGAACCATGATAAAGAGCAGTAAATTCTACGTATGTACAATACATAACTATGTAATATTTATGATAAGAATTCGTTGTTACGTAGGCAGGAACATTGCGTACGCCGTGCGCGCATCACGAAAGTCAATCACGGACGGAGTGCCTATTACTTTCTTTCGATTTACTCGAGAACTATAAGGCGTATGGGGTTCTTCTTTGAGATGGGGAAAGCTGGTGAATTTGGGCATATTACTATGTAATAAAAACATAAGGTGTCTGGGAAAATTTAGCTATCAGAGGTCAGTGAATTTTTTCCGAAAATGGCTTTCAGTTTTTGGCCATTTTCTCGAAAAGTATACATCATATCTCAACCGGATTTGTTTCGTTAGAAAGCTGATGAAATTCTCTATAAAAACTTATAAGATCATTTTCCTGTATGATGGAAAACATTCAAACGGCGATGTTGGGAAGTGAAAACAGTTTACTCGACCATGCTTCCAGGGCTAATAACTTTTTTTGCTGGTGTTTTCCTGTGTTTTGGTTCGTTTATCAGATAGAACAAACATCGATGTCTACCTTGAGAAAGGTTTCATGGGAATACATGGATTTTTGGGTGGCGAAAATAAGGCAAGAATGTGTTTCATTCGCTCAAATTTGCCGCGCGCGTGCTCCCCGGCCGGGGGGCTTCGTCGTATAAAATCATGAGCCAGAAAACTTACTGAAACTTATCGTGTGCGAGGGGGTTTAGTGCAATGGTGAATTGTCTTAAAAACTACCACCTTTTTAGCTACTATCTGCAACTTCTACACAATGAAATCTAAATTTTTGTTTTCAAATAAGTTTGTGCCACTGTTTGTACGTAAAGGACAACCTTCCATTGCAATATTAGTGTCTTTCTTATCGAAAACGTTTTTGTTTTCTAGTAAGGGAATTTGTAATTATAACTGATTTTTGTTTTGCAGTAACTGTAACTGTAATGTAACTGCTATTCCCAAATGTATTTGTAATTCTATCTATCTATCTATTGCCAGACGCCTCAATCCCGTTTGGGGTGGCCACAAACAAATCGCCTCCACGTCACCCTGTCCCCCGCCATTTCACTGCCCTGCTCCCAACTCACACCCCCCTCTCTCATACACCTCTCCATACCATCCCTCCATCTCATCCTCGGCCTCCCCCTCCCTCTTCCCCCCTCCATCTCACTCACATACACTCTCTTCGTCAGTCTTTCATCCTCCATCCTCTCCACATGGCCAAACCACCTCAGTGTGTTCCTCATAACACTTCCTATCACATCCACATCCACACCACAACGCTTCTTTATATCCTCATTCGTCAGCCTGTCTCTCCATGTGACTCCACAAGCTCCTCTTAAATAACTCATTTCCACTGCTCTCACTCTTGACTTGTGTCCTTCCAGCAACGTCCAAGCTTCACTTCCATACGTTAGAGTTGGTATCACAATACTGTCATGTAGTAACTTTTTCACTTCCATGCTCACTTCCCTGCTTCTTATCACTGCTTTCAAGGAACCAGCAACCTTTCTTCCCTGCTGTACCCTTTCAAGCACTTCACCCTCCAAACCTCCATCCTTACTCATCAAACTACCCAAGTACTTAAACGTACTCACATTTTCCAATTCCTCACTATCCAACCTCGCTGTACATTCACTGACTTCACCTCTCTCAAAGACCATCACTTTACTCTTCCCTACATTTACCTTTAGATTCCGTTTCTTACACACTCTCCCAAACTCATCCACCAAGCCTTACAGCTCCTACCTTCATCTTCACTCAACAACACAGTATCATCTGCAAACAACAGTACAGGGAGTTCCAAACACCACCCCCTCCCACCAGGCCCACACCAACATCCACTACCCTACCTTGTACCTCATTTATTACCCCATCCATGTACAGATTGAACAACCATGGAGACATGCCACATCCCTGTTTCAACCCAACCTTCAAAGAGAAAAATTCACTTAGTTCACCATCCACACGCACTGCAGCCTTAACACCATCATACATACTCTTCACAGCATTCAACAACTTCCCATCTACTCCATATATTCTTAATACTTTCTACAATCCTTGTCTATCCACCCTGTCATATGCTTTCTCCAAATCCATGAAAGCCGCATACAACTTCTTTCCCTTCTCTAGAAAATTTTCCACTAAAGATCTAAGAATGAATATCTGATCTACGCAACCTCTTCCTTTCCTAAAGCCTCCCTGTTCTTCTCCAATAATTTCTCTGTTCTTTCTTTAACTCTGTCAATAAGTATCCTTCCATACACTTTTCCTATTATGCTAAGAAGACAAATGCCCCAATGATTACCACACACTTCTTTTTCCCCTTTTCCTTTGTACAAGGGAATAATTATACCTGACTTCCAATCCTCCGGGACTCTACCTTCCTCCCAGGCCAATCTCCACATCTTCCACATCCATTCTACTACTATCTCTCCCCCACGCTTCAGCATTTCACCACACACTCCATCAATTCCTGGGGCTTTCTCCAATTTAAGTTTCTTCATTGCTTCTACAACTTCTATCCTACTGATTTCTTCCTGTCTTCTCACCTCCCTCCTTCTCCCAGCCATTCCCCAGCCACTTATACTCGCATTACTTCCATCTATCCTGTATGTTCAACAATTCCTTAAAGTATTCTCTCCATCTGCTCACTTTTTCACCCTTCTCCACTACTAATCTACCATTTTTATCTTTCACTCCCCTGCTAACCTCACTTCCACCCTGTCTTACTCTCTTCACCTCTTTCCAGAACATTTTCTTACAGTCCCTCCACTTTACACTCAAATTTCTTCCAAATTCCTCATCCACTCTCTTCTTACTCTCTCTTACTAATCTTTTCACCTCTCTCTTTCTTTCTACATATAACTCTTTCTTCCGCCTCTCAACTTCTTCCACGCCCCTATTTATCAACCATTCATTGTATGCTTTCTTCTTTTGTGCCACAGCCTGTCTCACCTCTTCAGTCCACCAAGCTGTTCCTTGCACCTCCCTCTGTCTTCTCTTCCTCCCACACACCACATCACATGCTGAACATATTTCTTTTGTAAATATCCTGCACACACCTTCCACGTCCCCCATCTGCTCTAATTCATATTTGCCCAATCATTCCTCCACTTCTCTCTTATACTCTGCCTTTTTCTCATCCTCTTGTAACCTTTCCACTCGCCTTGCAACTACTCCTTCCTCTCGTTTTTCCCTTCTTCTATTCCTCCATCTTATTTGAATCCTAATTCTGGCCACCACCAAGTAGTGGTCAGAAAGTCCACTCCCCCAACCTCTATAAGCTCTTGCATCCATTACACATTTTCGCATCCTTTCATCCACACACACATAATCAATCATTGCCTTCCTTTCATTCAGTTCACCACCCACCCTTCTCATCACTCGCCATGTATATCTGTGGATCATTTTGTGCCTGAAGAGGGTATTGGCTATCACCAACACCCTTCCAGCACAAATGTCCACTAACGCACTGCCATTCTCATCTGTCTCAGCAGGCACACCCCACTCACCAACTATTCCATCCACCTTCACATTCCCTGCTTTACCATTCATATCACCAATCAAAAACACTCTCTCATTCCTTCCAAACTTTTCCATGCACACTTCCACATTTGTCCAGAACTCTTCTCTCACTCTGGTAGCACGATCTTGCGTTGGCGCATACATACACACAATCGCTCACATTTGTATTCCAACTTTCAACCTTACCCACACAATCCTTGACCCAAGTGATCCATACTGTCTTATGCTCTTCTTCCATCTTTTACTCACAACTATACATACTCCTTCTTTCGACCTCTCATTCTCACCTACTCCTGCACATATACCCCATCCATACTCCCATTCTCTCACATTTTCTCCTCCCCATTTTGTTTCAGTTATTCCACATACATCCACTTTCGCACCCTCAAGCACCTGGACAATCTCTCTCTCTTTCACCTCATCATTCGCACCTCTTACATTCCACGTTGCCATTACCAAGTCCTTTGTCCGGTCCTGGGTTGTCATCGTTCGGTCAGTCCATGTCCGAGGCTTCTTGTTTGTCTTTTTAGTTAGTTGTTTTCCGGGGAGGGGCACTAACCCTCCGCCAACCCTTTTAGTCGCCTTTTACGACAAGCAGGGATACTGGGGGAGTATTCTTGAAAAAAAAAACTACCCCCAGGGGGGTATTTGTAATTAAACTTGTAATTTTAAAAAAGTGAAAGTAATTGTAATTATAGTTAAATTTTTGAAGTGTAATTGCTCTAACCCTGATGAAGACTCGCATGACCCCCAGATCAGACATACACTGTGTGAGGTTCACCTCCGAGGTCATTAATTTGAGGTCACCAGTAATAGTAAACAAGTGCACACAAACACTGAGTGTTAGCCTGCTAAAGCTAATATAAAAGTTCCTGGACCCTTTATAATCCCTCTTCAAAAGCATAAGAGGTACATAGTCTCTCTGAGGTAGAAATATTGAACTAGAACAAAAATATGATTAGAGGGTTTGCCTTTTTGGTCCGGCAACGCCGGGTACCCCTGCTAGTATATATATATATATATATATATATATATATATATATATATATATATATATATATATATATATATATATATATATATATATATATATAACTGAATGAGGGGGAAATGGAAAATGTGAGTATGTTCAAGTACTTGGGTAGTGTGATGAGTAAGCGTGGAAGTTTAGGGGTGAAGTGCTTGAAAGGGTACAACAAGGAAGAAATGTTGCTGGTTCCTTGAAAACAGTGATAAGAAACAGGGAAGTGTGCATGGAAGGGAAAAAGTTACTGCATGACAGTACTGTGATACCAACTCTAACGTATGGAAGTAAAGTTTGGACCTTGTTGAAGGGACTGAAGTCAAGAGTGAGAGACGTGGAAATATGTTATTTGAGAGGATCACGTGGATTCACATGGAGAGACAGACTGACAAATGAGGAAGTGAAGGAGCATTGTGGTGTGATGTGGATGTGATAGGAAGCGTTAGGAGAAACACACTGAGGTGGTTTGGCCATGTGGAGAGGAGGGAGAGTGAGAGACTGAGGAGGGTGTATGTAAGTGAGGTCGAGGGGGGGAGAAGAAGGGGGAGGCCAAGGATGAGATGGAGGGATGGAGTGGAGAGGTGTATGAGAAAGGAGTGTGTGAGCTGGGAGCAGGGCAGTGAAATGGCTGGGAACAGGGCAACATGGAGGCGATTTGTTTGTGGCCCACCCTTACAGGATTAAGGAGTCCAACCATCTCTTGCGCTTCATACCACAAGTACACAGTTATTTTTTCTATCTTTTTAAACGAACAAGAATGTATAATGTGTTTTCAGGACTTGGAAGATTGGGTAAAGGGTGCTGGCAAGGATGGCTTTATATTCTTCAGCCTGGGATCAGCAGTGACACCGTCCAGCATGCCAGAGAAGTGAGTCAGAGTCATGTATTCACAGAAAGGTATATTTTACCGTATTGTTTTTGTTGTTATCATGATGATCATTATTATTATTGTTGTTGTTGTTGTTGTTGTTGTTGTCGGATTTACGTCTACATTATAATTATGTTTTATGGGTTTGATGGTTTCACCCTATAGCGCTCCCACAGTCTGCTGTGTGTTACTCCTGCTTTCTTGTAATACCTGCAGCTCTGTGGTCGGCACACACCAGTTTGTCCAGTGCCTTCCCAAGACTACCTCTCCTTCGACGGACTGGTATCTGTATACTTCTACACACCCTCACCCAACTTGCTTAGTTCATTCCATTAACAGTACAAACCATCTTAGTCTCCTTTCTACTTCCTTTATGATGCTTTCCACTCCAAGTTGTCACCTCCACTCTTATGATGATACCTCATTATTCACCTTTACTCCTTATATTTTTCGAGTTATTGGCATGTCATTTCGTTTCAGTCTCCTCGTAGCTTCCTCCATAACCCTCTGTTTCACTGTCGTCCAACATGATTCCTGTTGCAGAACGAAACGTTTTCCCTTTTATGGACATTGAGAACAATTGGGAGTCAATAGCACTCCGTCCGACATGTTGGCATCAGTAATGTAGCAAAATTTGTCTATAATATCCAGTGACTCTTACCACGGATGTTATTGATCTAGCATCGAGTGGTCGGGCGACGTCTCTACGTCCCCTGCAGCGAAAAACTGCCATCAGAGTAAAGTTATCACGCACTTTTCTACATCTCTTGTTTACCCAGTGTTTGCATCGGGTACGTAATGTACTACGGATATCTCTACCCACACCCAAACTGCATACACAACATGACCATTTACCCTACTCTGAAACCATCCCTAATGTCATTCGCTGGTTATAGCTCTGCATTCCTTATGTTTACTAGGAGACCTTAACCTTCAAAAGATGTTCTCTCGACTACTCGAATTCTTCAATACATTTTTTTACTTTAACTTCCATCAGCAGTAGATTACCTGCTTATAAAAGTTCCCATGGGCACCTTTTCCTCTAATCTCGTGATTTTGCTTCCATGGCCATTATGAACAGCCTTGGGCTTAGGACTGATCCCTGATGTATCCAAGCCTTAACACTTTTAGTCACGGTCAACTGTATCCTGTGTTTTCGCATAAGAACGCAAATTCCACAGCATACTACACCCGAAACGGATTTGAATCCTACACTCATAGCACCCATCAGGTTTCGATTCTGCTAAAGTGGCAGAGTGTGATCATCACAGACAAAGCACGAAACAACATGAAATTCACAACTGCAATCACTGTGAGTTTTGCACATAATATGGTCGAAATTCCAGGCAAGGAAGCGTTCATAAGACTGCTATTGCTGATCTCAGACTATTTGTTGTTAGATCCAGTGACTTAACGATACTTTTAACATTCGCATACATCATTGTAACCATCCCATCAGTCCATATCTAAGCTCTAAACTCTCTCATTTCTCGCGTACCACTTCCATTTGGACTCTTATCAAACAGTATCATATCCTTTGTCAAGTAGTTTTCCAGCAGTCGTCTGCCAGTGAGTATTAAAGAGGTTTCGAGTCCGAAGGAGTGACAGTCCAATTCAGATCTAATTTGGTCTGAAGACTCTTTAATAAGCTGAATAAATTACTTTCGGGACAGACAGACGGGGTGATAATAATACAGCACACACAATGGTAAAGTTGGGAATGTGAAGGTGGATGGAACAGTTGGTGAGTGGGGTGTGCCTGCTGAGATAGATGAGAATGGGAGTGCGTTAGTGGACATTTGTGCTGGGAGGGGGTTGGTGATAGCCAATACCCTCTTCAGGCATAAAATGATTCACAGGTATACATGGCGAGTGGTGAGAAGGGTGGGTGGTGAAATGAATGAAAGGAAGGCAATGATTGATTATGTGTGTGTGGATGAAAGGATGCGAAGATGTGTAATGGATGCAAGAGTGTATAGAGGTTGGGGGTGTGGACTTTCTGACCACTACTTGGTGATGGCCAGAATTAAAGTTCAAGTAAGTTGGAGGAATAGAAGAAGGGAAAGACGAGAGGAAGGAGTAGTTGCAAGGAGAGTGGAAAGGTTACAAGAGGATGAGAAAAAGGCAGAATATAAGAGAGAAGTGGAGGAACGATTGGGCAAATATGAATTGGAGCAGATGGGAGACGTGGAAGGTGTGGGTAGAATATTTACAGAAGAAGTATGTGCAGCATGTGATGTGGTTTGTGGAAGGAAGAGAAGACGGAGGGGGGGGTGCAAGGAACAGCGTGGTGGACTGAAGAGGTGAAACAGGCTGTGGCACAAAAGAAGAAAGCATACAATGAATGGATGAGAAATAGGGGCGTGGAAGAGGTTGAGAGGCGGAAGAGAGAGTTATATGTAGAAAGGAAGAGAGAGGTGAAAAGATTAGTAAGAGAGAGTAAGAAGAGAGTGGATGAGGAATTTGGAAGAAATTTGAGTGTAAAGTGGAGGGACTGTAAGAAAATGTTCTGGAGAGAGGTGAAAAGGGTAAGACAGGGTGGAAGTGAAGTTAGCAGGGGAGTGAAAGATAAAAATGGTAGATTACTAGTGGAGAAGGGAGAAAAAGTGAGCAGATGGAGAGAACACTTTAAGGAATTGTTGAACGTAGAGGATGGAAGTAATGCGAGTATAAGTGGCTGGGGAATGGCTGGGAGAAGGAGGGAGGTGAGAAGACAGGAAGAAATCAGTAGGATAGAAGTTGTGGAAGCAATGAAGAAAGTTAAATCAGGGAAAGCCCCAGGAATTGATGGAGTGTGTGGTGAAATGCTGAAGCATGGGGGAGAGATAGTAGTAGAATCGATCTGGAAGATGTGCAGAGTGGCCTGGGGGGAAGGTAGAGTCCCGGAGGATTGGAAGTCAGGAATAATTATTCCCTTGTACAAAGGAAAAGGGGAAAAAGAAGTGTGTGGTAACCATAGGGGCATTTGTCTTCTTAGTATAATTGGAAAAGTGTATGGTAGGATACTTATTGACAGAGTTAGAGAAAGAACGGAGAAATTAGTTGGAGAAGAACAGGGAGGCTTTAGAAAGTGAAGAGGTTGTGTAGATCAGATATTCATTCTCAGATCTTTAGTGGAAAAGTTTCTAGAGAGGGGAAAGATGTTGTATGCGGCATTCATGGATTTGGAGAAAGCATATGACAGGGTGGATAGACAGGGATTGTGGAAAGTGTTAAGAATATATGGAGTAGATGGAAAGTTGTTGAATGCTGTGAAGAGTATGTACGATGGTGCGAAGGCTGCGGTGCGTGTGGATGGTGAACTAAGTGAATTTTTCTCTTTGAAGGTTGGGTTGAAACAGGGATGTGTCATGTCTCCATGGTTGTTCAATCTGTACGTGGATGGGGTAATAAAAGAGGTACAAGGTAGGGTAGTGGATGTTGGTGTGGCCATGGTGAGAGAGGATAGTGTTTGGAAACTCCCTGTACTGTTGTTTGCAGATGATACTGTGTTGTTGAGTGAAGACGAAGGGGAGCTGCAATGCTTGGTTGATGAGTTTGAGAGAGTGTGTAAGAAACGGAATCTAAAGGTGAATGTAGGGAAGAGTAAAGTGATGGTCTTTGAGAGAGGTGAAGTCAGTGAATGTACAGCGAGGTTGGATGGTGAGGAATTGGAAAATGTGAGTACGTTTAAGTACTTGGGTAGTGTGATGAGTAAGGATGGAGGTTTGGAGGGTGAAGTGCTTGAAAGGGTACAGCAGGGAAGAAAGGTTGCTGGTTCCTTGAAAGCAGTGATAAGAAACAGGGAAGTGAGCATGGAAGTGAAAAAGTTACTTCATGACAGTATTGTGATAACAACTCTAACGTAAGAAAGTGAAGCTTGGACACTTGTTGGAAGGACACAAGTCAAGAGTGAGAGCAGTGGAAATGAGTTATTTAAGAGGAGCCTGTGGAGTCACATGGAGAGACAGGCTGACGAATGAGGATATAAAGGAGAGTTGTGGTGTTGATGTGGATGTGATAGGAACCGTTATGAGGAACACACTGAGGTGGTTTGGCCATGTGGAGAGGATGGAGGGTGAAAGACTGACGAAGAGAGTGTATGTGAGTGAGGTGGAGGGGGCAAGAAGGAGGGAGAGGCCGAGGATGAGATGGAGGGATGGGGTGGAGAGGTATATGAGAGAGGGGGGTGTGAGCTGGGAGCAGGGGAGTGAAATGGCGGGGGACAGGGCGACTTGGAGGCGATTTGTTTGTGGCCACCCAAAACGGGATTGAGGCGTCTGGCAATAGATAGATAGATAGATAGACACACAATTAAATATTCATGGAATCTTGATTCAGGAGATTACCAAGCAGTTGTCATGCATGTAGTATAATCTTATCCTTTAAATTGTTTGTTAGGCTGAGAAATGTCCATATTTCTACTGTGCTTTGGCTAGGCATCGGAAGACCTTGGTGGAGGTGTTCGGGTCACTGAAGCAGAGAGTCCTGTGGAAGTGGGACAAGGACACAATGGAGGACCTTCCCCCCAACGTCCGGCTTGGCAAATGGCTCCCGCAGCAAGATATTCTTGGTAAGAACTCATAGCCCTTTGTTCTAATCAAGGTTAGTGTTATAACTACTGTTGATCTATCTTACCTTGGATTTGTGTTATATATATATTTTCTTTACCTATTTACAACCAAGCTTAATGACCATTTCTCAAGGTGACTCTCGGCTGCGACTGTTCATCACTCACGGGGGACTGCACAGCACTATGGAATCTATGTACCATGGGGTGCCGGTCCTGGGAATGCCTGTGTTTGGAGACCAGGAGAACAACATGAGAAAAGCAGAAAATGACGGCTGGGGTAGTGTGTTGCTCTGGGACGACCTCACGCCAGACACACTGAAAGAGAAAATACAGTTTGTAATGCAAAACAGTGGGTAAGTTTCCTAATACTCTTCTGTAATGAATTTTTATTCTGATAATTATCATTATCCTGTTTCTTATATCAAGCTGGATAGGAATCTGGAGCAATGCTCTTTAATATCCTTCAAGATATAATTCAAAGGAGAAATAAGTCTCCATTTCATTCTCTTCTCCTCGATGGTAGAAAAAATGATGTTTGAAATACATTTCTATTTTTTTATCTTTAAGCCATTAGGAAGGGGAAAAATTCCCACCCTATTGTGGCTCTGGCTTTAATCACCTTTTACAACACATGAATCGTATGCAGGTGCTGCATTTTTCTTCCATTTCATGCACCAGATATACACCACGCTTCAGCGGCAAGCTCTTTCTTTACAGATTTCATAATTTATACAGCTGATGACCATGGTCATAGTTGATACAGACACTGGCAATCAGGAACCTTCACTGATGTACCAGAATATTGAACATAGCTCGGCTTCCATCAATACTACACCTGACGGAAGTCTGTTCTTGCAGAGTAAAATTGCTTTGTGATAGCCTCAGTAAAAATCACGAAGTACTTCGCTACTGTGCTGTTCTTAATATTTACTTTACCCTCAGGTTCAAAACACGGGTAGCGCACCAATCTGCGGTGATGAAGGACCAACCTCAGCATCCCAGTGAGGTGGCTGTGTACTGGGTGGAATATGTCATGAGGCATAAGGGAGCTGCACACCTCCGCTGCCCTGCTTTAGATATGCCATGGTATGAATTCTGATGGTTGTACAATAGTTCTTATAATACCCTGTGATGCTGGTGATGTAGCTACTTTATGATGTTTTACTACCAGTCACTGATGTAGTTGGTTTTATAATTATTACCTAATCCGGTAATCACTAGTGTATTATTTGTTCTCACTGGTAAAACTATGGTGTTTTATTAAAACTATTGCTTTCGGTTGGAGGAGCTTAAGGAAACATTGGTGATATTTGTAGTTATAAAGACGATCCCTAATGATTGGTGAGGCAGTACAGGCAGAAATTACCCTACATATAAAAGTGGAATATTGTACTACCGAAGGCAAAACCGTGCATAACTATATTGGCTGAGAGTTTATCCCTTACTGCCTGAATGACTTGTGTGTTGCACATACATTCATCAGCAGTCCCATCCCTATAGTTCTTATTCTTGACTTTTCATTATCATGTCACACCATAGTCTCAGTGCTGCTACAGTTGGCACTAACACTCCATGCAATTCTCGTGCAGCTGCAACACTCAAGCCTCTTTAACATGGCCTTAATAGCACCAGCTACTTTCCTTCCTTGTGTCACTCTACTTTCCATCTCTTGTGCACATTTTCCTCTTGTTTCTATCACTGTACTCAGGTATTAGAACTCTCTCACGAATTCCAATATCTCCATTCACTGTAACATCACACTGGGAGTCACCCTTCCTCTCAATAACCATCACTTTACTCTTTTCTACATTTACATTCAAGGCACAACGCTCACTGACATCTACAAAACTCTGCACTAGTCTACCAAGTTCTGTACAGTATTTGCAAGTACAACTGCATCATCAGCATACAACAAATTCGAGATATTCCACCCTTTACCATTCATTACCGACGCCATCCCTCTCTCCATTACTCGTGTTTTTACTTGTCTCATCACCTCATTCATACATGTATTGAACAACCACGGGGAAATTACACAACCTTGTTGCACGCCCACATTGATCGTGAACCAGTCATTTAGATGCCCATTTACCCTTACACATGCCTCACTGCCATCATAAAAACTTTTGACGGCACCTAGCAGCTTACCATTTACATGGTATATGCGCAAAACCTTTCACAATCCTTCTCTGTCTGCTTTGTTGCAGGCTTTTTCAGATCCATAAATGCCATAAACACCTTGTAGTCCTTCTCACACGCCTTCACAATCTGTTTTACTGCAAATATTTGACCCACACATCCTCTGCCACTCCTAAAGCCACCCTGTTCGTCACACACTAGGACTTCTGATATCGCTTACTTTCTCTATTATAGTTAGTCCATATACCTTCTTTACAACACTCAATAGACTTATGCCACGACAATTCTTGCACTCACTTCTCTCACCTTCATTTCTGTACCGGGTACAATCACAGCCTTTTTCCACTCTCCTGGCATAGTTTCACTCATCCATGCCTTCTTACATATCTCCAACAAGCACTTCATTCTGATCTCTCCACTACACTTAATCATCTCTGCATATAACTCATCATTCCCAGCTGCTCTCCCATTTTTCAGCCGCTTCACAGCATTCTTCACCTCTGCAAGTGCCACGTTTCCTGGGATTGCATTCCTTCTCCGCGCATCCCCCAAACCAGTCACG
Source organism: Coenobita brevimanus (assembly GCF_032717465.1). Lineage (NCBI taxonomy): Eukaryota > Metazoa > Arthropoda > Malacostraca > Decapoda > Coenobitidae > Coenobita > Coenobita brevimanus. The sequence goes on from NC_137009.1 coordinate 3,492,714, forward strand.
CTAACCCCTTAACCGCAGGGCATCACTTTCGTGATGCTTGGGAGCAAGGGATCATACCGGGGGGCGTCACTTTTGTGATTCTGTGATATTTTGAATTCACCCGGGCTTTCAAGTGGTGGCTTGTATCATCTATTAGTACTGCCAATGTCCAACACTAGTCAGCACTCCTAATCTCATCTGTACTCCCATCCATTGTTGACAATTTAGCCATTTCTCCCCGTTCTTGACTCCCCTCCCTACCCCCCCTCCATTACCCTATCCTCTCGCCTGCCCGGCCGTGCTACGCTAAGTAAATCTTCCCTGGAATTTTTCACTGATTTCATCCATTGAAATAAGCCCTATGCCCTATTCTTATACCAAATAATATATTCAAGAAAGAAATAAGGTAAGTGAGAGTGCCATACACCTGGAATTGGCTAATTATCACCTGACAACACCTCAAGTACACTCGTTCGCTAACTTTTGCTGTTTATTTCCCCTTGAAATATGCCGTATAATCTATTTTCCTAATAAATATACATATAAGGAGGGAAGGGAGAAGCCTAAGTGATATTTACATTCACCTGGACCTACTGTACCTAATTTATTATGTTTTGTCTAGATTTCCTGCCAATCATTTCACTGCTATATATTAGCTTCTGTCAAGAGGCTAACATTGGCAGTAATGCATTTCCCTAGGTAGGCCACCACGCCGGCCCACCCTTATCAGTTCACTCTCATCTTCCAATGACTACGATCTTTCTATTGAGTAAAACTGTGCAAGTGGAATTGTAAATAATGTATAAATAATGTGTAAACAGCAAGTGAAAGTAATGAATGTAAATATACGTGAACAGTGGAAAATAGTTTTATAAGTTACTTCAAGTGACAGTGCATAACACAGTGTAAATAAAATAGAAATGTAAATAACGTAAATAGAATAGAGAACGTAAATAGAAATGTAAATGAGTAGTATTATAAGAATACGAGTATATACCCTAGGAGTAATGAAAGTGAAAGTTTCACTCTAGCATGTATGAATACTATGAGTTATGAGAGTGAAGGTGAAAGTGACATTCACTCTCAATGCTAGTATACAGGACGAGAAAGTGAATGCTACGTATTTTACTGTAAGAAATTGAATCCCTACAGTGACTATACTAATACTACTGAAGGAAACTTATGGATAAAGACTGTAGATATATATAAGTGTTATATAGTAATAGAAATATAAAGTGTGAGGGGTTTTATGTATAATAAATGACAGAATACCAACAGCAAACTAGCGCAAGTTGGAAGGTCATACGCGCTTGTAATTTTCATTGCTTTCACAGTGGTTTTTATTTGGAGTATGGATCCCAAACTACTTGATAATCATAGAGTAGTGTTTATAGTGTTAATATCTGGCTTTGGTAATCATATTACGGGTTGTCGGGAAATGTAAAGTGGAGACTTCGTTACCCAACTTCAGAGGTCTCCACAAGTCCTAAGGTAATCGACGAAGGCTCAACAAACATCCCAGGAGAAAGCTGAAGGTATGTGCCATATGCATATATAATTTCAATATTCTAGGACTAATAACTGATTTTTGGCAAATATTTTTTGAGAGTCTGTCGGAGCACGAATAACCCCACAGGAGACGCAAAACATTGGGAAACATGCCCGCGGTGTAAGGGTTAACAGTCCCATTCATCAGATTTTGAAAATATTCTTTCCATCTGGTCCTTACATCATTTATTTATTTACTGTAGCTCAGTATGAAGAGCTAAAAATGGAGAGACAATTTTTCCTTGCTCGTTTGGGGGCCACAGCATGGCTGAGCCAGAAGACAGGCTGCAGTAGTCATGATCACTTCAGCCATAGGCAGCATTTTTACTCTTGTCCTAATAATGACTATATTTAATGAAAAATGTTTTATTGTCGTTTATGTGGCTCCACAGATTAAGAACTAATGTTAACCTCTACACAACAGTGTCCAACTTTCCTATTTTTTTAATGATTCTGTTCTTCCTAAGCAACGCAACGGACAGACCCCAATAAACCGGTGTTTATGTAACCTCTAACAATATTCTTATTCTTTCCAACTCAGAGTTGCATTAACATGTAACTAGAAGACAAGAAAAGATAAAAAACAGTAGAAAAAATGAAATACAAATGAGGCAACTTTCTTATGGAATGAAGAGAAAGCCAAATGCAACAAGTCTGCAAAATTGTTCCTTAAAAAAAAAAAAAAAAAAGAAAGACTGAAGATCCCATCTTTTTGAGAAGTCTGAATACATCGCCTTGAAAGACTGGAGGTCGTAGGCAGAAGGAAATACAGACGAAGGAAGATGTTTCCAGAGCTGACATGTTCAGTATTTGAAGGATTAGGAGCATGTGCTAACTACTGCCCGAGAGAGTTGGACAGACAATGAGGGTGAGTTTGCTGCCACATGGGTGCTGTGCATCCACTGTAACTGAGGAGAGAAACAAGCAGACACTTCAGAGCAGCAGTGATCATTGATGTAGCCATAGAAGACATAAAGATGCAACAGCACAGTGCGGCGAAGGGAGAGAGGATGGAGTCAATAAGTAGAGGAGAGATAGTGAGAGGAAAACCCTTTGACTCCACCTACTTCAGAAGAGGTGTAACCTATGTGGAGAGCTCCCTCCCAACAAATGAGATCTGGAATCCACAGAGAGACGAATACAACCCCTGTATAAAGCCAAGAGCTGTGAAGGAGTAAAGAAGGCATGGAGTCAGCTTAGCATTGCCAGTCACTTGGATGCAAATTTTGCAAGAAAGATAATTATGATCTCTCCAAGGCAATTCCCAAGAGAATGAACCTCAAGAATGTTGAAAGATTATGTGAGATTGAATTGAAACTTGTTGAATATTCAAGGATACGCCTATAGAAAATATTGACGTGTCAGATGATGGAGGAACTGAGTTCATGATGCATTACAGTAATACCAATAAGGTTGATTTTACCCCAGTCAGATATATGAGCCAAGTCATACATTATGTATGGTATAGCCACATCCCATGTTTCTTAAAGAAACTGTTGCAATGGACGCTATGATAAGTTGATAGAAATCTGAAGGACAGAGTTATTGGCAAGCGAGTGGATAGGGTTAGATGTACATCTTAGGTCACTTGTAATAGAATATTAGAGCTGGTGACAGGACAGGACACTAAGGATCACCACTGTTGATCACTGTAGGAGATCAGAGGCTGTCTACAACAGCTAGGCTATAGAATGACCAAAAAGGATGCTGGAGATGAAGGCTGAGACAGATGGTTAGAAACCATAAAAGAACAGATTGGCCATTAAGGATTAATGACAGACTCGACTGCAAACCTTTGAGATGCCATGTATATTGACAAAGCTATAATCAGTTCCCGAAAGTAGGATTACCAGTATTCTGAAAGGAAGGTGAGAAGATCGCCAGTGCAGGGGCACTGGTGAAATATATACTGGCGACTGGAAAGGTTATGATGGAAATGTGCTTTATTGTTTATTTTTTTCTTGAAAACAGATTCAATGTCTTTAGAAATCGAGGATGATAAAGCAATTCACCAATCGTTAGAGGGATGAGAATGGTCACCGTTATTCAGAACAGACGAAAGGGAGCAAACTTTTCCTCTAACTTTCGCTCTGTTGTGCACCATCTCTCCTTCTCTAAACCTCACCTTTTCGTAACTGAGACTCAGCTAAAAATTATTTCATCCATACTAAGTGCTCTCAACTCTCCAAATCGAATTCTTCCCCTTCGTTCACGCACCTTGCCAAAATCCTTTCTAACAACTTTACCTCATCATCCTTCCCTCCTCATTTCTACTCTGATGGTTCGGTAGGTATTTCTTCTACTGATAAACCAGATCTCTTTGCTCAGACTTTGCCCTCCAATTCCACCTTAGACAATTATAATTCTGCCCATCACTTCCCCACTCTGACTTCCTCATGGCTGACATTAAAATTTCTTCAGCTGATGTATTTTCTGACATCACAGGCCTCAGTACTAACAAGGCATGTGGGACTGATGGAGTCCCTCCTGTTGTCCTCAAGAACTGTGCTTCTGTGCTTATACCCTGCCTAGATAAACTCTTTCGCCTTTGTCTATCAACTTGTACCTTTCCTTCTTGCTGGAAGTTTACTCTCATTCAGCCAGTTCCAAAGAAGGGTGACCTTTCCCAACCCTCTAACGATCGTCCAATTACTTTAACATCCTGTATCTCAGAAGTTTTTGGGTGAGTTCTTAATAAAAATAAAATTAACGCATCTTTCCGGTCACAACCTTCTTTCTGATCGTCAGTATGGATTTCGTCAGGGATGCTCCACTGGCGATCTTCTCACCTACCTTTCAGACTCCCGGTCATCCTCCGTTCGGGACTTTTGGCTTTGCCATTGCACTTTACATCTTAAAGGTTTTCGATCGAGTCTGGCATAAATCTTCAATTTCCAACCTGCCCTCTTATGGTTTCTATCTTTCTATCTTAGCCTTCATCTGTAGCTTCCTTTCTGGTCGTTCTCTTGCCGCTATTGTAGACGGCCATCGTTCTTCTCATAGATTTATCAACAGTGGTGTTACTCATGGCTCTGTCCTATCACCAGCTCTCTTCCTCTTATTCATCAATGACCTTCTAAGCTGTACATCTAACTCTATCCACTCATACACTGATGACTCCACCCTTCACCTTTCCATTCGGTTCCCAGAACGTCCATCTCAGCGGTTATTTAAAGAAACAAGGGATAATGCTATGGCACGCATAATGTCTGACTTGGCTTGTATCTCTGACTTGGATAAAAATAATCTTGTTGTTTTTAATTCATCAAAGACTCAGTTCTTACACTTATTAACTCAGCAAAATCTTCCACGGGAGTACCCACTAATGTTTAATGATATTCACCTTAATCCTGATATCAATTGAAGATATTTTAACCCATCACGTACGGTTAACATGTATACATGACGACCTGGGGACATCTGGGCATTGTTTGAATATTCCTCTGGTTATTTTCACCACACCCAGCCACTGGCAACCCTCTTGCATGCATCCAAGTCACGCTTCAGTTCCCTGTGAACCTCCACAATGGACAGAAATGTGCATAAAGATTTCCCTGTGTCCAGATCCTTGGCTTAGTGCCCGCAGCCGTCGACTTTAACACTAATGAAGTCCAAAGGTCAGAAAAGAAAAGGCTTTAGTGATAGAGTGATAGGGAAAGAACTAGAGGTGACTTTATCGCCAATTGTGAGTGGAGAAAGTGACTCTTCCTCTGAGGAAAGTGTTGGTATTTATGCATCACATGAGGAGGGTGGATCACGTGATTCCTCCATCATGCACTCATCGTTTCCCCATGTACGTCCATCTGCTATTTCCAATGATGGGAATGGTTCAGAGTGTAGTGATGATCCTGGAAAGGAGGATATTTGCACGGATGAAAAGATGTCTATTTACATGGATAATGGAAGCAGAAAATTTGTTTCATGATGAAATCAGTGCCTTATTTTTTATTGAAAGTTTTCGTGTGTGTATATTTATTATGATGAAAAAGTACAAATCACAGGAAAAAAAAAAATTGTCATAGAGGAAAATATTTTTGATTATGAGAGTACGTGAATAACCATTTCGTTCACAATATCTGTGTGTGTGTGTGTGTGTGTGTGTGTGTGTGTGTGTGTGTGTGTAAGGCGGTGGTGTGAAGCAGTGGTAGATGAGCAGGTACTTGAGTCAGCCTGCCTCAAGGTCGTTGCTATGGTTACCAAACGCAGCAGCAATCACGCCACAATTTTGGAAAATATACACGGAAATAGTGTTTGTGGTGGACTGCAGTATTCAAGAAGTGTTATTATTGTGGAGGGCTAATCTAAGCCTTAATGTGTCACCACACCTCTGCCACACATACGGACACAGGCCAAAAAAAAAAAAAAATTGCCCCGTTTTCCGCCCATCTCTCTGACTATGCACACTTCACAGACCATCTGAGGCAATCAGCTTGAAGTCGAAGGATTGGTGAGTGTTATGACACCTCGTTTTTTATTTCTGGTTAAGTATTAACTGACATATTAAGGTTTAAAAATTGATTATTCTCCCAGGAATGCCTGGCTGAGAGAAGGGTTGACGGGAATATATGCTGAACGCACTGGGTTAATGTCAGTCATGAGGAAGACAGAGGGGAGAGAAGCTGGAGGAACAGCACCAGAATCATCCAATTTGGAAATGGGGGACAGAGTCTAGGAGCAGAGTTCTGCATTTTCATTAGAGGAAACAGCTACAGAGCCATCAGAATGGAAAAGATGAATGAAGGTAGATGAAATAAATTTGTTTGAAAGGTTTCTTGTAATGTGCCAATGAGTAGAATGAATTAGAGCGAGAGAGTTCAGAGCATTTATTGTAAGAGCAAAGAAGAAACTTGCATGATTCCAGGCAGAAACATAAGAAGAGATGAAATTCAGTGGTGTGTTTGCACTGGCACCATTTGCAGGCCTCTTACCGGTTGTGAATATTTGAACGGTCGAGATTAAACTGTATTTTTTTTTTCATCAGTCACGATAAAAGAAAGGAGTCTATGATTTGATGCCATAGTGAGTGACCTTTGAAATATGTGACAAACACAGAGATGGCTATTAGCCTTAAAAGTAATAATTATTGTAGGAAATATCAAAGAATTACTACCTGAGTCTCCCAGTCAGCAGCAAGTGCCATAGCCACTTCTTCCTGGAAGGGTCCATAGGCCTTTCTCGAGCAAAGTTACATACTAGTGTTACAAAACTGTGATCAGAGGAGCCCAGCATGAGAGAAAAGATTAAAAAAGTAGGTAGATGGATTAGTTGTAAGGAAAGGCCAAGTATGTTAGAGTTTTCTCTAAAGCAGTCAGGGAACTTGAAGGATGTTGTACTAGCTGCTCTAGGTTACTTGAAATAGAAAAGATGTAGGTTTGTTCACCAGGTGAATAAGTGAGTTCAGAGGAGAGCCAGAGGTAGTAGTGAACATTGAAATCAGCTTCTATGGAGAGTTCAGAGAAAAGAGAAATTTATAAAATGTGCCACATCTGTGAAGTTAATCAAAAAAATTCTCATAATTGACTGAATGAGGAATAAATAAACACCACATAAGTATTTAATCAAAGAAAGACAAAACAGCTGATGCCAGAATGTAGAAAATTCAAAGGAGTCAAGTTCATGAACCCCGGAGCAAGATATATAGTATTCTACTTAACACAACAACCATCTTTGGCTTTTATATGAGTATAGAGAAAGTAGAGGAAGACAGTTGCTTCAGACATCTTAAGTCTCAGTAAGGAAGAGAGGAAGAAAGGTGGTGTTCAGTCACAAATGTTGGAGTAACGAATAAATAGTGAGTCAGACAATTATCCAGTACAAGTCACTTGGTCACCACTAGGAGAGGGGCAGATAGTGGGGGTATTTATGATTTTCCCCCCTCCTCTCTGGGGATTCCGAAGCTGCATGTTGCGATATTATCATTGCAAGTTTACGAAAAGGAAGCATCATGTGAAATGTGCATAGAGTTTGGTGTAGACAGTTACATTAGAGGAAAATGTACATGAAGGTATGTGTATCCTGGCCTACTCCCTGTATTATCAAAACAGTAGATAAGCTCAGCGAAGGGGGATGGTCAGAGGCAACTCCTAAGAGGAATAGCATACCTCTCGGAGGAGGAGGAGGGGAAGCGTGGAAGGGTTTATGCTTACCCAGAAATCTCTGATGTCCCCTCATCCAGCTCATGTCTTAGGTGGCATTACGCTGGGCCATTTTTCACTCATGGCTTGCCAAACTCCTTGATTTTCCTGGCCAGAAGGACATTCTCGCAAGAAACGGCTGGTGGCTGGTGCTCCCCCTTTGGATGGAGAGCACCAGCCACCAGACGTTGCTTGCAAGAATGCCCTTCTGACCAACAAAAGCTTGGCACTCGGCAAGCCATGAGCAAAAAAACTTTCACTGTGATGCCACCTTCAGTGATATCGGTGTAATGGGAACTGAACAACCAAGAACCAAAAATATCTGCATGGATGAGTTTGTATACAAGTTTTCGGTCGATTACAGTAATTAAAAAAAGTAATGCATTCTGAGAAACACAGGAAAAGGTTAATTAAATTTACTTTATATTTTTGTTATGTAGACTGCTTGATTGTATCATTGACATTTTTTTAGTGAAGTATTCTGTGTTCAGTGCAGGCCATGTTAAATTTGTGTAAGTTAAAATCCTCTATGAGTATTTGAAACATGGACATCTAATAACGTGTACATAATGATCGCTTTGAGTGAGCAGCATATGCAGTATGTGATATTTTGATTATGTTATGCCTTACATTATATCTGTTGCTAGTCTCTTCTTCACGGTACTTTCATCCTTTTAAATATAAAAGGATTTCGGATATGTCATATATGGTAATACCCACCGTAATCATAATGGCATTTATTATTTCATGTGTTATAATAATTTTGAAAATAATGTGTGGCTAATTTTGGGGAGTAGTAGTAGTAGCAGTAGTGTAGTAATAGTGTGTCAGTAACACAGAGAATAGACCAGCATCCTCTCCAATACAATTTTCCCTGTCAGCACTAAGCCACGTGCACATTACACACCACTCTTCGAATTCTAAATTAAAAAGAAAATGGCTTTTCAACACCCAGCCTAGGAGTCCCAAGAGGAGAGAAGACAAAAAAGTCCCCACCATCTGCCTTTCTCCCAGTGACGGCCAAGTGAGATGAATGGGACCACTGTCTAACTCAATATTTAGTCATTTCTGCAGCATTCGTGACCTTTTCTCTAATTTTGTTTCTAGTGAAAATCAACTCTCCTCCTCTAAACCTCACATTCCTTCCCTCACTGAGATTCAGTTGTCTGAGGGGACTGATAGCAAACCTCTCTTTGCGTCCTCCTACTTTGTTTATACTCGCTCCATAGTCAAATGTTGTGTGTATGTACACAACAAAATCTTGCTGACGCATTCCTGAATTTGAATCCTCTGGATTCTCTACTCCCTGGGTTCAATATCCCTTCATTATCACACTAAATATGAACGTCGTATCAGCTTATCCTAGAATTCTACTGGCTATAAAAAATTCTTTGGATATCTTACTTCTAAGATGAAACACATCCTATTACTTCCTCTTTTCTGTGAAATTTCCATAATGGGTGACCTCATTGTTCACCATCACCTTTGATTCTTCTCTCCATTTGCTGATCCATCTGGTGAAAAAGGTTACATTTGTGCTATCCTCAATGACCTAGAGCACCCTGTACAGCAACCTACTCGTATCCCTGACTGCCGTGGAGAGAGTTCCAACATACTTGACCTCTTCCTTACAGCTAATCAGTCGGCTTATTCTGTTAAGCCTGTGTCCCATTGTCGGGAACTTTCCTATGACACGCCATGATCTTCATGTCTTCGTGTGTCGCCGCATGTCGTCATGAATAATGTGGCATGACTTAGGTGTGACTTGACGTGTCTTCTTTATTTTTCTTTGTTGTAGTACTTAAATGGCAAGGTCCAATCGCAAGTGCTGGTCTTCCAGGTCGCTCTGCAGATGTGGATGGGTGTGCTGTGGAATGCCTGAAAGGTGGTGGAGCGACTATTGTTGATTAGTTAGTAGAATTGTTGAATATATGCTTTGTGCAAGGTATGGTGCCAGTTGACTGGGAAAGTGCTAGTGTGGTCCCGTTGTATAAAGGTTAAGGTGATAAGTATGAATGTACTAGCGTCAGGGGTATAAGTCTATTGAATGTTGTAGGTAAAGTGTATGGTACAGTGTTAATTGAGAGAGTTAGAGAGGGTACAGAGGGAGTGATTTGTGATGAGCAGTGTGGCTTTAGAAGAGGGAGGGGATGCATGGATCAGGTGTTTGCTGTGAGACAGGTGTTTGCTGTGTGAAATGTATTTAGCAGAGGGTAAGGATGTGTTTTGGTCATTCATGGATTTAGAGAAAGCAGATGATAGAATTGACAGGCAGGCTTTGTGGACTGTTTTAAGATTGTATGGACTTGATGGTAGGTTACTAATTTGAGTGAAAAGTTTTAATGTAAACTGTAGAGTGTGTGTAGGAGTGGGAAATTCTGTGAGTGATTGCTTTCCCGTGAGCGTGGGGCTGCAGCAGGGATGTGTGATGTCGCCTTGGTTGTTTAATATTTATATGGATGGTGTTGCACGAGAGGTGAATGCAAGAGTGTTAGGTGGAGGTCTGAGTCTGGTGAATGTTGATGGTAGAGAGTGGAATCTGAAGCAGCTGCTGTTTGCAGATGATACTGCACTGGTGGCTGAATTAGAGGAGAGATTGAGAGAGTTGGTGGAGGAGTTTGGAAGGGTGTGTGAAAGGAAGAAATTGAAAGTAAATAAGAATAAGAATAAAGTGATGAAGTGTACCAGGTTGGTAGATGGTAGGAGGATGAATATAGTTTTAAATGGTGAGTTGCTTGAGGAGGTAGAGTGTTTTAAGTATTTAGGGTCACATGTTCCTGTGGATGGAAGAATAAATGCAGAAGTGAAGTTTAGAATGAATGAAGTAGGGAAGGTGCTGGGAGGAATGAAAAGAGTATTAAGATGTCGTTCTCACAGAACTGATGTAAAGAGAACGCTGTATGAGGATGTTGTGATCCCGACTGCATTATACTGGGCTGAAACATGGAATATGGGTGTAGCAGAGAAGAAAAGTTTGAGTGTAATGGAGATGGGGCGTCTGAGGAGTATGTGTGGAGTGATGCATATGGATCAAGTGAGAAATGATGAAGTGTGAAGGAGAACTGGAGTTGTTTGGGAGATGGCTGATCGTGTTGAGAAAAGGGTGTTGCAATGGTTTGGGCATATGGAGAGTGGATAATGAGCAATTCGTGAAGAAGATGGCTAGATCTAATGTGAGAGGTGTAAGGCTGAGAGGAAGACCACGAATAGGATGGATGGACACTACAAAGAGAGCGTTGGATGCGAAAGGGATGTCTGTTGAGCAAGGAAGAGTGGCTGTGCATGATAGAAATGAATGGAGAGAAATTGTGAATGAATAAATGATGACACAGCCATGAGGCGATATTCTCCCGCATTTTGTCTGATCGGCTGATCAGGTCAGGTGCAGGTAAGGGGATGGGATCAGGCCCTGCTGTGGATGTCTATGACCCTCGTGTGGTGCGGTGATGATCTGTCCCTTCTCCCCTTTGGGGCTAAGATGCAAATGGATGTGTTTGAGTGGATGAGTAAATTGGGAGTGTGTCGTCCTGTCTCCGCTACCTTCCTTTCCTTGGGGGAAGCAGCCTGGGTATATAGATAGATCGACCAATGGGGCCGGACCCCCTGGTCATTAAGGCATATATATATATATATATATATATATATTGTTACGGTAGCGCCAACCCGAGGCTATTACAAAAAAAGACCACAAGGCAGCCTTAGATGGTCGGCCTCCACTGCGTTGCAAAAATAACGCAGACCCCGGCACTGACACTCCGCAAACTAGAGAAAAACTGCGCAACGGAAGAATACTTACTTAAGAACGCAACACTCTGTACCGTGATAGTAAAACGGAACAGCCTACCTATAGATCTAGCCTACTATCGTCACTACCGGAAGTAATACCGCCCGAGACAGCCTACAGGAACACCTCCCACTTACTTCCGGTGGTGACGACTTTCTACTTAACCCGTGTCCAAGGGGGAACGCAGTTAGTAGCTCACGATGGTTCTCACTAGCCTTGTGCAAAGAGATGGGATTAACTGTGTAGGGGTTAGGGGTGTGTGTGTATGTACGTGTGTTGGGGAACGTTAACAAAGGCAGCGAGAGGACCACGGTGAGCCAAACTGGCCCTCCAAAGACAACACGGTTACAAAAACAAAATAAAATAACTACTTTCCTCAGTCAACAAACAAATGAGTAAAAATAAACTTAAACAAAAACGCCAGCTCGGCATAAAAATGACTGGGGAGAGAGAGAGTGTGCACACACGCACGATACGGAAGCTAGTTGGGAAGATACTGCACTGGTGCTAGGCTCGTGTGCGGCCAAGCGCGAACGCATGAATCAAATTAATTAATAAGAACTTATATTCGTGCCCCTCTCTCTCTACAATAAATTGGTACTTCTAATGCAAGCAAAACATCATTAAATATACTGGTAGCTCACATAAGACAATCAAAATAATCAAAGGCATACTCAGCATGGTATGAAATAAAATTGCCCTCAGTGGCAGGAACGAAAGAAACAAAAGAACTTGTAACACTCGCTAATTTAAACTCCGCGAATGACACGGATACATACTGCATAATCCCCTAGCCCAGCTGTAACGCTGCACCCATGGGAACGGAAAGGCGGACAGCGTAACACGCCCTTCCCCAAGGGAAAATTTTGAGCCCTGGATCAAAATTTCCGAATCAAGACCCTGACCCCTCCCTGGATAAACAATCAGCAATTACGTTATCAGTCCCTTTAATATGCCTAACTTCTAAATTGTACTCTTGCAAAAGCAAACTCCAGCGGGTCAAACGCTGGTTCTTAAATTTAAACTTGTTCAAAAACTGCAGGGGATGATGGTCTGAATAAATCTTGATCACCGGGCCAAAAGGGGGCAGGTAGACAGCAAAGTGTTGCAGGGCCAGGATAATCGCTAATAACTCCTGCTCTATGACAGAGTAGTTCTTCTGGGCTCTATTAAACTTCTTTGAGAAGTATGATATGGGATGTTCAACCTGGCCCTCATCCGGCTGCATCAACACTGCTCCTACCCCTACTCGGCTAGCATCAACTGCCAGCACAAAAGATTTGTCAAAATCTGGTGCACGCAATATAGGGTGGTGGCACAGCAGAGACTTAACAGTGGTAAAAGCTTGCTCACACTCGGCTGTCCACTGCCACTTCTTATCCTTGCGCAATAAGTCAGTAAGAGGGGCAAGCACTGTGGAGTAATTCCCAATAAATCATCTGTAATAGCCGATCATGCCCAAAAATCGCTGGAGGGCACGGCGACACTGGGGTGCTGCAAAGTTGGAAATGGCATCCACCTTAGCCCGAGGTGGAGCCACTTGCCCATGTCCCACAACAAATCCAAGGTACTGGACCTTAGCACGTACGAACTCGCACTTGTCCAAGTTGACTACTAAGCCAGCTTCCTCCAACCGCTTAATGAGCATTTCCACATGATCAAGGTGCTCCTCCCACTTGGTGTCATACACAATGACATCATCGATGTAAACGACACAATTAGGTATGCCATCCACCACTTTGTCCATAAGCCTCTGGAAAGTGGCTGGAGCATTCTTCAATCCATAAGGCATCACCTGGCACTGATATACTGCACCACTGACAACAAAGCTAGCCACTTGTTTAGCCCGTTCCGTCAGTGGGACCTGCCAGTATCCTTTTACTAAGTCAAGTTTGGTGATATAAATGGCATTTCCCACCTTGTCCACGGAGTCATCGACCCGAGGTAAGGGATAAGCATCGGTCTTAGACAGTGAGTTAACCTTCCGGAAGTCCACACACAACCTAACCTTCCCATCTGGCTTCGGCTGCAAAGTAACTGGTGAACTCCACTCACTGAAACTCCTCTTGATCAATCCATGGTCCAACATATACTTGATCTCATTATCGAGAGCTTTCTGTCTGATAGGGTTGATGCGGTAGGGAGCTAATTTTACAGGCTTACTATCCCCAACGTCAATGTCATGAGTAGCCCAAGTTGTCAATCCCGGTGAATCTCCAAAAACTTTTGGATGTTTCCATAATCTGTTGCACAGCTCTCCTCGCTTTACTGGCTCAAGATGTCGCAATTTCTCCACCAGACTGCATAACCATTGCCCTCCCATAGGTCAGCTGGTAACATCTCACCACGACTAAGCACTTCCTCCTGCTCCTCCAACTCACTACCAACCACCAAAACTACAGGAGCGCTCTTATCCCTGGTTCCCTCAACGTCCACTCCAAAGTCACCTTCCAGGAACTGTGGCTGTAACTCTGGTCCACCACTCACATCACCGGCACCAACAGCTCCCTCCACAGCACGTTCCTTTGATGCCACGTCCTCCTTTCCCTGTCCTTCACATCCCAGGTGAGAGACATCAGCAGTCATCCCACAATGAGAATCAACTGGGCGGTAGTATGGCTTCAACATATTAATGTGGCACAACTGAGTACTCTTCCGCCTATCTGGGGTAACAATTAGATAGTCAAGTTCCCCAACTCTCTTCTTCACAATATAAGGACCACTGAATCTAGCCGCCAGAGGTTTTCCTTGCATGGGCAGCAGTGCCAAAACTTCATCTCCTTGCTTAAACTCACGACTTCTGACTTTCTTATCGTAATGAGCCTTCATTTTCGCTTGAGCCCCGATTAGATGATCACGGGCAAGCTCTAAAGCGCAATGCAGTCTCTCCCGAGTGCGGCAGACATAGTCAAGCATGGATTCCTGATTGCCAGATTTGTTGTTACTCCAGGCCTCTCGCACCACATCCAAGGGACCACGAACTCTGTGCCCAAACACTAACTCATTGGGTGAAAACCCTAAACGACTCAGTTGGTACCTCTCTCACTGCAAACATAACAAAGGGTACCGCTAGGTCCCAATCCTTTCCACTATCATAGCAGAAGGTGCGCAGCATTGTCTTTAAGGTCTGATGATGCCTCTCCAGGGCACCATGTGACTGCGGATGGTAGGCACTGGACAAAATGTGTTTGATGCCCAACTCTGTCATTGTCTGCTTAAACAAATTAGATGTAAAATTCACTCCACGGTCTGACTGCAACTCCTTCGGCAGGCCAAAATGAGTAAAAAACAGGATAAGTTGCTTGACTACTGACTTCGCCTGCATGCTTCTGATTGGTATAGCCTCTGGGTATCGCGTTGTAACATCCATTATGGTTAACAAATACTTGTTTCCAGCAGAAGTAGGAGGTAAAGGGCCCACAATATCAATGATTACCCGGGTAAACGGAGGTTCAACTGCAGGAATGGGAGTCAAAGGGGCCACAGGAAGAACTTGATTAGGCTTGCCCACTATCTGACACGTGTGACAGCTCTTGATGTACGCAGCAACTTGTCCCGGCATACTTGGCCACCAAAAGTTATATCTTAAGCACTGCACTGTCTTTCTGTTTCCCAAGTGACCTGCTAAAGGTCCCTCATATGCTAATTGTATTAACGGCACCCTATACTGCACAGGCACCACCACCTGCACTAACTCACTCACTCCTCCATCCACCGTGGCGCCAGTGGGCGTCCATCGGCGATGTAAAACATTGTCTTTAATCAGGAACTCCTCCTTACCACACTCCATACTTCTTTCTTCCCCTACTCGAGCAAACAAGGGCTTTAATGTTACATCCTCCTGTTGCTTCACCCTCAATTCTGCTGGCCCAACACCCGCCAGCTCTACTGAGGACTGAGATAAGGGACTGGTCGGGACACTGGATTGCGAAGGGCGATCAATCTCAGCGTCACCTCTAGTACACTCGACAGGGGGAGGAATGTCAGACTCCACACTGACATCATCATCTCTACCCTCGACAGTGACACTCTGTTCCTCAGGCGCGTTTGACGGAGGTCCTGCATCCCCGCAGTCGACCCCAGCGTCCTGTAATTCTTCTAATTCAGTCGGTGGGCTGGGTTCAGTCTCCACACAGACACACTCAGCACCATCTCTAGTGTCCTGAGTGGGAAGTGAGGCGGCGCCCATGCACGCATTCCCACTCTCCTCACCCACTACAGCAACACTCTGCTCACTAGGTTCCTCCATTGGTGGCCCTGCCTCATCGCAGTCGACCCCAAGAACCTGTGGCTTCACCAGTTCTTCCTCCCGGGCTGCAACCTGTGCCATAGATCGTGTAATTGCACAGACCGGGAACATGGCTTCCACTTCTGCATCAACTTCAATACCAATTTCTGGGGCGTCAAAACACTTCTCTGCCACAACAACTGGTGGGGGAATAGATGGAAATACTTTCTCCCCAGCCAGGTCGTTCCCCAGCAGAAAATCAATCCCCTCTACTGGCATTACATCAGCAACAGCTACTTGAGCTGCAGCCTGAACAATGGGGCAATCGAGTTCCACATGAACATAATCATAGTATTCATCTGAGTTCATGCCTCTACACAGCACATACTTCCCTGAGTTTACAGGCCCTCCAGTCACGTTTCTGCACACAGACTGTTGTGCACAGGTATCACGAGCCACAGTAACTGGATAACTGATCCCATGAATTTTCACTGTGCCGTGACACATAAAAGGTTTACACCAGTCTAGGGACGATTTCTGAGGCAGTTCATCCGGAGGTGGCGTAGCATGTTGGGTAACTTTTTCAGCCTGAGCTGGCAGCGAGCACAGCCGGCTGCACTCCAGCTTTCCACAGACTTCTCCCTCACCGTTACCACTCTCCCAACTCCTCTCGTTCACCTGACTCGAACCTACAACTAGTGCCACTGGTTTGGCATTTTGGGAGGCCTTCCACTTAGGGCAGTTAGGCTTGATGTGCCCACTCTGTTTGCAAAAGTAACAAACTAGCTTCGAACTGGATACAGGGCTCTTTCTCCCAGAATTCTTTTTCTCCTCTGAACTTCCCTTGGACTGATTCACGGGAGATTTATCCCAGGCAGGGCCACTCACAGTCCTCTCCCTGGAATACTGAAAATTAGCATACTTGACCCCCATACTCCGCAAGGCAAACACCCGGTCATCAGCCCACGTCGCTGCTTCCTTCAAGGTCTTAAATCTCTTCTCCCTAATTTTAACACCAATTTCTTTGTCAGCCATGTTGGTAAAATGTTCCATCAAAAACAGTTCACGCACCTCGTTATACGAAGTGGCGCTCTCACTCAGCAACCACTCGTCTAACCTCTCCTCCAGATACCTGGCGTAGGCCATATAGGTGTCAGCAGGCCTTTTCCGAGCACCACGGAACAACAACCGATAAGCCTCTGGTCTAAGTTCATATGCCTTCAGGATGGCTGTTTTGAATTCATCATAATCATCTACATCCTCAGGGCTCAACCTATTATACACTTCTAAAGCTTTTCCCTTCAGCACATTAGATACCAACCCCACCCAGCGCTGCCTGGGCCACTCAAACTCCCTAGCCTTCTTTTCAAACCTGACAAACCATTCTGTCACCTTCAACTCATCAAATGCTGGCACTAATTTTAGACTCCTTGAGAACCAACTCTCCCTATCCTCTGCACGGCCTGAGGTTTGGGTATCTGAAGTTGGTCTATTAGCAGTCAGCTCCAAGCGAGTCTTCTCCAGCTCAAATCGCATTTTTTCACGCTGCAACTCCATCTCCCTCTCTTCTTTCTCTCTTGCATGCTGCATCTCCATCTCCCTCTCTTCTTTTGCACGCTGCATTTCCCTCTCTTCTTTCTCTCTTGCACGCTGCATTTCCATCTCCATCTTTTTCAACTCCAACTGCAACTGAGCCTCCGGTGACAAGACTCCAGGGTATATGGGAGTGGAATGAACAACTCCAGGGAAAGCACTAGACATACCTGGGGGAACTGCTCTAAACTGGCTAGGCGGCATCATAGATGGTAATAGCGGGGTAGCGAAACGAGGCATTTCAGCACCATAGTCAAACTCAGGGCTCACACGGGGAGTACCTTTGCTATGTGCCTCTCGTTGTTCCATATCCACAGGTGACTCAGCACGTACGCGATCTGGTGTAGACACGCGTGACTCCATGGCGACAAATCAATGGCAGTACTGAATAACGAAATACTAATGCTGACTGAGAAACTACACACACATCAACTTCACCTCAAAGTACAGAGAAAGCCAAGATAACGATATCCTAGCAAGAAGAAGGCACTGTTAGGATATCCTGATGCGAGGTCGCCACTGTTACGGTAGCGCCAACCCGAGGCTATTACAAAAAAAGACCACAAGGCAGCCTTAGATGGTCGGCCTCCACTGCGTTGCAAAAATAACGCAGACCCCGGCACTGACACTCCGCAAACTAGAGAAAAACTGCGCAACGGAAGAATACTTACTTAAGAACGCAACACTCTGTACTGTGATAGTAAAACGGAACAGCCTACCTATAGATCTAGCCTACTATCGTCACTACCGGAAGTAATACCGCCCGAGACAGCCTACAGGAACACCTCCCACTTACTTCCGGTGGTGACGACTTTCTACTTAACCCGTGTCCAAGGGGGAACGCAGTTAGTAGCTCACGATGGTTCTCACTAGCCTTGTGCAAAGAGATGGGATTAACTGTGTAGGGGTTAGGGGTGTGTGTGTATGTACGTGTGTTGGGGAACGTTAACAAAGGCAGCGAGAGGACCACGGTGAGCCAAACTGGCCCTCCAAAGACAACACGGTTACAAAAACAAAATAAAATAACTACTTTCCTCAGTCAACAAACAAATGAGTAAAAATAAACTTAAACAAAAACGCCAGCTCGGCATAAAAATGACTGGGGAGAGAGAGAGTGTGCACACACGCACGATACGGAAGCTAGTTGGGAAGATACTGCACTGGTGCTAGGCTCGTGTGCGGCCAAGCGCGAACGCATGAATCAAATTAATTAATAAGAACTTATATTCGTGCCCCTCTCTCTCTACAATAAATTGGTACTTCTAATGCAAGCAAAACATCATTAAATATACTGGTAGCTCACATAAGACAATCAAAATAATCAAAGGCATACTCAGCATGGTATGAAATAAAATTGCCCTCAGTGGCAGGAACGAAAGAAACAAAAGAACTTGTAACACTCGCTAATTTAAACTCCGCGAATGACACGGATACATACTGCATAATCCCCTAGCCCAGCTGTAACGCTGCACCCGTGGGAACGGAAAGGCGGACAGCGTAACAATATATATATATATATATATATATATATATATATATATATATATATATATATATATATATCGTTTTCGTTTTCGTTTTGTAGGCTCCAACATTCTTGCATGTGTCAACCTTGGTCACCTAATGGCGGCTGTCCATGTTGCTCGATCTATGGAAGCCTCCCTGTTCTGTTCCTTATCCCTGAGGTCACACTTAATAACCTCGTCCCACGTCTTTCTCGGTCTAGCACTTGCATCCCCTCCGCCAATATTAACACTTCTCACCTTCTGGACCCAATTATCGTCGCCCATCCTCTCCACATGCCCAAGCCATCTCAATCTACCTCTCCTCATCACAGCCACCTCATCACGACACCAATACACTCCATTCCCATCCTTCCTTTCGACTCTTCCATCATAAACCCAGCCCTTCCAGGCCTTGCACGCAGGGACACACTGCACATCCACCTAATCATTGTCATTTCTGTACGTTTGAGCCTGCGAGTATTCTCTTCATTTACTGCCCAGGTCTCACTACCATACAGCATCACATTCCTATCACATGCATCATACAAATACCCCTTAGCACACAGGAAGAGTCCTCTCAATGTCAGGAAAGGCAGCAGCTTCCTGAATTTCTTCCAACCACTTCTCACCTTGGCCACAGAGCTAGCTTCAGCCCAACTTTCAGCACATGACATGTTTCCCAAATAACAAAACTCTTCCACACACTCAAGCAACTCACCAGCAAGTTCAATCCTTTCACGCCTGACAATCGCCACCTGCTTTACCCGACACACCGCACACACAAAATCATCATTATCTCGCTGTCTACCTCTAATACCATTACACCTCTTGTGCACCTATTTATCATAAACACTGCTCAAGATGGAATTACGTCCCACGCCCTTGTGGCAAACTGCACATGACCACTATCCCTCTTCTTTGACTGTACTGCCACCAACCCTAGATATCATCACTTTTGTTTTATCTGCATTTACCTTTAAGCCCTTGTGCCTCATACCATCTCTCCACATCCTAAATCTTTACCTCGCCTCCCTTTCATTTTCTGCAATCAACACCAAATCATCGGCATACAACATCTCCCATGGGAGTCCGGTTCTGAAGTCACGTGAGAGGGCTTCAAGTACCATGATAAACAACATGGAACTCAAAACTGACCCCTGATGCACACCAACATTCACGGAAAACTCATCAATCAAATCTCCATTCACTCTTACCTAGGTGCGAGCACTCATATACATGGCCATAACCACCCTAACCAGCGACTCCTCCAACCCAAGCTTTCTCATTGCGCACTTCACCACTTCCCTATGAACTCTGTCAAAAACCTTTTCTAAATCAACAAAAACAAAATACAGATCCCTTTTCTTCCCAATATATTTTTCCTGAAGTTGTCGAACAATGAATATGGCATCAGTGGTCCCCCTGCCTGGCATAAACCCAAACTGCATCACATCAATATTTACTCTTTCTCTAATCAAACCGTCTAGAACTCTCTCCACTACCTTCATTATCTGATCTAAAAGCTTTACGCCTCTATAATCTCCTCTTTCCAGGGCATCACCCTTCCCTTTGTACACATTTACAATTACACTTTTCAACCAATCATCTGGGACAACAAACTTATATATGCCGGTAATCATATTTATCAGGTCATTGACTAACCTCACCCCTGTATCGCCTGAGGCCTTCAACATTTCGGCAGTCAACCCAGACACACCTGCTGCCTTCCCCACCTGCATCCTCCCTATTGCCTCACTCACAGTAGCAGCGTTAATCAAAGGCCAAGGGCCAAACACAGGATCTGCTGGCTCCAAACCTTCCCTGTCCCAGTCAAACTCCTCATTCAACAACTGGCTATAATGCTTTCTCCATGCATCTTTAATATCCCGCTGTTCACCACTACCCTTCCTTCATCATTCTTCACACACTGCTCACCTATAATATCCCGATTATCCCTCTTCATCTAATTTGCCACCTTAAATATCATATTTTTTCTTTCCCCATGATTTAGGTTATCGAGTAAAAGTGTGACTCAGACTTTGCCCTGTATACCTCTCTTCTACCCCTATGCTTGGCAGCCAAAGATTCCTCCTTGTTACCACCCTTCTTCTATTCCCGGAAAAGCCTTCTTTTCTCCTTAACTGCAGCTTCTACACCCGCATCCCACCACGAAGTTACGCCATGTCTTGGTGGGCCTCTTGTCTAACCGCATATTACATCTGCATTTTTTTTTTAAATACCGGAACAGAGGAAGGAAAACCAATCAATAAAAAAACTAATCCATACACCAGATTACTGGAGTCCTCTGTTCATAAAATATCTGTAACAGTTAGACTTGAACAGAGGTAGGTGGAAGTTTTGAGGGAAACAACTCTGGGGAAGTGAGTTCCAGAGAGAAGCAGTTCTGGGAATGAAAGAATTCTGATAGGCAGAAGTTCTACAATGTGGTCGTGTGACAGTCCAGTCATGAGCGCTACCAGATGCCCGTGTAGCACGAGGGAAGGCATGGAAAGGTGGCACAATGGACGCAACTTCGTTTGGGCATTTGCTATAAAAATATCTGTAAAATAATGCACTGGAGGCAACATTCCTTCTTGCTTGTAGGGGAGGTAGTTATCCATTCCACAAGGGTGAGCAGTATTCAAGCTGAGCGTGCACATAACTCTTATTAATCATAGCTAACTGCTTGTCAGTGAAGAAGTTATGGGCTCTGTACAATAATCCAAGTTTCTTTGAGGCAGTTTTAGGAAGTGATCTGACATGAGAGGTCCAGCTGAGGGCATTGTTAAGTGAAACACCAAGAATTTCATTACTTTTGAAGATGGGAATATTAGTAGCATTGAAGGTAATAATACGAATCTAGCAATACCTATTAGTAAATTGTATATATATAGTTTTACTAGCATTAAATGAGGCAAGGTTGTTTTGTCCCCATTCACTGATCGTAGATAAGACTTGATTTATGGAGAGGGCTGTACTGAGTTGAGAGGTAGAGATATTAGACTTTGTAAATGAGTGTCTGAGTGTAAATGAACTATGTAGTGTTGAGTCATTTGCATATGAATGGATGAGATTGTGGGTGACAGATAAGAGATCATTATTATGAACGAGGAACAAGGTTGGTGCCAGAACTGATCCCAGCGGCACGCCGACGTTAATTGAGTGAAAATTGGAATATACATCATCTACTTTTACTCTTATTTTTCTGTTACTATGATATGAGGAAATCAAAGGAACAAATGACTTTAGTCCATAGCCAAGGAGTTTGGACAACAGGGAATGGTGCCATACTCTGTCGAAAGCTTTAGAAATATCAAGGGCTACTACATGAGTTTCTCCATGTAGATTGATTAATTGATGGAGGGTATGAGTCAGGAGATTGAGTATGTCAATGGTGGATCGTTCGTGGTGAAAACCATATTGTCTATCATTAACCTGCTGCGTGCTGGCAATTTTTAGCGCTATGGGTTACCCCAGTGCCGGCCATTTTTCAACCTTTTTTTTTTTTTTTTTTGGCTAAAATGATAGATTTTGATGTGGAAACAACGAATTTCGCCATTAAAATGCTCACTGATGCTTGGAAATGAATTTTATTGAGTCCTGCATACTGACATACAGGCATAGCTGCTCTCTCATGCCACCACATACGTGAGAGAAAGCCGTTTTCTATGTAAGGTATACTCAGGTATTTATGCTGGGAAGGTATAGTAATGTTCAGTACACTTTTCTGATTACTTATTACTTCAGCATCTATCGCAATTTGCGTGTCTTTCTCAGTGTGAATGCATTATCTTACATATAGCTGACGATAGGTACAACCTGACTTCATTACGTACAGTCCTGGTACTTACAAGAAGGTATTTACAACTTGACTTCACTATATAGTCCTTACACTTACAGGAAAATATTTACAACTTACACTTACATGAAAATATTTACAAAATGCCTTCACTATGTGCAGTACAGCATTGGGTGAGGCACACAGGCAGAATGAGGGAGAGCGAGCATGAGCGGGGGAGTGAGTGAGTGTATGGCTTTGAGAGCCTGGGGAATGGTAAAGGAACAGTTACCTTACATGCCTGCCAATTTTTACCCGCGAATCTTGAAAAATGCGGTCACAGTGAAGTTTTTTATTTTAATCCTTTTTAAAATGGCACTGGCACTGCCCACAGAATTATGTCAGACCGTTTTAAAATGGCACTAGCACGCGGCGGGTTAATTAATTTGTTGGATTCAAGATGTTTGACTATGTGCTTATTAATCAATGTTTCAAATACCTTACCAAGGGAAGACGTGACAGCTATTGGCCTGTAATCAGAGGTGTCAGAGGAACTTCCTTTCTTAGGTATTGGGTGGATATTGGCTTCTTTCCATGAATTAGGGATTGAACAAGTATGTACGAACAGTCTGAATAATTTTGCAAGAACACAGGCAAGTTTTGGGGAACACTTTTTAAAAATAACTGGCTGAATTCCATCTGGGCCTGGAGCCTTGTTGGTAGGTAAATTGTCTAGGATGGATTTTACGTACCTTATTTGTATTTTAAGTGGAACAGTTTCGGGAGAGTCAAGTTCTAGTACTGGGACGTTCTGGATGGCTTCCTCTGTGGTAGAATATCTGGCAAATGTACTGGCAAAGATATCTGCTTTCCTATGCGGGTCATTTGTAATGTTGTCATCTGAAGATTTTAGTGGGGGAATGGATGATGACTTGTTAAAGTTATTATTGAAAGAATTGAGTCGACCAGAATATTCTATTGTCATTAGGGTGGTTAAGTAATTTTGATGCTTGATTTTGAAGAAAGTTTGATCTAGCGAGATCTATTTCAGCTTTTGCATGGTTTCTAGCAATTTTAAATTGAGTGAGTGATTCAGATGTTTTTTATTTTAAGTAAGAGTTATATGCTAATGACTTTTGGGCTGTTACTCTGGCACAGGTGCTATCAAACCATTTTGGAGATTTCGATCTTTTAGTGAACTGCCGACTAGGTCTGAATAAATCCATACCAGCTAGTATTAAGTCAATAGAGAAGAAAGACTGCCATGGAATGTCAGCAAGATAATTTTGCCCTATCAAAGTGCCATTGGATCACCCTGACAGGTTCAGAATTGGATGGTTTGGGGGGACTAACTAATGAAGCTTCGATGAGATTGTGGTCAGAGGATCCACGTGGAGACAATAACTCTATCCTGTACTGATCAGGATTATTTGTCAGGAATAGATCTAAGAGATGGGCATTATGGTCAGGATTGTCCGGTATTCTTGTTGGTTGCTTTACCAGCTGCATGAGATTAAATGATTTTGCAAACAGCTCGCACACTAGACCAGCATCATCAGTCCTGGCAGAATGCAATAACCATTCACCATTATCTATGTTAAAATCACCCAGAATGGTAATTTCCGTGATAAGGGCAAGGTTAAAGTTACTCAACTGTGTGGATATGGAATCAAATACACTGGGTTCCGAAGAAGCACTGGGGGAGTGATAGAGTACAGAGATATACTTGGTAATATTTTGACAATTTAGTTTATACAATGGGTAATCAATACTAGATGAAGTGAAGTTTAAAATGGTGTCAACTGCATATTGAGATTTGATATAACAACAGGAGCCACCCTTGTTATGGAAGTTTGTGAAGAGATGTTAACCGGAAAAGCAAAATGAGGATATTTCAGTAGAGGGTGAGATTTGTGGTTCTGTGAGGAATAGGGCCAGAGGGGATTTGGACTGTAGGAAAAAATGAATTGAATTTAAATTGGTACTAAGACCACGGATGTTGGTGAAGAATAAGGCAGCACTTCACTTCTCAGCTGACGAGCATAACCGGAAATTGCATTAGTCACTGCCAGCACGGTTGCTTGATGGCGAACGGGAGGACCCTGTGCCGCCAGCCCTACCTTGCCGGTGGTGGCAATTCGAGGTACCACCTCGCTAGAAAGTAATACTGCAGCGGCCATTGCTAATTAGAGTGGGAATAGAAGGTGTGATATGATATGTGCATGTAGTATGGTGTAGACAGTTGAAGGTAGATGTATTAACCTGAGACATCCCATCAACGTATGGGTACGTCGCAACGCTTTGTCACAGCTAGTCCCATCGACGTACTGATATGTTGCGCAATTGCAAGGTCCATAATTTGCACAATTTTCAATTTTCGTGCATGATTTTTTTGTACGTATACGCGGGACACCTTCCTCTAACCCTTTACAAGATGCCAGGCAGGGACAATGCCTTACACCACTTAACCTCCCCCCCCACATGCCATTGTCTCAGCAATTCACCTGTTACCAGTGACCATGCCAATAAAGACATTCAGGGCCAGAGTGATTCCCCAATTGATGATAATGTGGAGGACAAAGTTTACATAGCATTAGAGGAAGAAACAGTCAGTAATGGTGATCAGGTAAAGTTGCCAAAAAAGGTCAGGTATGTTGATGAGTTAATGAGTGAAACAATGCTTATAATGCCTATATTACTGTTTGAAAACCAATACACTCTCGTACTACATATAAATTCATACCAAGTAAATAAATAAATACAGTTTATGAGTGGTGTGGAATAGTTACCCTCCCATAGAACTCGTTTTCTTTGGTGCCAGCCTGATAGAAAACCCAGTAAGGTAAGGAGGTACTTCTACCTGTATCGAGTATTTTAAACCTCAGGTGAGCGATTTCTCTATGAATTTTCGATGTTTCTCACCAAAAGCAGAGGTTTTAGCCAAAAAAAATTTTTTCCAAAATAGATCGGGATTGGGGGGTGTCGGTGGTACGAAATAGCTTGGGACGTGACGGGTTAAGAGAGTATGCTGGTCTACTCTCTGTGTAAATAAAAGCACTGAAAATGTTCAGCAAAGGGAGATGGTCAGGATCAAGTCCTGAGGGCTGGTGAAACGTGAGCTCCAGCTATCCCTATCACAAACTTGCCATCCACCTCTGGAGTACTGACCTGCTTGACTGGTGATATATATATATACATATATATATATATATATATATATATATCTATATATAGTTATATATATATATATATATATATATATATATATATTATCATCATCATCAGCCATTACAAGTCCACTGCTGAACAAAGGCCTCCTCCAAAATTTTCCATGAGATCCTTGACCAAGCCAATCTTTGCCCCGTTTTCCCTGCAAATTTCTCCATCTCATCTCTCCACCTCCTGTCTGGCCTTTTTCTGCTGCGCTTATAATCTCTTGGTGTCCAGTCAGTCAGCCTCTTGCTCCATCGGTTATCCTTTATACTTGCTACATGGCCTGCCCACCTCCATTTCTGTTCTTTTATAACTTCTATAATATCTTTGTGGACTGTTTTAAGATTGTATGGACTTGATGGTAGGTTACTAAGAGGGATGAAAAGTTTTTATGTAAATAGTAGAGTGGGAAATGCTGTGAGTAATTGGTTTCCTGTGAGAGTGGGGCTGCGACAGGGATGTGTGATGTCACCTTGGTTGTTTAATATTTACATGGATGGTGTTGTAAAGGAGGTGAATGCAAGAGTTTTAGGTGGAGGTCTGAGTCTGGTGAATGTTGATGGTGGAGAGTGGAATCTGAAGCAGCTGCTGTTTGCAGATGATACTGCACTGGTGGCTGATTCAGAGGAGAGATTGAGACAGTTGGTAAAGGACTTTGGAAGGGTGTGTGAAAGGAGGAAATTGAAAGTAAATGAGAATAAGAGTAAAGTGATGAAGTGTACGAGGTTCGTAGATGGTAGGGGGATGAATATAGTTTTGAATGGCGAGTTGCTTCAGGAGGTAGAGTGTTTTAAATATCTAGGGTCACATGTTGCTGTGGATGGAAGAATAAATGCAGAAGTAAAGTTTAGAATAAATGAAGTAGGAAAGGTGCTGGGAGGAATGAAAAAAGTGTTTAGATGTCATTCGCTTAGAATGGATGTAAAGAGAAGGCTGTGTGAGGGTGTTGTGGTACCGACTGCATTATATGGGGCTGAAACATGGAAAATAGGAGTAGAAGAGAGGAAAAGTTTGAATGTAATGGAGATGAGGTGTCTGAGGAGTATGTGTGGAGTGACACGTATGGATCGAGTGCGGAATGATGAAGTGCGAAGGAGAACTGGAGTTGTTCGGGAGATGGCTGGTAGAGTTGAGCAGAGGGTGTTGCGATGGTTTGGGCATATGGAGAGAATGGATAATGAGCGATTGGTGAAAAAGATAACTAGATCTGATGTGAGAGGTGTAAGGCTGAGAGGAAGACCACGAATAGGATGGATGGACAGTGTGAAGAGAGCGCTGGATGCGAGAGGGATGTCTGTTCAGCAAGGAAGAATGGCTGTGCGTGACAGAAATAAATGGAGAGAAATTGTGAATGAATAAGTGATGACGCAGCCCTGAGGGGATATTCTCCCGCATTTGGTCTGATCAGCTATTTCAGGTCAGGTGCGGGTAAGGGGATGAGTCTGTTATGATGTGGCAGGGGTAAACCAGCTCTGCTGTCGGGCCCTGCTGCGGATGTCACTGATTGCATTGCGGAGTTGACCCTTGTGCGGTGTCGTGCGGTGAGGATCTGTCCGTTCTCCCCTTTGGGGCTAAGATGCGAATGAATGTGTTTGAATGGATGAGTAAATGGGGAGTGTGTCGTCCTGTCTCGGCTACCTCCCTTTCCTTGGGGGAAGCAGCCTAGGTATATAGATAGATAGATAATATCTTTGACATTAGTCTGCTCTCTCACCCAAGTTTATCATTTCCTGTCTCTTAAAGATATTCCCAACATTGACCTTTCCATTGCTCTCTGAAAACGAATTAATTTATTTTCCATTGATTTTTGTCAGTTTCCAGGTCTCACAACCATACGTCATAGCTGGAATTATACATTCGTTATATACTTTTCGTTTCATATAAACTGTCCGTTCTCCCCTTTGGGGCTAAGATGCGAATGAATGTGTTTGAATGGATGAGTAAATGGAGAGTGAGTCATCCTGTCTCGGCTACCTCCCTTTCCTTGGGGGAAGCAGCCTAGGTATATAGATAGATAGATAGATAAACTGGCAAGCTACTTTTCATAACGTCTATGTCTTTACTAAAAGCTTTCCATCCCATTGTAATGCGTCTTTTTATTTCGCTATCATGATCTTTCGTTAATTTTTTTTTAGAAAGTGAATGAGTTGGATAAAAGAGAGAAAATTATAGAGTATCAGGAGAAATTGAAAGATGAGTGGAATGCAGAGAAAGATCAGGAAAATGGCAGTGTGGAGGAGGAATGGCAGTTGTTTAAGAGTGCTGTGGTGGGGCATGCGAGAGAGGTGTGTGGTGTGAGACATGTGGGTGATGGTGTAAGAAAAGGAACTGAATGGTGGTGTGAGGAAGTAAGTATGGCTGTGGCTAAGATTAGACGTGCATATGAAGTGTGGCTGCAGAGGAAGGATGAGGTGTCATATGAGAGATATAAGGAAAAGAGGAATAGGGCGATAACGGCTGTGCGTGATGCTAAAGTGGCAGCAGATGAGAGGTGGGGTAGGCGGTTGACTGAGAATTTTCAACAGAATAAGAAAATGTTTAGGAAGGAGGTGAGATTGTGTGAAATGGAGAGTCTGGAAAGGAAGAGTGAGTAAAAGCAGAGGATGGAAGGATGTTAATTAAGATGGATGCAGTAAGGAAGAGATGGGCAGAGTATTTTGAAAGATTGTTAAATGTAGAGGAGGAAGGGGTGGCTGAGATTGTGGGAGATGGAAGTGTGCAAGGAATAGTTGTGTTGAGAGAGTTCAGTGATTCTTTGATCACGAAGGGGGAAGCGCAGGAGGCAGTACAGGAGATGAAAACAGGGAAAGCTGTTGGTACGGATGGGTGTGGTGTGGAATGCCTGAATTGTGGTGGAGCGACTACTGTTGACTGGTTGGTAAGATTGTTGAATGTGTGATTTGTGCAAGGTATGGTGCCAGTTGACTGGGCAAGTGCTTCTGTGGTCCCGTTGTATAAAGCCAAGGGTGATAAGTATGAATGTACTAGCTTTAGGGGTATAAGTCTGTTGAGTGTTGTAGGTAAGGTGTATGGCAGAGTGTTAATTATGAGAGTTAGAGAGGGTACAGAGGGAGTGATTGGTGATGAGCATTGTGGCTTTAGGAGAGGGATGGGATGCGTGGATCAGGTGTTTGCTGCGAGACAAGTGTGTGAAAAGTATTTAACGAAAGGCAAGGATGTGTTTTGGGCATTCATGGATTTAGAGAAAGCGTATGGTAGAAAAGATAGGGAGGCTTTGTGGACTGTTTTAAGATTGTATGGACTTGATGGTAGATTACTAAAAGGGGTGAAAAGTTTTTATGTAAATAGTAGGACGTGTGTAAGAGTGGGAAATACTGTGAGTAATTGGTTTCCCGTGAGAGTGGGGCTGCGGTAGGGACGTATGATGTCGCCTTGGTTGTTTAATATTTATGTGGATGGTGTTGTAAAGGAGGTGAATGCAAGAAGTTTAGGTGGAGGTCTGAGTCTGGTAAATGTTGATGGTAGAGAGTGGAATTTGAAGCAGCTGCTGTTTGCAGATGATACTGCACTGGTGACTGATTCAGAGGAGAGATTGAGAGAGTTGGTTGAGGAGTTTGGAAGAGTGTGTGAAAGGCGGAAAATGAAAGTAAATGAGAAAAAGAGTAAAGTGATAAAGTGTACGAGGTCAGTACATGGTAGGAGGAGAATTATTGTTTTGAATGGTGAGTTGCTTGAGGAACTAGAGTGTTTTAAGTATTTAGGGTCACATGTTGCTGTGGATGGAAGAATAGATGCAGAAGTGAAGTTTAGAATGAAGTAGGAAAGGTGCTGGGAGGAATGAAAAAAGTGTTTAGATGTCGTTCACTTAGAAAGGATGTAAAGAGAAGGCTGTCTGAGGGTGTTGTGGTACCGACTGCGTTATATGGGGCTGAAACATGGAAAATGGGTGTAGCCCAGAGGAAGAGTTTGAATGTAATGGAGATGAGGTGTCTGAGGAGTATGTGTGGAGTGACGCGTATGGATGGGGTGTGAAATGATGAAGTGCGAAGGAGAACTGGAGTTGTTCGGGAGATGGCTGATCGAGTTGAGCAGAGGGCGTTGCGATGGTTTGGGCATACGGAGAGAATGGATAATGAGTGATTGGTGAAAAAGATAACTAGATCTGATGTGAGAGGTGTAAGGCAGAGAGGGAGACCACGAGTAGGATGGATGGACAGTGTGAAGAGAGCTCTGGATGCGAGAGGGATGTCTGTTGAGCAAGAAAGATTGGCTGTGCGTGACAGATATAAATGGAGAGAAATTGTGAATGAATAAATGAAGATGCATCCCTGAGGGGATATTCCCCGCATTTCATCTCATCAGCTAATCTGGTCAGGTGCGGGAAAGGGGATGGGTCTATTATGATGTGGCAGGGGTAAACCAGCTCTGCTGTCGGGTCATGCTGCGGATGTCACTTATTGCACTGCGCAGTTGACCCTCGTGCGGTGTGCTGCGGTGAGGATCTGTCCCTTCTCCCCTTTTGGGCTAAGATGCAAATAAATATGTTTGAATGGATGAGTAAATTGAGAGTGTGTCGTCCTGTCTCGGCTACCTCCCTTTCCTTGTGGGAGGCAGTCTAGGTGTATAGATAGATAGATAGTATTTGCCCCAAGTAGTTGTACTCCTCAACTTCTTCAAGAATATCTTCGCTTATTCTGATGACGCTGTTTGGTGTTTGTTGATTAAACATTAGTTTTACTCCGGTTCATCTCAACCCTACTTTCACACTTTCTCTGTTCAGGTCGTTTAACATTTCTTGCAATCCCTATGCTGTTTCTGAAATTAGGGCAATGTCATCTGCAAATATTAAATGGTTTCGCTTTTCTACATCTATGTTCACTCCTTTGTTTTCTCAGTCTAGCTTGTTGAAGACACTTTCTAGGCATGCTGTAAATAATGTTGGTGAAATTGTATGTCCTTGACGCACGCCCTTCTCAATCTTTTTTTTTTTTTTTTTTTCAAGTCCTTCTGTAATTTAACTGTAGCAGTTCCCTCTTTATATATGTTTTCGAGCAGTTTTACAATGTTCTCATTCACTCCTTGTTCTCGCAATGAATTTATAAGTGCTATGTGCTCCACTGAATCAAAAGCCTTTTCGTAAACAACAAAACCTAAGTATAGTGGTTTATTATATTCTGTAGTTTTCTCAATTAGCTGATTCACTGTGTGTAGATGATCAGTAGTCGAATTCCCGTTTCGGAATCCTGCCTGTTCACGAGGTTGGTTTTTCTCCAAATTAGTTGTTATTCTGATCGTTAGGACTTTAGTGAAGAGTTTGTAAATGACTGATAATAAGCTAATGGGTCGATAGTTAGTAAGATCTTTTGAGTCACCTTTTTTGTAGAGTAAAATAACTATTCCATTACTCCATGTTTTGGGAATTTTCTTCTGTTTTATACATTGCGTAAATAAGTGAGCAAGCCTATTCTGTACTTCTACTCCTGCATCCAACAGTAAATCTGTTACTATTGCATCTTCTCAAGGAGCCTTCCCTCCTCTCATATTTTTAAGAGAAATATGTACTTCGTCTGGTGCTACCTCAGGTATTTAAATTGTGTCAACTGAAAAGTTAGCTGTTGGTACTACTGTCTTTGATGCAAACAGTTCTTTGTAAAATTCTAAACTCTCTTCACCATGTT
Organism: Coenobita brevimanus; assembly: GCF_032717465.1. NCBI lineage: Eukaryota > Metazoa > Arthropoda > Malacostraca > Decapoda > Coenobitidae > Coenobita > Coenobita brevimanus. The sequence goes on from NC_137009.1 coordinate 3,524,115, forward strand.
ATCTCTGCATTTTATGATTTCACTTTTTTTTTTTTCTTTCAGTGATGTCATTTGTTTCATTCCTAGTGCCATTTTACTTCGAACTAGTTTCAGACTTTTTGCATTTTTTATGGTTTCTTTGATCTGATCCATGTTTCTCTTTCTTTGTTCTTCTCTTTGTCTCTTGTTGATAAGCATATTCAGTTCTGCTCGTTCTGTCTCATCTTTCTTTGTTTTTACTTTCATTTCCTGTCGTTTTTTCGTAAGTTCGAATGTCTTTTCTGAAAATTTATTGGTTTTTGTTGTATTAGGTTTTCCTACTACCTCCGCTGATTCTCTTAGCACTTTTGTCATTCAGCTCATCAGTGGCACATTCAGCATTACTTGGAGCCTGAAATCTGTTCTTTATTTCCAACTGAAAGGCTAGCTTGTTTTCGTATACTTTTATTGGGCATATCTTTTTATCTTTAATCATCTTCTTTCTTTCACTTCTGAAATTGAATCTGGCTGTGCAACCCACCATTCTATGATTACTCCCTATATTTACTTTGTTGATAACTGTGACGTTTGTGACTGTGTTGTTCTTATCTGCTATAATGAAGTCAATTTCATTCTTTGGTTCATCATTTGGGCCTCTCCAGGTCCACTTTCTCCTTGTTCTTTTGAGAAAGAATGTGTTTATTATTCTCATGTTAAACATTTCTACAAAGTTTACCAACATTTCTCCTCTTTCGTTCCTTTCTTCCACTCCATATTCTCCCATACATGCTTCCCCATTTTTCGACTTCCCAACTTTTGCATTGAAGTCTCCTATGAGTATAGTATATGTGGTCTTTTCTTCTTCCATAATCTGGAAGATGTCGTCATGGAATGTTTCTATTTCTTCATCTGAGCTTTGAGAAGCTTGTGCATATACTTGTATTACTTTCAGGGTATTTTTTTTGCACAGTCTAATCACAACCACTGCTGCTCTGTCACATACACTACTGAATTTAACAATGTTGTCTGCAAGATTTCTGTTAATTAGAAATCTTTCACCACTTACTCTTTCATTTTCCAATCCTCTGTAGTAAAATAGGTGGTTGCTGTCTTCGAGATGAATTAGTTTTTCTTCTTTTCTGTGGATCTCACTCAAACCTACAATATCCCAACAAATGTTTTCCAGTTCATTTATTAAGTTATAAAGTTTGTAATCTTCTGTGAGGCTTCTTACATTGTATGCATAGATCTTCATGGACTTCAGTTTGTTTAATATCCCAGAGTGTAACTTGCCAACACAGTGCCTACTCACATTTAGTGGCACACTGCCCGTAAGCAAAGGAGGCAGCGCGGTTGGACCTTTACCAGACGATGATCCAACAAGAATGCTCGTCAAGTCATTTGCAATAGAACTCATGTTTGGTTGGGAGAATTGTGGTAAATAATCTCACCTTCCTGCCACATAGTTTGTCGTGAGATTTAATTTTTGTGCCACCTTATTCGTTATATTTGGTGGAGCCCTTTATATCTACAGGGGCGTCCCATGGTCTGCTCCGTCTAAGACGGTACCTTGTATATCTACAAGGCCTTCCCCTATCCGTCACCTGGTGACACGCCAGGTAGCAGTGGGATCCTTCCCCAGGCAGGATATATATATATATATATATATATATATATATATATATATATATATATATATATATATATATATATATATATATATATATATATATATATATACTGAGTTGGCGGAGGGTTAGTGCTTCTCCCAAGAAAACTAAAACAAGAAGAAGAAGTCTCGGATCAGGACTAACCAGCAGATAACTACCAAGGACCGGACAAAGAACATGGTACTAAGTACGACAAGGAAAGTAAAGGGTGCGGATGATGAGGTGAAAGAGAGAATGATAATGATTGTCCAGCTGCTTGAGGGTGCAGAAGTGGACATATGTCTATTAACCCCTACACCGCGGGCATGTTTACCGATGTTTTGCGTGTGCCGCGGGGTTATTCGAGCTACGACAGACTCTCAAAAAATATTTGCCAAAAATCAGTTATTAGTCCTAGAATATTAAAATTATATATGCTTATGGCACATACCTTCAGCTTTCTCCTGGAATGTTTGTTGAGCCTTCGTCAGTTACCGTAGGACTTGTGGAGACCTCTGAAGTTGGGTAACGAAGTCTCCACTTTACACTTCCAGACAACCAGTAATATGATTACCACAGCCAGATATTAACACTATAAACACTACTCTATGATTATCAAGTAGTTTGGGATCCATACTCCAAATAAAAACCACTGTGAAAGCAATGAAAATTACAAGCGCGTATGACCTTCCCACTTGCGCTAGTTCGCTGTTGGTATTCTGTCATTTATTATTCATAAAACTCCTCACACTTTATATTTCTATTACTATATAACACTTATATATATCTACAGTCTTTATCCATAAGTTTCCTTCAGTAGTATTAGTTTATTGTCACTGTAGGGATTCAATTTCTTTCAGTAAAATATGTAGCATTCACTTTCTCGTCCTGTATACTAGCATTGAGAGTGAATGTCACTTTCAACTTCACTCTCATAACTCATAGTATTCATACATGCTAGAGTGAAACTTTCACTTTCATTACTCCTAGGGTATATACTCGTATTCTTATAATACTACTCATTTACATTTCTATTTACGTTCTCTATTCTATTTACGTTATTTACATTTCTATTTTATTTACACTGTGTTATGCACTGTCACTTGAAGTAACTTATAAAATTATTTTCCACTGTTCACGTATATTTACATTCATTACTTTCACTTGCTGTTTACACATTATTTACACATTATTTACAATTCCACTTGCACAGTTTTACTCAGTAGAAAGATCGTAGTCATTGGAAGATGAGAGTGAACTGATAAGGGTGGGCCGGCGTGGTGGCCTACCTAGGGAAATGCATTACTGCCAATGTTAGCCTCTAGACAGAAGCTAATATATAGCAGTGAAATGATTGGCAGGAAATCTAGACAAAACATAATAAATTAGGTACAGTAGGTCCAGGTGAATGTAAATATCACTTAGGCTTCTCCCTTCCCTCCTTATATGTATATTTATTAGGAAAATAGATTATACGGCATATTTCAAGGGGAAATAAACAGCGAAAGTTAGCGAACGAGTGTACTTGAGGTGTTGTCAGGTGATAATTAGCCAATTCCAGGTGTATGGCACTCTCACTTACCTTATTTCTTTCTTGAATATATTATTTGGTATAAGAATAGGGCATAGGGCTTATTTCAATGGATGAAATCAGTGAAAAATTCCAGGGAAGATATACTTAGCGTAGCACGGCCGGGCAGGCGAGAGGATAGGGTAATGGAGGGGGGGTAGGGAGGGGAGTCAAAAACGGGGAGAAATGGCTAAATTGTCAACAATGGATGGGAGTACAGATGAGATTAGGAGTGCTGACTAGTGTTGGACATTGGCAGTACTGATAGATGATACAAGCCACCACTTGAAAGCCCGGGTGAATTCAAAATATCTACAGGGGGGTCCCATGGTCCGCGTCGTCCAAGACGGTACCTTGTATATCTACAAGGCCTTCCCCATTCCGTCACCTGGTGACACGCCAGGTAGCAGTGGGATCCTGCCCCTGGCAGGATATATATATATATATACTGAGTTGGTGGAGCGTTAGTGCTTCTCCCCAGAAAACAACTAAAACAACAAGAAGAAGCCTCGTATCAGGACGGACCAGCGGATGACTACCAAGGACTGGACAAAGAACATGGTACGAATTACGACGAGGAAAGTAAAGGGCGCAAATGATGAGGTGGAAGAGAGAATGATTGTCCATGTGCTTGAGGGTGCAGAAGTGGACATATGTCTATTAACTGAGACTAAATGGTGAGGTGAGAGTGTGAGAGAGTGGGAGTATGGATGGGCTGTATGCAGAGAAGTAGGTGAGAATCAGAGGGCAAAAGAGGGTGTATATGTCGTGTGCAAGAGACAGAAGAAGAATATAAAAGAGTATGGATCATTTGGTTCAAGGATCATGTGGGTAAGATTGAAAGTCAGATTACAAAAATGAGCGATTGAGTGTGTGTGTGTGTGTGTGTGTGTGTGTGTGTGTGTGTGTGTGTGTGTGTGTGTGTGCGCGTGCGTGCGTGCGTGCGCCAGAGCAAGATAGTGCAAGCAGAGTGAAAGAAGAGTTCTGGGCAAATGTGGAAGCATGCACGGAGAGGTTGAAGAGGATGGGGGAGTGATATTGACTGGAGATACGAATAAACAGTAGGGAATGTAAAGGAGGATGGGGTAGTTGGTCAGTGGGGTGTGCCTGCAGATGTGAATGAAAATAGCAGTGCTCTTGTGGACATTTCTGTGGGGCGGCGGCTGGTTATAGTGAATACCCTCTTTAGGCAGAAAATGATCCACAGGTATATGTGTCGAATGATGAGAGAATGAGAATGTATGTAATGGATACAAGAGTATAATTATAGAGATTAGGGGAGTGGACTTTCTGATCACTACATGGTGGTGGTGAAAGTCAAGGTTCCAGTGCAATGGAGGAATAGAAGAAGGGCAGGACAGGAGGAAGTAGTCCATACAAGGAGCGTAGAAAGGTTGCAAGAGGATGGGAAAAAAACAGAATTTTAAAGAGAAGTGGAGGAATGATTGGGTAAATACGATTTGGAGCAGACGGGGAAGGTGGAAGTTGTGTGCAAGATATTCACAGACCAAATCTGTGCAGCATGTGAATTGGTGTATTGGATGAAGTAAAGACAAAAGGGGGTGCAAGGAACAGTATGGTGGAATGAAGATGTGGGACAGGCTGTGGCGCAAAAGAAGAAAACGTATAGTTAATGGATAGGAAGCACAGGCACAGAGGAAGTTGAGACACGGAAGTGATAGTTATATAGAGAGGAAGAGAGAGGTGAAAAGATTAGCAAAAGAGAGTAAGAAAAGAGTGAATGAGGACTTTGGAATGAACTTGTAAAGTGGAGGGAATGTAAGAAAATGTTCTGGAAAGAGGCAGAGTTAGACAAAGTGATAAAGAAGTTAGCAGGCGAGAGGAATATAAAAATCGTTGATTGATAGCAATGAAGGGAGGAAAAGTGAGCAGATGGACAGAACACTTTAAAGAATTGTTAAACAAAGATAATTAAAGGAATTCGCGTATTAGTGGCCTGGGAGTGGCTGGAAGAAGGAGGAAGGTGAGAAGGGAGGAAGAGATCCGTAGGATGGAATTAATAGAAGTAATGAAGAAGGTCAAAATGGAAAAAGCCTCAGGAACTGGTGGAGTGTGTGGTGTGATGCTGCAGCATGGAGGAGACATAGTAGTAGAATCGATATGGAAGATGCAGATTGGCCTGGGAGGAAAGTCGAATTCCGGAGGAGGATTGGTAGTCAGGTATAATTATTCCCCTGAACAAGTGAAAAAGTATATGGTAATCATAAGGGTATTTGTCTTTCAGTGTAATAGGCTAAGTAAATGGCAGGCTACTTATTGACAGAATTAGGGAAATAACAGAAAAATTATTTAGAGAAGAACAAGGAGGTTTTACCAAGGGAAGAGGTTGTGTAGATCAAATATTCATCCTGAGGCTTTCAATGGAAAAGTTTCTAGAGAAGGGAAAGAAGTTGTATGCGGCATTTATGGATTTGGAGAAAGCATATGACAGAGTGGAGAGACAAGGAATGAGGAGAATACTTAGAACAGATGGAGTAAATGGGAAGTTATTGTATGCTGTGAAGAGTACAGTACGTGTGAGGGTGCTAAGACTGCAGCGCGTGCAGATAGTACTGTAAACTGAATGAATTTTTCTGTCTGAATGTTGGATTGAAACAGGGATGTGTCATGTCTCCATGGTTGTTCAATCTGTATATGGATGGGGTTATAAATGAGATACAAGGTAGGGCAGCGGATGTTGGAGCGGCACTAATGAAAGAGGATAGTGTTTGGAAACTTCCTGTACCGTTGTTTGAAGATGACACGGTATTATTAAGTGAAGACAAGGGGAACTGCAAGCTTGGTGAGTGAGTTTGGAGGACTGTGTAAGAAACGGAATATAAAGGTGAATGTAAGGAAGAGTAAAGTTAAGGCCTTCGAGAGAAATGAAGTCACTGAATGTAAAGTAAGGTTGGATGATAAGGAAATGAAAAATGGGAGTGCATTTAAGTAACTGGATATTGTGATGAGTTAGGATGAAAAAGTTTGAAGGATGAGGAAAGGGTAAAACAAGGAAGAAAGGTGGCTGGTTCTTTGAATGTAGTGATAAGAAATAGGGAAGTGAGCGTGGAAGCAAAAAACTCGCAGCATAATAGTATTGTGATACCAACTCTAACGTATGAAAGTGAAATTGGACCTTGTTGGAAGGACACAAGTCAACAGTGAGGTAAGTGGATAATTGAGAGGAGCATGTAGAGATACAGACAGACAGACTGACAAATGGGGAAGTGAGGAAGCGTTGTGGAGTGGATGTGGATGTGGTAGAAAGTGTTAGGAGAAATACATTGAGGTGGATTGACATGTGGAAAGGCTGGAGAGCGAGAGACCAACAAGGAATGTATGTGAGTGAATTGGAGGAGAGGAGAGGGAGGGGGAGGCAGAAGATGAGATGGAGGTAGAGAGGAGAGGTATATTAGAGAAGGGGTGTGAGCCGGGGAGAGGGCAGTGAAATGGTGGGGGATATGGCGACATGGAGGCAATTTGTTTGCTGCCACTTCTTACGGGATTAGGGTATTTCGATATATATATATATATATATATATATATATATATATATCTATATATATATATATATATATATATAGCCCGACGCCATAATCCCGCAAAGGGTGGCCGCAGACAAAACACCTCCAAGTCACTCTGTCACCCACCATTTGACTACCCTCCCCCCAACTCACCCCCCTCCCACATATACCTCTCAACTCCATCCCTCCACCTCATCCTCGGTCTACCCCTCCCTCTCCCTCCCTCCACCTCACCTACATACACCCTCTTAGTCAGTCTTTCATTCTCCATTCTCTCCACATGTCCAAACCATCTCAGTGTATTTCTCCTAATCTTCTCAACCACATCCACATCTACCCCACAACGTTCCTTCACTTCTTCATTCGTCAGCCTGTCCCTCCACGTCACTCCACATGCTCCTCTCAAGTAACTCATTTCCACTGCTCTCACTCTTGACTTGTTCCCCTCTTGCAAGGTCCACGCCTCGCTTCCATACGTCAGGGTAGGGATCACAATATGATCATGCAGTGATTTCTTAACTTCCATACTCACCTCCCTATTTCTCATCACTGCTTTCAGTGTACCAACAACCTTCCTTCCCTGCTGTACCCTTTCACGTACTTCATCCCCCAAAGTTCCATCCTTACTCATCACACTACCCAAGTACTTGAATGCAATCACATTCTCCATATCCTCACCATCCAACCTCACTGCACACTCTGTGACTTCATTCCTCTCAAACACCATAACTTTACTTTTGTTTACATTAACTTTCAGCTTCCTCCTCCTACACACTGTCCCAAATTCATTCACCAAACCTTGCAACTCCCATTCATCTTCACTCAACAATACTGTATCATTAGCAAACAGCAACACCGGAAGCTTCCAAATCTCACCCTCATTCATTAGGGCCAGCCCCACATCCACTACCCTACCTTGCACCTCCTTTACAACCCCATCCATATATATATTAAACAGCCATGGAGACATCACACACCCCTGTTTCAGTCCCACATTTAGATCAAAGAACTCACTCAGCTCACCATCCACTCGCACTGTAGCCCTAGCTCCCTCGTACATACTCTTCATAGCACTCAATAATTTCCCCTCCACTCCATATATTCTTAATACCTTCCACATACCTTGCCTATCTATTCTGTCATAAGCTTTCTCCAAGTCCATGAAAGCAGCATACACTTTCCTTCCCTTCTCTAGATACTTCTCCACTAAACATCTTAGAACAAATATCTGATCTACACACCCTTTTCCCTTCTTAAAACCCCCTTGTTCTTCTCCAACTAGCTACTCTGTCATATGCCTAACCCTATCAATGAGTATTCTACCATATATTTTACCAGTCACACTAAGAAGGCAAATACCCCTATGGTCACCACATACTTCTCTCTCCCCTTTTCTTTGTACAGAGGAACAATTATACCTCATTTCCAGTCCTCTTTAACCCTTCCCTCTTCCCAAGCCAATCTACACAACTTCCATATCCACTCCACAACAATCTCACCCCCATACCTAAGCATTTCACCACACACTCCATCAATTCCTGGGGCCTTTCCCAGCTTAATCTTCTTCATCGTTTCCACTACTTCCGCCTTACTGATCTCTTCCTCCCTCCTCTCATCTCTTCTTCTCCCAGCCATTCCCCAACCACTTATACTCACACTGCTCTCACTCTCTACATTCAACAAATCCTCAAAGTGCTCCTTCCATCTCCTCAATTTCTCTCTCTTCTCCACCAACAATCAATTATTCCTATCTTTCACTCCCCTACTATTTCCCCTTTCACACTGCCTTACTTTCTTTACCTCCTTCCAAAACAATTTCTTACTCTCCCTCCATTTCACACTCAGATTCCTCCCAAACTCTTCATCCACTTTCTTCTTACTCTCCTTCACCAGTCTCTTAACCTCCCTTCTCCTGCTCACATATACCTCTCTTCTCTCTCTCATCTTCTCCCCTACCGCTACTTGCCAACCATTCACCATATGCCTTCTTCTTTTGTTCCACAGCTCGTTTCACCTCATCATTCCACCATGCTGTCCCTTGCACACCCTTGCATCTCCTCCTCACTCCACAAACCGCCTCACACGCTGCACCTATCTCTTCCGTGAATATCTTACATACGTCTTCCACCCCTTCCATCTGCTCTAGCTCATACCTTCCCAATCTTTCTTCCACTATGCTCTTATACTCTGTCATTTTCTCACTATCTTGCAATTTCTCCACTCTTCTCACAGGAGCTGCTTCCTCCTGTCTTCCCCTTCGCCTCTTCAACCAATTTCTTTGCATCTTTACCTTGGCCATCACTAAGTGATGGTCCGAGACTCCATTCCCCCACCCTCTCCACACTCTTGCATCCAACACTTGTCTTCTCATTCGCTCATCCACACACACGTAGTCTATCATTGCCTTTCGTTCAACAAGTTCACCATCCATCCTCCTCATTACTCTCCATGTATACCGGTGGATCATCTTATGACGAAAGTAGGTGTTGGCTATTGCCAACCCCTTACAAGCACAGATGTCCACCAAAGCACTACCATTTCCATCTACTTCAGCTGGCACACCCCACTGACCAACCACTCCATCCACTTGTACATTCCCAACTTTGCCATTCATGTCTCCAATCAACAGCACTCTCTCGCTCCTCTCAAACTTGTCCATACATGCTTCTACTCTCGCCCAAACTCATCTTTCACTCTTGACACTCGATCCTCTGTTGGAGCATACACACATACAATCGCCCATGCTTGTATACCTACTTTCATCTTCACCCATACAATCCTTGCACACACTGTTCCATACTCTCTTATATTCTCCTTCCACTTCTTGCTTATCATCAGACATACTCCCTCTCTTGCCCTCTCATTCTCACTGACTCCCGCACATATACCTAAACCATATTCCCATTCTCTCACCCTTTCACCTTCCCATTTAGTTTCAGTCAATCCACAGATATCCACTTTTGCATCCTGAAGCACCTGAACAATCTCTCTCTCTTTCACTTCATCATTCACTCCTCTCACGTTCCATGTTCCCACCCAAAGAATGTCCTTTGTCCGTTCCTTAGTCGTCAACGTATGGTCCGTCTGGGTCCGAGGCGCTTTATTCGCGTTTTTAGTTAGTTCTTTTTACGGGGTGGGGCACTAACCCACCACCAACCCTTTTAGTCGCCTCGTACGACAAGCAGAGATACTGGGGGAGTATTCTTGAAACCCCCCTACTCCCAGGGGGGAAAAAATTGAAGAGAGGGTGAAGGTATGAACTTAGTACAGGTGTAGTAGAGTGCCAGACCGCTGCACTAAACTTCATCTCGCCTTCTACATATATATATATATATATATATATATATATATATATATATATATATATATATATATATATATATATATATATATATATATATATATATATATATATATATATATATATATATATTTATATATATATATATATATATCCATCCTTGATCCAATCCTACATTGTCCCATGAGGAGCGTAGGAGCCCGGGGCTAGGCAGTTGGTCCTGACATTTAAGATGAGAGTGACCAGCCTCACTCATCCCTGAGTGGCATTACATGAGCAATCAACCCCAACCAACCCTTGGATATAAACCTTCACCGGGTCAATCCGATTGGAGCGCAATAATTACACACTAAACCACCAGGTGCCAAAATTTGGCTATATGGTTACCACCCAGCGTAGTAAATGGTTTCCTGGTGCACAGGAAACCACTTGGCTTATCACTCAGTGTAGAGTCACCCACAGGCTAAAGGAAGTGGAAAGAATGAAGGAAAGAAAGACAGAAGAGGGAGTGTAAAGTCACCCGTAGGCAGAAGGACAAGGAAAGAATGAAGGAAAGAAAGGCAGAAGAGAATGGAAGGAAAGAAGGATGGAAAGGAAAGGGCAGACACCCGAGAGCAGCACTACATCGAGTGAGTGGATAGTGAGCGCCCCCACCTACCACAATATATATATATATATATATATATATATATATATATATATATATATATATATATATGAGGAAGTGAAGGAGCGATGTGGTGTGGATGTGACACGAGGCGCAAGGAGAAACATACTGAGGTGGTTTGGCCATGTGGAGAGGATGGAGAGTGAGAGACTGATGAGAAGAGTGAATGTGAGTGAGGTGGAGGGGGGAGAAGGAGGGGATGGCCAAGGATGAGATGGATGGATAGAGTGGAGAGGTATATGAGAGAGGGAGGGGTGAGCTGGGACCAGGGCAGTGAAATGGCGGGGTACAGGGCGACATGGAGGTGATTTGTTTGTGGCTACCTCTTACGGGATTACGGAGTCTAGCTGCTTGAAGAAAGAGCCCAATACACCACCCCCAGCCTAACATATTTTATTGCATATAACACTATTTTGATGCGTCCTCTATGCTCTAGGCTTGGATGGAAGACCCTTGCTCCACTCGACGTATGGCTCATAATCCATACAAAACAACATGTATGAATCGACCTTAGAGGCTGGGCTGTGGTTGTCCCAGGCAGCCTGCAAATAGACATGGTCCAATATCCCTTTAACTCAGTGAGCGGCGTGAAGCGTAAGGGGTTGGGAGGTTGATGACGGGGAGGTGACGTCATGCTCGGCAGGACTCGTGCCCCACTCAGCGGGCTGCTCGTAAAAACATCCCCTCTTTCACCGAATCATCGCCTGGCATGGAGCCCAGGAACATGCCAGTCCATTACTACACTAGCGTCTTTTTACGTGTCCATAAGGATCTTCGCACTTTTGCGCTTATTACCCAGGTTTACTGTGATTTATTCTCAGATAAGAAGGTGCAAAGTACTGAGTAAATGTTGGCTTTAGTAAAATTTTTGCTGACTATACACAGAGGGAGAATGTGAGAGAATGAAGGACACTAACAACAGGACTGTATTGTTATTATTCATAGTAATGCTTGATATTATCATTATTATAATAAGACTATTAGTCCATTTATTATTATTGTGTTTGTTATGTTCAATAGAGTGACTGTGAAAACATCAATGATGAATGGACTGACAGGGACAGACGCAGGAAGAATGGGATAAAATGAGGGATAATAAGAGCACCACTGTATTACTACTCTGATTATTAATATTATTATTATTAATATGTTTTATAACCATGTTATTATGCATATGAACATGTTCCACCATTTATGAACCAGTACTGTGCCAGAAAATGCACTCAAAGTTCGGTAATAGCAGATGGGAACAATTTGGAATGTATTGATTTTTAGGTATTAGTTTTTTATTATGCAACAGTAACATAAATTTCTGAACTAAAAAAAGTACTAAAGCATTTCCATTTTCAAAAAGTATGCATTTCAAGGTTAAAAAAAAAAAAAAAAAAAAAATGAAGGCACTAGCTCTTAAAGTAACCGAGTAACAATCATTTTCATGTTGCCGAACTGACTGCGTTTTCTGACTATCTCTCTGTCTATCTATAGCCCGACGCAATAATCCCGCAAAGGGTGGACCCAGACAAAACGCCTCCATGTCGCTCTGTCACCCACCATTTGACTACCCTCCCCCCAACTCAACCCCCCTCCCTCATATACCTCTCAACGCCATCCCTCCACCTCATCCTCGGTCTACCCCTCCCTCTCTCTCCCTCCACCTCACCTACATACACCATCTTAGTCAGTCTTTCATTCTCCATTCTCTCCACATGTCCAAACCACCTCAGTGTATTTCTCCTAATCTTCTCAACCACATCCACATCCACCCCACAACGTTCCTTCACTTCTTCATTTGTCAACCTGTCCCTCCATGTCACTCCACATGCTCCTCTCAAGTAACTCATTTCCACTGCTCTCACTCTTGACTTGTTCCCCTCTTGCAGGGTCCACGCCTCGCTTCCATACGTCAGGGTGGGGATCACAATACTATCATGCAGTTATTTCTTAACTTCCATACTCACCTCCCTATTTCTCATCACTGCTTTCAGTGAACCAACAACCTTCCTTCCCTACTGTACCCTTTCACGCACTTCATCCCCCAAAGTTCCATCCATACTCATCACACTACCCAAGTACTTGAATGCACTCACACTCTCCATATCCTCACCATACAACCTCACTGTACATTCTGTGACTTCATTCCTCTCAAACATCATAACTTTACTTTTGTTTACATCAACTTTCAGCTTCCTCCTCCTACACACTGTCCCAAATTCATTCACCAAACCTTGCAACTCCCATTCATCTTCACTCAACAATACTGTATCATCAGCAAACAGCAACACCGGAAGCTTCCAAATCTCACCCTCATTCATTAGAGCCACCCCCACATCCACTGCCCTACCCTGCACCTCCTTTACAACCCAATCCATGTATATATTACACAGCCATGGAGACATCACACAACCCTGTTTCAGTCCCACATTGAGATCAAAGAACTCACTCAGCTCACCATCCACTCGCACTGTAGCCCTAGCTCCTTTGTACATACTCTTCACAGCATTCAACAATTTCCCCTCCACTCCATATATTCTTAATACCTTCCACATACTTTGTCTATCTCTTCTGTCATAAGCTTTCTCCAAGTCCATGAAGGCAGCATACACTTTCTTTCCCTTCTCTAGATTCTTCTCCACTAAACATCTTACAACAAATATCTGATCTGGACACCCTTTTCCCTTCCTAAATCCCCCTTGTTCTTCTCCAACTAGCTACTCTGTCATATGCCTAACCCTGTCAATGAGTATTCTACCATGTATTTTACAAGTCACACTAAGAAGGCAAATACCCCTATGGTTACCACATATTTCTCTCTCCCCTTTTCCTTTATATAAAGGAACAATTTTACCTGATTTCCAGTCCTCTTTAACCCTTCCCTCTTCCCAAGCCAATCTTCACAACTTCCATATCCACTTCACAAAAATCTCACCCCCATACCTCAGCATTTCACCACACACTCCATCAATTCCTGGGGCCTTTCCCAACTTGATCTTCTTCATTGCTTCCACTTCTTCCGTCCTACTGATCTCTTCCTCCCTCCTCTCATCTCTTCTTCTCCCAGCCATTCCCCAACCACTTATACTCGCACTGCTGTCACTTTCTATATTCAACATATCCTCAAAGTTCTCCTTCCATCTCCTCAATTTCTCTCTCTTCTCCACCAATAATCTATTATTCCTATCTTTCACTCCCCTACTATTTCCCCTTTCACACTGCCTTACTTTCTTTACCTCCTTCCAAAACAAATTCTTACTCTCCCTCCATTTCACACTCAGATTCCTCCCAAACTCTTCATCCACTTTCTTCTTACTCTCCTTCACCAGTCTCTTCACCTCCTTTCTACTCACATATACCTCTCTCTTCTCTCTCACTCATCTTCTCCCCTACCTCTACTCGCTAACCATTCACTATATGCCTTCTTCTTTTGTTCCACAGCTCGTTTCACCTCATCATTCCACCATGCTGTCCTTTGCACACCCTTGCATCTCCTCCTCACTCCACAAACCACATCACACGCTGCGCCTATCTCTTCCGTAAATATCTTAGATACGTCTTCCACCCCTTCCATCTGTTCTAGCTCATACCTTCCTAATCTTTCTTCCACTATGCTCTTATACTCTGCCATTTTCTCACTATCTTGCAAATTCTCCACTCTTTTCACAGGAGCTGTTTCCTCCTGTCTTTCCCTTCGTCTCCTCAACCATTTTCTTTGCAGCTTTACCTTGGCCATCACTAAGTGATAGTCCGAGACTCCATTCCCCCACCCTCTCCACATTCTTGCATCCAACACTTGTCTTCTCATTCGCTCATCCACACACAGGTAGTCTGTCATTGCCTTTCGTTCAACAAGTTCACCATCCATCCTCCTCATTACTCTCCATGTATACCGGTGGATCATCTTATGTCGAAAGTAGGTGTTGGCTATTGCCAACCCCTTAACAGCACAGATGTCCACCAAAGCACTACCATTCCCATCTACGTCAGCTGGCACACCCCACTGACCAACCACTCCATCCACTTGTACATTCCCAACTTTGCCATTCATGTCTCCAATCAAAAGTACTCTCTCGCTCCTCTCAAACTTGTCCATACATGCTTCTACTCTCGCCCAAAACTCATCTTTCACTCTTGTCACTCGATCCTCTGTCGAAGCATAGACACATACAATCGCCCACGCTTGTATACCTACTTTCATCCTCACCCATACAATCCTTGCACCCACTGTTCCATACTCTCTTTTATTCTCCTTCCAGTTCTTGCTAATCATCAGACATACTCCCTCTCTTGCCCTCTCATTCTCATTAACTCGCTCACATATACCTAAACCATATTCCCATTCTCTCACCCTTTCACCTCCCATTTAGTTCCAGTCAGTCCACATATATATCCACTCTTGCATCCTCAATCACCTGAACAATCTCTCTCTCTTTCACTTCATCATTCACTCCTCTCACATTCCATGCTCCCACCCTCAGAATGTTGTCAACGTATGGTCCGTCCTGGTCCGAGGCACTTTATTCGCTTGTTTAGTTAGTTCTTTTTTCTGGGTGGGGCACTAACCCACCACCAACCCTTATAGTCGCCTCATACGACAAGCAGGGATACTGGGGGAATAATCTTGAAACCCCCCTACCCCCAGGGGGCTTTCTGACGATTTTTAAAAGTGGTGAGTTGGACCCTTTCAACGCACAATGGCTCTATGTATGTATGTATGTATGTGTGTGTGTGTGTGTGTTTTATGGTCTGTCTATGTATCTATTGCCAGACGCTTTAATCCTGTAAGTGGTGGCGACAAACAAATCGCTTCCATGTTGCCCTGTTCCCTACTATTTCAGTGTGCTGCTCCCAGCTCACACCCTCTCTCTCTCTTGTATACCTCTCCACTCCATCCTTTCATCTCATCCATGGCCTCCCCCTTCCTCCCCCCCCACTCCAACTCACTCACATACACTATCCTTGTCAGACTTCCGCTCTCCATCCTCTCCAAATGGCCAAACCACATTAAAGTGTTTCTCCTAACACTCCCAATCGCATCCACATCCAAATCACAAAGCTCCTTCATTTCCTCATTTGTCAGCCTGTCTCTCTATGTGACTCCACACGATCCTTTCAAATAACAATTTTCCACTACTTCCACTCTTGACTTGTGCCCCTACAACGAGGTCCAAGCTTCACTTCCATACGTTAGAGTTGGTATCACAGTATTTTCATGCAACAACTTTTTCACTTCCACGCTCAGTTTCCTGTTTCTTATCACTGCTTTTAAAGAACCAGCAACCTTTCTTCCTTGTTGTACCCTTCCAAGCACTTCACCCTCTAAACTTCCATCCTTACTCATCACACCGCCCAAGTACTTAAACACACTCACATTTTCCATTTCCTCCTCATCCAACCTCACTACATTCACTGACTTCATTTCTCCCGGAGACCACATTTTATTTTTCCCTACGTCTTATGAATTCATTTCTCTCAGAGACCATAACTTTACTTTCCCTACATTTACCTTTAGATTCCGAATCCTACACACTTTCTCAAATTCATTCAAGTCTTTCAGCTTCTCTTTGTCTTAACAACACAGTATCATCTGCAAACAACAGTACAGGGAGTTTCCAAATGCTGCCCTCTCTCATTAGGGCCTCTTCATTATCCACTGCCCTACCTTATATCTCTTTATAATCCCATCCATATACAGACTGAACAACCATGGAGACATGACACAGTCCTGTTTCAATCCAACCTTCAAACAGAGAAATTCACTCAGTTCACTCTCCACACGCAATGTAGCCTTAGCATCTCATACATACTCCTCATAGTATTCAAGAACTTCCTATTTACTCCAAATATTCTTAATACTTTCCACGATCTTTGTCTGTCCACCCTGTCATATGCTTTCTTCAAATCCATGAAAGCCGCATACAACTTCTTTCCCTTTTCTAAAAACTTTTCCAGTATAGACCCAAGAATGAATATCTGATCTTCACAATCTTTTTCCTTCGTAAAACCTCCCTGTTCTTCTTCAACTAATTCCTCTGTTTTTTCTCCAGCTCTGTCAATAAGTATTCTTGCATATACTTTTCCTATTACACTGAAAAGAGAAATGCCCCTATGATTACCACACATTTTTTCCCCTTTTCCTTTGTCTATCTATCTATTGCCAGACGCCACAATCACGTAAGGGGTGGCCATTGGACTTTTAGTTATTTGTTTTACGGGGAGGGGCACTAACCCCCCACCAACCCACTTGTTGACATGTTGGGAGCATGTATGATTTGGTTATATGGTTACCACCCAGCGTCGTACATGGTTTCTTGGCTTACAGGAACCATTTGGCTTGTCACTTAATGTAAAGCCACCTGTAAAGGAAAGAAAGGCAATAAGAAGTGACAGGAATGATGGGAGAAATATGAAGCGAGGAGGGTAGGCACAGAAGATGAATGATAAAGGCTAAGGAAGACGTAGGCAGCGCTACATCAAGTGACTGGATGATGGTTGCCACCACCTAGCACTATGCGGCCAGTAATTCAAGGTCATGCTTCACTGAGTCACATGCCCTTACTCCTGCTGGTTTATGAGAAAAAAATATATTGTACAATAATTTTTTTTTTATCAAACCTCATATATAAGACTTTCTGTATGAAACATTAATATTTATTGCATTATGCAGCAACAAATACAGAAATTGACTCTGTGAGTCGCTTAACTTACTGGTATTTTTTATACTGTGTACCATTAAAATTTTCATATAATAATGCATGTTTTTTATAGATGGCCCTTATTATTTGTGTAGGCTTTATCTTGGACACTGTAATCTTATGAGATGCATTCCTGTTCCAGGTACAAGCTGTACAATGTTGATGTGTGGGCCAGCGTGGCAGGCGTGGTGCTGTTGCTCCTTTGGCTTCTCTACCGGCTTCTGCGAGCTCTCTTCAGATGCCTCTTTTCACTGGGAGCCAAACGCAAACTTGATTAGAGGTGTTATTTTTATATTGTGCTTTACAGGCAGTCTTCATTATTTGTCATGGATGTTCTAAAATATACAGCTGTTAGTATACAATAGGGTACATGGACGTGCAACACCCATCCCTACACAAACAATATGAATTGCAATCACAAGACTATTTTTATATGAACAGAGGGAATTCCAGAACAGTAGCTAACAACTGACAACACTGAAGCTAAGAAGTGAGGTAATTGCCCAGGGGGCATAAATAATATGTTGTATCATGGCAAAAATTTACGTTTTTGGTAGCTGTAACACAGATAATTTTAAAACACTGCAGATAATTCATCTCCAGCCGTATCTACAAATGTGTAATTGCCCATTGGCCCTGTGAGGTGGAAGTAGTTGGCAAATTTGTTTTACAGTTAACAATGGATCTTTTGTGTGTGTGTGTGTGTGTGTGTGTGTGTGTGTGTGTGTGTGTGTGTGTGTGTGTGTGTGTGTGTGTTGCTCGTCCCAAACTGGAAATATGATTTCAATGAAACATGGCAGGATGGTTGGAACTTAGTCACAGATGAGCCAGTTTCAGTTTCATGTCTGTTGAAATTTTCTAACTTTGTTTTGGCTAACGCTAATTATACTCACTGGCGTTACTTGATGCAGAAAATGCGGAGGGTCACATCCTTGCAGTTTCATGTCTCTCTGTAGGAAGCGACAAACCACTTGCTCCTGCACTGACGCATGATTCATTGGTTTAGAAAGAGCAAAGTGAGGGGACCAAAAACGTCTCATTTGGGAGAATACCGAGCAACCAGGTAGGGCCAACAGGCACTTGTAAGCACAATATACCCTCACCCACAAGCTCCAGAATCATGGCAGATGTTCGGGGCTTCAGAATCTCCCAACCTCCTATCCCTCCCTCTTTCCTTACGCCAGACTTTGGCAGGATGGGGGATAAAGAAAAAGAAAAAAAGGTCGTTCCAACCCATCTTAGTCTTCCATGTTTCATTGTGTGTGTGTGTGTGTGTGTGTGTGTGTGTGTGTGTGTGTGTGTGTGTGTGTCCCCACTATATCTCATGACCGGCTTCAGCTATCAGCATGAAAACTTCAGGGTATCAAGATACGGCCAAAATCTTCGATGAGTTCGAAAATGTGCACTTGCGGTCCAGGTCACCAAAATGACTGCCAAAGGTCAACTAGTTTTTATTGCCCGCTTTTCGGGCCAATGCATCTCATGAACGGCTTGAGCTATCAACATGAAACCCTCAGGGTATCAGGATATGACCTATATCTTGGACTTGGCCAACAGCATATTCTGGCGGGTGATTAGCATTCGGCTCCCAACTGCTTTTCTTTCATTCTGCCATGTTTGCAATCTCTTGTAGTTCAGTCGGACAAGCTACTTTTCACGATGTCTCAGTGTTTATCGAAAGTTGTCCATGGAAGTGTAATATGTTGTTTTATTTCATTTTCTTGGTGTTTCTTTAGTTTTAGTACTTGCACCAAGTAGTTGTGCTCCTCAAGTTCTTCAAGATTTTTTTTTTTTTTTTTTATGAGGCTCCTACGTGTACATGGGTTAAACATTACTGAAATTTTTTTCATTTAAGACTTTTTCTATTTAGGTCAGGCAACATTTCTTGCAAGATAGTTGTTGTTTCTGAGAGTAGGACAATATCAAATAGAAATCGTAAATGATTAAAGTTTTTTCTTTCCATCTCCTTTTATTTCTTTGTTTTCATATTCTACTTTCTGAAAATGGATTCAAGGCATGCTGTAAATATTTTGGTGAAATTGTATTTCTCTGGTGCACACCTTTCTCAGTCTTAATTTTCTCAGAGTATTTATATAGTTTAATTATGGAAGTTCCCACACTATATATTTTCGAGCAGTGATACAATGTTCTCGTTTATGTCATGTTCCAGAGATGAATTTATAATAGTTATGTACTCCAATGAGTGGAGTACATAGCCTTTTCATAATCGACAAAACCTAGCCACAGTGGTTTATTGTAATATGGAGTTCCCCATGTGTCAACACGTGGATTGGTGGAGGTTGAGATCCCCTCCCTGAAAAACAACTAACTAAAAAGACAAACAAAATCCTTCTGACCAAGATTGGCCAACATGTGACAAGCAAAGACAGGACAAAGGAAAAGGTGCGGATTTCAACGTGGAATGTGCGGAGAGTGAGTGATGAGGTGAAAGAGAAAGAGATTGTCCAGGTGCTTGAAGATGCAAAAGTGGATGTATGTGGATTAACTAAAACCAATTACAGATGTGAGTTTGTAAGAGAATGGGAATATGAATTACGTATTTGTGCAGGAGTAGGTGGGAATTAGAGGGCAAAGAAAGGTGTATGTATTATTGTGTGCATGAAATGGAAGGAGAATATGAGAGTATGGATCAGTTGGTTCAGGTTTGTGTGGGTAAGTCTGACTGTAGGAATACAAGCGTGGGCAAGTGTGTGTGTTTATGTACCAACAGAAGACTGTGCGAGCAGACTGAAAGAAGAGTTTTGGAAGTTGAAGAATGCATAGAAAAATTTGAGAGGAGTGAGCGAGTGTTTTTGACTGGAGATATGAATGGAAAAGTAGGCCATATGAAGGTGGATGGAGTGATTGGTGAGTTGTCGACATTTGTGCTGGGAGGTAGTTGGTGATAGCCAATGCACTATTTAGGCACGAAATGAGCGCAGGTATATATAGCGGGTGATAGCAAATATGGTGAACTAAATGAACAGAAGGCAAAGTTTCATTATTTCTGTGTGGATGAGAGAATGGGAAGATAATATGTGCTGGACGAAAGGGCATATACAGTAGAGGTTGGGGGAGTGGACCTCTGACCACAACGTGGTGGTGGTGAAAGTCGACGTACTAATGCGACGGATAAAGAGTAGGAGAGAAGGGCAGGAGGAAGCAGTCCATACAAACAGGGTAGAAGGGTTGCAAGAGGATAAGAAAAGGCAAAATATAAGAGAGAAGTAGAAGAGCGATTGGTTAAATATGATTTGGAGCAGATGGGGAAGGTGGAAGGCGTGTGCAAGGTATTCACAGAAGAAAACTGCAACATGAGAGGTGATGAGAAGACGAAAGGGGACGCAAGGAACAGCATGGTGGAATGAAGAGGGGAGACAAACTGTGGCATAAAAGAAGATAGCACAGAGTGAGTGGATGGGAAGCACAGGCACAGAGGAAGCTGTGACACGGAATAGAGAGATATATGTAGAAAAGAAGAAGAGAGGTGAAAAGATAAGTAAGACAGGGTAAAATGAGGGTGGATGAGAAGTCTGGAAGAAATTTGAGGGTAAAGTAGAGGGAATGTAAGAAAATGTTCTGGAAGGAAGTAGAGTTAGACAGGGTGGTAATGAATGTGGTAGGGGAATGAAAATTCAAAATGGCAGATTGCTAGTGGACAAAGGAGAAAAGTGAGCAGATGGAGAGAACACTTTAAAGAATTGTTAAACATAGAGAATGAAAGTAATGCGAGTAAAAGTGGCTGGGGAATGGCTGGGAGGAGGGAGATGAGAAGGGAAGAGATCAGTGAGATGGAAGTAGTGGGAGCAATGAAGAAAATCAAAATGGGGAAAAGCCCGAAAGTTTATGGAGTGTGTGGTGAAATTCTGAACCAGGAGGAGAGAGAGAAGTTCCGTGAATATGGAAGATGGGTAGATTGGCCTGGGAGGAAGGTAGGATCCCGGAGGATTGGAAGTCAGGTATAATTATTCCCCTGTACAAACGAGAATGGCAAAAAGAAGTCTGTGCTAATCAGAGATGCATTTGTCTTCTTAGTGTAATAGGAAAACCATGTGGTAGGATACTTAATGACAGAGTAATGGAAACAAGAGAGGGATTAGTTGGAGAAGTTCAGGGATTTTTTTTTTCTTTTTTTTAGGAAGGGAAGAGGTTGTGTAGATCAGATATTAATCCTAAGTACTTTAGTGGAAACGTTCAAATAGCAGGGATAGAAGTTTTCTGTGGACTTCATGGATATGGGGAAACCATATGACAGAGTGGATAGACAACGAATGTGGAAAATGTTAAGAATATATGGGGTAAATGAGAGATTGTTGAATGCCGTGAAGAGTATGTATGAGGGTGCTAAGGCTGAAGTTTGTGTGGATGGAGAACTGAATGAGTTTTTGTATCTGAATGTTTGATTGAAATAGGGATGTGTCATGTATCCATGGTTGCTCAATCTGTATGTGGATGAAGTAGTAAAACAGATACAAGGTAGGGGAGTGGATATTGGAGTGGCCCTAATTAGAGAGGGCAGCATTTGGAGACTTCCCGTTCTGTTGTTTGCAGATGATGCTGTAATGTTAAATGAAGACGAAGGAGAACTGCATGGTGTATGAGTTTGGGAGAGAGTGTAGGAAACAGCATTTAAATGTGAATGTAGGGAAGAGTAAAGGTATGGTGTTGAAGAGAAATGAAATCAAAGAATGCACAGTGAGGCTGGATGGCGAGAAAATGCAAAATGTCAGTGTATTTAAGTACTTTGGTAGTTTGATCAGTAAGGATGTAAATTTAGAGGATGAAGTGCTTGAAAAGGTACAACAGTTTTTTTTTTTTTTTTTTTAATGCAGTGATAAGAAATGCGGTAGTGATCATGAAATTGGAACAAGCCGCTGCATGATAGTATTGTGATACCAACTCTAACGTAGGCAGGTAAAGCTTGAACATTGTTGGAAGGACACAAGTCAAGAGTGAAATCAGTGGAAATGAGTCATTTGAGAAGAGCATGTGCAGTTACACGAAGAGACAGACTGAGAAATAAGGAAGTGATGGAGCATTGTGTTGTGGATGTGGATTTGATAGAAGGCGTTACGATAAATACACTGAGCTGGTTTGGTGGTGTGGGGAGGATGGAGAGCGAGAGACTAACGAGAGAGTGTACGTGAGAGAGGTGGAGTGGGGGGGGGGGAGGACAGGGAGAGGAACACCAATGATGAGATGAAGGGATGGCGTGGAGAAATGTATATGAGAGAGGGGGTGTGAGCTGGCAGGAGGGCAGCGTAATTATATGGGACAGGGCAACATGAAGACGATTTGTTTGTGGCCTCTCCATGGGCGAGTAAGGCGTCTGGCTATAGATAGGTAGGTAGAAATCTTCATATTTTGCAAGATCATTGTTTGTAGATGACCAGCAGTTAAATATGCGCACTGAAATCCTGCCTGCTCACGATGCTGGCTTTCTTCCGGATTTGTTTTTATTCCGTTCGTACAGACTTTAGGGAAGAGTTTGAAAATAACCGAAATACTGTAAATTTTACCGTATTTAAGTGTAAAAGCTAGTAGGTTGATTGTTACCAATATCTTTTGGGACGCTTTTCTTATAAAGAAAGAAATTATTGCTTTACTCAGGCCCTTATCCAGGAAATTCATCGGGGTGGGGGGGGGGGGGACGAGTGTGAGATTCAATTTGCAGAGCCCAAACACACACACACACACACACACACACACACACACACACATATATATATATATATATATATATATATATATATATATATATATATATATATATATATAGTTGCATAGCCTATGATTTCATCATCCCTTGTATAATTCTAACTTATGATACAGTTTTGTTCATGACTGCATCATCCTTTGTATGATCCTAATGTACGGTACGCTGCATGTTTGTTCACGATTCGCCACGTGGCTTCCATAGTGACCAGGCTTGCGTGTTCTACCTCACTCCCCTCTTCTCCCCCTTACAGTAGAGTAAGTCCTTCTTTCTGTTGTTCAGAGCAAGATTGTCAACTCTTCGTCCCCTATGCCTTCATTTGCGCGTCCTTCTTACAAGTTGAATCAAGCTCCTCCGGCCCCCTATATAATGAGCTCAGTCTCTGCATTAGTTGCCACTTAGATCTGCTCCTCATTCTGTTCACATCTCTGTCCTCCTCTGTACAGTATATTATTATTTTTGTGAGTGCTCAGCAAGTCTCCAGCCATCTAGCTGCTGTATAATTTGAGTATAAGTGTTATTACCATTTTTCTTGTGCTGTATAGCCTAAGGCGTTAATTCGTAAGCCTGGTAAAGTTTTTATGATTCATATTGGTTCCATACTGTCAGACAGTATTAGTAATATTTTGTATCTGTAATAATATTATATTTTGCTTTAACTCAGCATTATCCGGTTTTCTCATTTTATCAGGGCTGACTTAGATAAATTTGCTCTTGCTAAATTCGTGTTAATAGAGGCTATTGCAGTTAACCATATATGTAACCTGTTTTCCCATTACTTTATCCTTATGAGTCCTGAATGTTTAGTTGTTAGTTTGAGCATTAAACTTTAACTTGTAATTTTACATAAATCTTTTGTTTTGAACCTGGAACTTTGCGGGACAGTAGTGATTTTAGTATTCTCACTTGAAGTGTTCATTATCTCTCTCTGTTCCGTAACAATATATATATATATATATATATATATATATATATATATATATATATATATATATATATATATATATATATATATATATGCATGCAAACTAACCACAGGAGAAATGAAAGGAGCGACAGTGAGTACTTTCGTATATTACATCTTCAGACAGAGTGAGACAGAAACGTAAAGGGTAGAGGTCTTTTATGCACACCCGCAGCAGGTAGTGGCAGAGAACAATGGATGACCTGAATTTTTACCTGCGGCTTAACTTATGGTCACCTGCAGCATGGAGTGGAACACAACAAAGGATGACCTGAATCTAAAAATGCACGTGACAAAGGAGGAGGGAGTAGGAGGGGAGGAAAGGGGAGTGGGAGGGAGGGGGAAGAGGGAGGGGAGGAGGCGAAGGGGGAAGGGGAGAGGGGGGAGGGAGAAGGGGATAAATACTGCTGCTTAACTTAAGACCTAGAGGATTAATGCTTGGTGTGTCCCACACAGGTGTGACTACACCACCAGGAGATGACAGGGAACAATCAAGTGTTAGTCTGGGGGATACTGCTTTAAAATTAATTCAGTTAACAATTTATCACACTTAAAATGACCATAGTTCATGTTTACATTCTTTTCATATGTGCCAGAAATTAGACAAGATTCTATTACATTTCTTTCATCTAAGGTTTTTGATCTTGCTAGAATCTTGGAGTCTGTCCAGTCAATATGGTGATCACTGGATGCTTTGTGCTGAAATAAACCACTGCTTTGTTGGGCTGTTCTTACACTGTATTTATGTTGTGAGATTCTAGTTTCCAAATCTTTTCCAGATTGTCCTATGTAAAATTTGTTACAGCTTTTACACGGGATTTTGCAAATAACGCCTGAATTACTGAAAGGGCTGTTCTTGATGAGGGTTTTTTTGATGGTGTTCTCATATTTGAAAACTACTTGTACATTGAGTTTCCTCAGTATGTGAACAACATCAAGAAAATTTTCATGGAAGGGGAGGACAAGGGTTCTTTGAATGTTCTGGCGATCTGGCTTATTAGTTTTCCCTTCAAGGAATCGTTTCTTGGCTGTATTGTGGCACTGAGTTAGTATGCTTTGTGGATATTTTAGCTTCTTTTCAATACTCTGAATCATTTTCAGTTCATCATCTAAAAATTCTGGGTCTGAAATTCTATATGCTCTTAGGTACATGGATATGAACACAGATGTTTTTACATTAATATGATGGTTTGAGCAGTAATGAACATATGACATGATATTTGTAGGTTTTCTGTATACCTTAGTCTTCAAAACATTTTGGTCCCTGATAACTTTTACATCCAAAAATGGCAATTCATTATTCATTTCCACCTCATGAGTAAACTTAATCGATGGAACTAACGAATTTAACTGCAGGAGAAATTCATCAGTGGGAAGACTGTTAGGCCAGAAGCAGAGGATATCATCAACGTATCGGAGCCAAATTATGTTTTGCTCCTTTATGGAGGTCAGTAAATGTTTCTCAAAGTATTTCATGTAAATATTTGCCAGAACTGGGGAGAGGGGATTACCCATGGTCATACCAAATTTTTGTGTGTAAAATTTACCTTCAAAGGTAAAAGAAGAGTTCACAATGCACAATTTAATTAGCTTGATAATGTTTTCAGAGGGAATACCATCAGTGTTACTACCCAGAATGCTTGGCAGGAAAGTTAAAACATCATCAACAGGGACATTTGTGAATAATGATTTAACATCACAGCTGACTAATTTGTAGGGGTACATGACATTTAGAGATTTTAACTTTCTTACCAAATCCTCATTGTTTTGTACAAATGAATCAGAGATAGTGCCTACAACAGGGGACAACAGTGTTACAAGCCACTTGGAGAGCTTGTATGTCGTACAGCCTACAGAGCTTACAATTGGCCTGATGGGGTTGTTTGGTTTGTGAGTTTTAATCAAGCCATACATATATGGTGCAGATGGATTTTGCACAGAGTACTGTTTGATCAAGGCATCCCTTCCTCTTAGCAAAGTCTTGATTTCTTTATGGAATTTTCTACTTTGCTTTTCAGTTGGATCACTTTTTAGTTCACTGTAGGTGTTGGTGTCACGCTAACTCTGTCAATAAGTATCCTACCATACACTTTTCCTATTATACTAAGAAGACAAATGCCCCTATGATTACCACACACTTCTTTTTCCCCTTTTCCTTTGTACAATGGAATAATTATACCTGATTTCCAATCCTCCGGGACTCTACCTTCCTCCCAGGCCAATCTGCACATCTTCCACGTCCATTCTACTACTGTTTCTCCCCCATGCTTCAGCATTTCACCACACACTCCATCAATTCCTGGGGCTTTCCCCGATTTAACTTTCTTCATTGCTTCCACAACTTCTATCCTACTGATTTCTTCCTGTCTTCTCACCTCCCTTCTTCTCCCAGCCATTCGCCAGCCACTCATACTCGCATTACTTCCATCCTCTATGTTCAACAATTCCTTAAAGTGTTCTCTCCATCTGCTCACTTTTTCTCCCTTCTCCACTAGAAATCTACCATTTTTATCTTTCACTCCCCTGCTAACTTCACTTCCACCCTGTCTTACTCTTTTCACCTCTTTCCAGAACATTTTCTTACAGTCCCTCCACTTTACACTCAAATTCCTTCCAAATTCCTCATCCACTCTCTTCTTACTCTCTTTTACTAATATTTTCACCTCTCTCTTTCTTTCTACATATAACTCTCTTCTGCCTCTCAACTTCTTCCACGCCCCTATTTCTCATCCATTCATTGTATTCTTTCTTCTTTTGTGCCACAGCCTGTTTCACCTCTTCAGTCCACCACGCTGTTCCTTGCACTCCCCTCCATCTTCTCTTCCTTCCACACACCACATCACATGCTGCACATGTTTCTTCTGTAAATATCCTACACACACCTTCCACGTCTCCCATCTGCTCCAATTCATATTTGCCCAATCGTTCCTCCACTTCTCTCTTATACTCTGCCTTTTTCTCATCCTCTTGTAACCTTTCCACTCTCCTTGCAACTATTTCTTCCTCTCGTCTTTCCCTTCTTCTATTCCTCCATCTTACTTGAATTCTAATTCTGGTCACCACCAAGTAGTGGTCAGAAAGTCCACCCTCCCCAGCCTCTATAAACTCTTGCATCCATTACACATCTTCGCATCCTTTCATCCACACACACAATCAATCGTTGCCTTCCTTTCATTCAGTTCACCACCCACCCTTCTCATCACTCGTCATGTATACCTGTGGCACTGTCATTCTACTAAAATGTGATTGTGTTTCGATCACCCCTGCTTTGCTACACTGCATCTCTACCTCGTTCATTACCTCTAGTAAACACATACCTGGGGTGTACGCGATCGTCTTGGCGATCTTGAGGGTCCTATCAGGTAATTTACACAAGGCAGCTACATAACCAATGATGTCCACAACAAGGTCTGAGGACATCTTTCAATCTCCTGTTGTCCAGTTTGAGTTTTCTAAGGTAGATAATAATGTTCTTTTGATAATGGGGACTTCGGCAGTTATTTCACTGAGTACATGATTTGTAGTGTGCTCCCTTACAAGATCTACAATCTTATGTAATTCTGGGATTATACCTGGCAAAAAGTTCATACCTCCAGAAAATTTATTCAAAAATTCAGTTTTAAATTCATCATATGTCTTAGCTTGGAGAAGCTTATCTGACTTAAGCAAGTCTCCTGCTGGGCACCTTTCCTGATTAATCCAAGAGGAAAAAATAGCAATTTTCTCTTGTTCATCTGTTATGTGCCATTTTACGAAGATCTGTTCGCACTGATTGACCAACGAAATGACATCAATGCTATCTTTTTCTGTGTCAGAGAATTTCGGGGCAGTTTTATCCTCATGATAAACGTAAACATGAGGTGAGGATGTTTGATCTGTGGTATTGGTTGCATTATGCATTTTCACTGGTGGACTTGTTTATCATTGTGTGACGGAATAGTGCAATAGGTTTTCCCTGAACGATGAACTCTGTTAAGTATATTTTCATAGGTATGCAAGGCAGAGACAAAGTCCTCACTTGCTACATCAGTGGGGGTTTGCCAATCATCATCATTATCATCCAGAATTGAGGTATTTGTTTCTTT
Organism: Coenobita brevimanus; assembly: GCF_032717465.1. NCBI lineage: Eukaryota > Metazoa > Arthropoda > Malacostraca > Decapoda > Coenobitidae > Coenobita > Coenobita brevimanus. The sequence continues at coordinate 3,552,238 of NC_137009.1, forward strand.
GTCTTTAGTTTGTGGTGAATTTTGTAGGGTGAGTGTGTTGCCCTGGTGCTCACCTAATTGTGTTTCTATAGTGGGCGCTAACTATGTATCATCTGGTACTAACACGGGTGGATGTGAAAATATTCCTATCATATCACTCAGCTAAAAAGAATTCATGTTGCTAAGGTATGGTGTTATGAAATACATCTTTTGTTTATGTCCTAACTAAATAGATGAGTAAATGAGTTGTAATGAATGACAAATAGTGAGTGTATAAGTGTATATATATAAATAAGCAAAGGAGGTGACTGTACCTACTTTAAAGCACTGAGAAGAAATGAGTAAGTATAGTTACACCCACTTGATACAGATGATATCACTTGGAGAGGTGTGTCAAAAGCAGATGTCGATCTTGGAAGGTAAATGCAGAGTTGAATAAAGATCTCCTCTCGATAATTCTAGGGCTGAGTTGATGGACGATATTACTCCGGAAATTCCACGGCCTGATTTCAGTGTTGATTGTAGTGGTTAACAGGTGTAGTCATAGGCAAACCTCACCATAGAACGTCAAATTCCCACTCAATACTGTGGAAATAAATGAGTATGAGTAGGAGCTATGTGAATAAGAATGAGTAACGAGCAGTGGGTGAGAAGTGCCTGGTGTCAGTCACACGTTGATTGGCGTGGCATCGTCTCAGCAAACATGCATGGTGACGTCATCTCAGTAGATACACATTGTGATGTCGGCTTCCCACACTGGTAGCTGTGGTGAGTAAATGAGTAGCGATGAGTAACCTGAGTGAGGAAAGGTGAGTAAGATGCATTATAAATGTGGCTCTGGTGTTTGCTGCTTCGTCTTGACCTGCGTCAGCGGTGGAGGTAAGGGGATGGTAGGAGAGAGCGTTGGGGATCTAGTGCTTGTTGCTTTGTTCTTGCTTTTCACTTTTTTCTTGTTTTTTTATTGTTCTTGCTGATACTTGAAGTTGCGTGAAGAAGATTATAGAGTTCTCTTGTAGACTTGTTGTTTGTAGTTAATCATAGAGCTTGTTGATCCTCATTCATAACTCGTCGTTGCTACTATATGCTCGATTGAGTTTCATTGCTTATAGAAATGATGGTTCGTAGGTGTAGAGTCGATCATTACTGCCACCATTTATGTATATGTGACTCTTTGGTCTTGTAATATGTAAGTCTTGAATTTTGGTTAAAGTTATTGTTCTAATCGAAAAACAGGAAGATTTAAAGATGAATACAGGGAGTTGATCTTGATTTCTTATCTTCAAAGAAAGTCTAACCTGAGCAGCGTATGTATTACACGGGGAGTTAATTTACTAAGTCTCGTCCGACCCCTCTTGTTATTTGCTTTCTCCACTACCTGTCGGATCTATGGCTAGCCCCTTTCTGATCTCTGATTCCTAAATTCTCGTTTATCAGGGGTCGTGTCACGTGGGCTATACTGTTGTTGAAGCTTCTAGAACACTGTATGTCTGTGTGTATGTACTGCTTCTGGTGCACGTCAAGCATTCCTTCACTTAAGGGTTGCAAACCCGTTTCCCTTTGGTCGATTCTCGCTGACACACTTCCTATCTCACCCCCTGGCTTGGTGCTTCTGTCTATCTATCTATCTATGAGTTGTATTATTATAATATGGAGTCCTGACACTTTGCCACTTCTCTTCAATTCTGGAATCCACCGACTCTTCAAATAATATTATTCTTGCTAACTCAGAACGAATTTATTCAGTTTAAATTTGATTTTCTAGCTTCAGTCTTTAGATACAGCCTTGCTTAACCCCCTCATGAAATCTTCCCTTAACTAACAAATAATATACTGTATATATAAACAAAAATGTATGACTCACTGCAGTTAATTAAGTACAGTATAAAGGGGGTATCACACGGTACCTGAAATCGTGGTTTGCTGAAGAAATCGTGGTAACCGCCCCTGAAACCGTGGTAGCCGCAGAGGATTTCGTCGGCAAAACTGGATTTCGTTCAAATCCATTCCTGCCCACGGAATCAGGAACAAAATGGTTTCTCTGATAGCAGAGTGGGCTGAATGGACAACTTGGAGGCTATACTGCAATATTTTATCTATTTTTTAAAAGTTATAAATCCCTCCTAGAGTGCCTATTACTTTCCATTATATATATTATCAATTATGAAAGTTTAAATAATCTTTTATATTATGTACGGGAGAAATAACGATGTTGATAATTCAGTTGTTTACATTGGGGAGCGGGTACAGCATACCACGCTGGGTGAAGGAGTATTGTATATATCTCGCCATTCATTCAACACTGCAGATACGATGGCATCTGAGCAGACAGTATGGAAAAGGGCTGCTGAAATTGCCCTCATTGAAAAAATAAGGCCATTCCCTTGTCACGATAAGGCAGCTCCACAGCCGCCTTCTCGTGGTTTTGGCCACGGCGGCTTCTTTCTTCTGAAGTGCCACCACTGCAAGAGCCAATGCAGCAATCACTCTCCCCTCAGCAAATTCAAGAAAAGCCATGTTGTGTCTGGTACGTGTGACTCGTGTGAGTCGGTGGGACAGACTACTGTGTGCTTTGTTTACAATTTTGCCGACCGTCGGCGGAGTTTGAGGAACACGTGTGATAGGGTTTGTGCCTGGTTCCAGCAAACCAGGATTGTGTTCCGTCAGTAAACCATGATTTCAGGTACCGTGTGATATCCCCTCAAATCTTCGAAGAATAAAAAATTATTTTAGTCACTTGTCTCATGTGAGACATGCTGCAGCACCATTAATAATATTTCATTAGGAACTGTCGCCTTAATTTTGCTCCTGTACCTGAAAGCTGGACAAATGGAACACTCAGGGTATGAAAGCAAGCTAAGCTTCAAACCTCGGGTTCTTCCGACAATCAAACCAGTGCTCTGGAGGAAGCAGGTGGGTGGGGTTGGGGGGGTGAGCTTATGCAATCAACCTGCCCTCTATCGGCAGCCTTTTGACATTTACCCTGTCCCACTCTTAGTGTTCACGACTACCCACCAACCCACAAAGGATGGCTGGACATTTGATTCGGGTGGTGCCAATTCAAAACTACCACTCTCACCCACCTTCATCATCAACCTCACTCACTCAGTCACTTCAGCACTGTCATTTTCACTCAATCTCGCACATTCTCCACCTTCACTATAACTCACACAGCCATTCCATCACTGTTATTCTCAAACATGATCCATCTTCACTTTCACTCGAGTGTTGAAAGAGAAACTAAGTAGTGGAGAAGGGAGACAGCAATCCAGCAAATGTAGTAAGCGGAGGCAGTCAAGCTCCAGATACCAACCACCTGACGCTCCAGAAACACATGAGTTGACGGAGAACATGGCAGCTAAGGCTGTGGGCCAGGTGCTGTGGTTTCACGTCTGGGGAGGTGTTGGCTTTCTGACTCGTCGGAACACATGGGATGATGTGTTCATCCACCGTTCATCCATCATCTCCCCCAACCATGCCCACCCTGTGCCTTCAGTTGTGGCTGGCGAGGTGGTTGAGTTCGTCATGGTGGAGGATGACAAGGGTCCCGCAGCTGCCTCTGTCACTGGTCCAGCAGGAAAGGCAGTGCAGGGCTCTCCCCATGCCCTCCCCAGTCGTTGACGTCATCCTCGCCTTCAGTCTGCCTCTCCTGCCTCCTCTGCCTCCATCATTGTCACCATGTGCGTGGAGGTTGTTAAGGCTTTCTCGGGGGGGGGGGGGGCGTATAGCAGTCCTCGCCCAGTGCCTGCCTGCCATCTTCCAGGCCAATTGGCTCCCTGTCATGTTAATCCCCGAGTCGCCTTCCTCCTCACCCCGTGGTGCAGAGGAGGCATGGGAGGAGGGCCCCTTATTGTCCTGGACCCCCTGTGACCCCTACCAACTTGATCCCAAGGGTGCTGCAGTTGCAGCCCTCGACTCCCCCAACGAGGATCCAGTTGTCTGGGCGGGCTATTTCCTGCCGATTTGCCTCTCAGCCCCTTCTTGATTTGCCTATGGAGGTTGGAGATGCTGCTTCCTCGTCACCCCTTGCAGACGCCTCTGCTGCCTCTGTGTCTTCTGTGGTGCCCACTGCCGTGGTTCCTGTTCCTTCTGTGTGGCATGCATTGGAGAGTCCCAAGCCCTCTGGCTCAGCCTGGCAACTCACCTGGGGCGATTTTGCCTCACTACCCCAGTCTGGCCTCGACATTTTTGAGACCATTACACCATTACATGGACTCTGCGCCTCTGGGATCTAGCAAGGAATTCAGCAAAGAGGACTTCCAGATGGCTATGCTCTGCTTCACCGAGCTGCACCAGGGGTCACTCCAGGCTGTCACCAACCCTGATGTATATAAGATCCTGTCCTACACACTTGAGGTCGTGCAGTCTCATCTATCTGACGATCACGACTCGGACTCTGCCTCCAGTTCAACTCCCGTTTGAGCCAGCCTTCAGTCGTCAGTCTCTCTGCCACTGTTTCCCGTGCCAATGTCATCTGTTGTTTCTTGAGTCCCTGTTTTGTCTTGTGTATATGGACCCTGGCTTAATGGCCACATTATGGCCCATAGCGATTAAGCACCAGATGAATAAATAAATAGAATATAAATACTCTTACTCCATCACTCACTTGTTCCACCTTCTGCCACCATAGTGATTGGCATAGCAATAACAACATACTCGTAGATAACGTAACTGATAACTTTTCCCTGATATGTTTGAGCGCTTCGGGCCTCTGTTTACAACTTACTGTAGATTATATAAAAGGACAGATAATTACAAAACAACTTAACCCCTTCAGTTCTATGACATACTTACTTTTTTGAAGCCAACACTATTGAATATTATTAAACTTAAAAATGATCTCAAGATGTGAAGGGGTGTGATCAAGGCTACTGTATCCTTCTCCACCAAATGTGTCATTGGAATGAGGTGATCAGGTTACAATAACAGTGTTCTTTTGAATAAATTCCTGAGCTTTGGACCAGTGAAAATGGAAATTTGTCATTCTTTTTCTTTGCTTTCCTGTACGATGCCTTAACCCTTTGAATCCCGGAACGAGTTTCTTACTTTGTGCTTGCAACCACCAGGCAACTTTATTGTTTACAAGAGATTTCTCATACTAAAGAGTTTGATATAGGCTTCATTAACCACATCACCACTGGGGTGTTCTTTTAAGCTGGATTGAAAAATATTGTGTTTTAGCAGCGAGAGTAGATTATGACGGCCTGGGAGTGAAGGTGTTAAGGTTGTGAGCCAATACCTAGCAACGAGAAATGTTCAGGATACTTAAACAACTTTGTTGACGCTCGTTAATAAAACATCATGATATTCCTTAATTTGGTGGAGGATTTTTTAAAAAATGGAGCAGAAAATTACGCTTTCTTGTCAATAAAAAACTGTTAGCGTGAGGGTGTTGTAGTCTGATATGGAATAACAGTAACTCGTACATACCTGTACAGTTTTTAGATTTTCTATGATTAGGCTGACTGTGGCCTTGAAGTGTGTGTGTGTGTGTGTGTGTGTGTGTGTGTGTGTGTGTGTGTGTGTGTGTGTGTGTGTGTGTTGGTCAGGAGTGAGTGGGGATGGGGCACAGATAAGTTGGTACGGGTACTGGTTGCCATTGTGCTGTGCTGTGAGGACAGTAGTACAGCGCTGGATATCACAAATTTTAATCGTGTTTAACCTACATACTGTCACAGTAAGTTCCTTTTTTTTAACGTTACTTGTAGCTTACAATAATATCTTTTTCTGTACATTCACTCTTTGCAAACTGAGATACACTTTACTCCATTAATACGTTTGAAGTTAGAGAAGAACTTTTGACATTTATTTCTGTTATCTTTAAAGAATTTTTAGACTAGAAGACTTACAGGTAGCCTTTATTAACCCCATCAGAATCAGGCATAGAGGATGGAAGTAATGCGAGTATAAGTAGCTGGAGAATGGCTGGGAGAAGGAGGGAGGTGAGAAGACAGGAAGAAATCAGTAGGATAGAAGTTGTGAAAGCAATGAAGAAAGTTAAATTGGGGAAAGCCCCAGGAATTGATGGAGTGTGTGGTGAAAGCATGGGGGACAGATAGTAGTAGAATGGATGTGGAAGATGTGCAGATTAGCCTGGGAGGAAGGTAGAGTCCCGGGGGATTGGAAGTCAGGTATAATTATTCCCTTGTACAAAAGACAAAGGGAAAAAGAAGTGTGTGGTAATCATAGGGGTATTTGTCTTCCTAGTATAATAGGAAAAGTGTATGGTAGGATACTTGTTGACAGAGGTAGAGAAAGAACAGAGGAATTAGTTGGAGAAGAACAGAGAGGCTTTAGGAAGGGAAGAGGTTGTGTGGATCAGATATTCATTCTTAGATCTTTAGTGGAAAAGTTTCTAGAAAGGGGAAAGAAGTTGTATGCGGCTTTCATGGATGTGTAGAAAGCATATGACAGGGTGGATAAACAAGGATTGTGGAAAGTGTTAAGAATATGTGGAGTAGATGGGAAGTTGTTGAATGCTGTGAAGAGTATGTATGATGGTGCTAAGGCTGCAGTGCATGTGGATGGTGAACTGAGTGAATTTTTCTCTTTGAAGGTTGGGTTGAAACAGGGATGTGTCATGTCTCCATGGTTGTTCAATCTGTACATGGATAGGGTAATAAAAGAAGTACAAGGTAGGGTAGTGGATGTTGGAGTGGCCCTGGTGAGAGAGGGTAGTGTCTGGAAACTCCCTGTACTGTTGTTTTCAGATGATACTGTGTTGTTGAGTGAAGACGAAGGGGAGCTGCAAGGCTTGGTGGATGAGTTTGGGAGAGTGTGTAAGAAACGGAATCTAAAGGTGAATGTAGGGAAGAGTAAAGTGATGGTCTTTGAGGGAGGTGAAGTCAGTGAATGTACAGCGAGGTTGGATGGTGTGGAATTGGAAAATGTGAGTACGTTTAAGTACTTGGGTAGTGTGATTAGTAAGGATGGAGGTTTGGAGGGTGAAGTGCTTGAAAGGGTACAGCAGGGAAGAAAGGTTGCTGGTTCCTTGAAAGCAGTGATAAGAAACAGGGAAGTGATCATGGAAGTGAAAAAGTTACTACATGACAGTATTGTGTTACCAGCTCTAACGTATGGAAGTGAAGCTTGGACGTTGTTGGAAGGACACAAGTCAAGAGTGAGAGCAGTGGAAATGAGTTATTTAAGAGGAGCCTGTGGAGTCACATGGAGAGACAGGCTGACAAATGAGGATATAAAGGAGCATTGTGGTGTGGATGTGGATGTGATAGGAAGCGGTAGGAGGAATACACTGAGGTGGTTTGGCCATGTGGAGAGGATGGAGGGTGAAAGACTGACGAAGTGAGTGTATGTGAGTGAGGTGGAGGGGGGGAGAGAGAGGGGGAGGCCAAGCATGAGATGGAGGAATGGGGTGGAGAGGTATATGAGAGAGGGGGGTGTGAGTTGGGAGCAGGGGAGTGAAATGGCGGGGGACAGGGCGACGTGCAGACGATTTGTTTGTGGTCACCCCGAACGGGATTCAGGCGTCTGGCAATAGATAGATAGATAGAATCAGGCATCTCCTCATAAGCCTTGTATAGTCGAATGGAAATAGTATTTTAGAAAATATGTCCTGGGACTGAAGAAGTTAACAACTTCACTATTGGCGAGGCGTTGCCGAACTTTCGTGACCGTCACAACAGAGACAGTGAGGTTCGTATTCTCGTCAGCTGTTTACAGCTTTTTCCGTAGTGGTTTATTCTCTTTCCTGCACATTACTTATCTTTTTTACGTTATTAATACTCTTTTCATATCAAGATTCGGATAATAAAAAACTCATGTATAATCATAAACACGCCTTAAGCATACGTAAACTGGTAAGAAGGGATGCTAGAGAGCTAATTTATCCGACGAGAATGCGGTCTTAAAAGACAATCGGTACGTAACATGTTGACAACGATGTTAGGTCACTTCGCAGCATACAGTCATTGAATTTTCTTTGCATGTTTGTCTGAAGCATAAAGCTTTCTTCTTCCTGGGGAAAATAATCAAAATCTATATGATCACTTTTATTTAAACATTAGCCCTGGAATTTAGAGATGAGGGACGAATTTCGGTGGGGTAGATTATTACTGTTTATTGCTAGACGGGTACCGATCATGCAAACGATCAACTAACTGCGACTGTACAGCATCAATGTACAGCGTTTTTATTATACTTCCCTGTCTCTTACCTGATCAAGATTCCAAACTCTTTACAGCCATTAACTTTCTTATCACTGGAGCACCTTTTGTATTCTAATCCACTTAACGTCAGGTGAATTTGTTTAGCTGAGACTAAGACCGAGTCACAGAAGCTTGAGAGAGACGGGTTAGTAACCAAACATGGCAAGACCTTAATCTGTACCATTGGACTTACCTGCGTCAACTGATAACCCTCTGCTTTCCTGACTGTACTACCGTTGTATTGCTGGAGGACTGTATTCTTTACAGTCAGTAAATCCATAGGTCTTACTTTGGCTCATTTTATGTTGTTTGTTTCCATTTCTTGAATTGCTATTTAATCCATAATACAATATAGAAGTATTGCCTACTAAAGTACATGCACTGAAAATAGTATCGTTACAGGGGGGGTCCGATGAGTTTCATACTGAACAGTCCAGCTGTCTCGGGAGGGATGGGAGAAGGATGTTATCAAATGTTTGATTCATGGTGTCAGTTTGTATCGTCCAGAAGGTGTAATGATACTTTTTTGAGTGTGTGTACATTGCCACATGTAAAATTGGAGTGCCAGATTACCTCAGTTTGCAGTATGTAGTACGTTTCATAAATATTGCCAATGATTGGCAATCAGGAACAAAAGTCCTACACAGCTCGCAATCGTAGTTTGACCCAGAAGCTTTCGAGGTTCGAGAACTGATGCGGTTGATAGTACCGGTACTTCTTTCCCCAGCCGATAGATGTTGCACCAGAGTTATGAGAGAAGGGAGTGAGGAAGGGACGAGAAGAGAGGGAAGACGACCAGCAACCATGGAAGACGCATCTCTTGCTACTGCTCGCGACCTGTTGAGGGGGGAAGATAGCAGACCCCAATCTCCGGCGGCCCAGAAGATCCTGGGAACTGTAGTTTGATTTAACGTTGGGGAAGGGTTTGGCTTCATCAAGTGCCATGATACTGGTGTTGATGTTTTCATGCATTGCCAGGCTGTCATTAAACCAAACCCACTGCACCTCCAATGCTTCCTTGGGGATAGCAACACGGTGGAGTTTAGTCTCTTTGGGACTCCTAAGGGTCCTGAGGCTCGGGATGTCAGTGGGCTGGGGGTAGTGGCCATGCAGGGCTCTGCCCATGCACAGTGACATCTCTTGGTCTGGGGATGCTAGACCAGGGGTCCTGGGAGGCCTGGGGAGATAAGCACTATTGTCGAAATGTGACGATGAAAGCATTTTGCGGGGGTGATAAGGGGGTTTTGCACATTCTCCTCCCTGAGATCTTTGAGGAGAATGGGCTGCCTCGTCTCATCATCCCGACTGTTTTGCCCACGATGTACATTCTGCTCCTCACTGAGGGGCCTGGCCGCTGAAAACCAGCCACTCCCTGCACAACACTGCAGAAGAGGCTGTGGCTGGAGGCTTCCCTTAACAAGACAACTGCCAAACCGATCACCGAAGCGGCTCTGGCATTGGACTCGACTAAGACCCTGGCTGACATTCATCACCCGCTGTCAGAGACCGAGGAGGGACGGAACTCTTCTGAATCCATCTCCATGGCCAAGGATGCATCAACTGGCTCCTCGGCCAAGACGGAGGTCAGTGAGTCCTCCCCCCCTCCAGCAGAGGAGGGCAGCCCATCTTGTCCTCCTATCATCGACCACAAGGATCAGCTAGATGTGTCTGCCTACCATCACCTCCTGACACTTGAAGCCCACATCTGGTTGTAACAGCTTGGAGTTTCAACCAACTCCAACCTATGCGATCTTCTCCAAATGGCTGACCTGGGTGAGGGGATTCCACCTCTTTTGATTGTCAGGGGGGAGAAGGTGTGTCTAGCTCATCTTCATGCAGTGTACCATATGCTACCTCCACGCTTGGCCACCTAGACTGGTCATCTTGTGCGATGCCTGTGCTCTGGAGTTCAGTTTTTATTATGTTTATCTTAGCTGACCTAATGCTCCCAGGAGGTTGATGTCCATAAAGCCCTAAGAGAAGAAGAAGGGGGAAGGGAGGGTGCAATGCGATGAAATGCTACGAAAGGTCTGAATTGTGACGATTTATGTAATGAAATCTCAACATACTGATAAATATAATATTGCATTTTAGAAATAGGTAGAAGTATCAATATGTTTGTGTGGAACATGTTTGAGCGAGCAGGACGTGTTTAAGCCGAGCAGTTTTTGATGAGAAATGATGTTAAGCATTAGTGTTGTTCATGTTCGCCATTTTTCACTGTTATTTCACCTTTTAAGGTGGTTGAAGTGATTTTCCTGTTTGTCTGCATTCCACGAAAAAGAAATAAGCACCTCACGAACTAAGATTAGTACCAAAGCATTAACTAGAGAAGTTTGGAAATAATGACAGAGTATAAGACATCATCCAGTTCGGCCACACAGAAAATCTCATAAAATCAATATTTCTGTACCATTTTTCGTCATTCAAGTGCCAGATCATATTTCGTAGGATGCCCAATTAAATTAATAACTCAAAAAAATCCTGACTTCATCATGGCTTCGTACACATATGGTGAAGGAGGCATTAAGTGATTAGTCTCTTCATCCATGCGTGCGACTGTGGGTCTGTGCGTCTGTAGCACTTGGGGGTGCTATATCTTCTGAATCCCTCAATGGATTTCAACCATACCTTTGTCAGAGATACACATTGATGAAACAATAAACTAATTAGGTCAGCACGGTCAAGGAATCAAAGGTGAAAGTCATTGGACTCAGTTTATCATTGTGGGCACGATATCTCCTGAACCCCTTGTCGGATTTTGACCAAACTTTTGTCAGTGATTCAGTATGAAGGGACGATCAACTGATTAGGTCAGCAAGGTCAAGGGGTCAAAGGTCAAAATCATATGGGTGTGGATGCACTGTTTCCTGAATCCCTTATCTCTTGTCTCATCGACCTACGATTAGCCATATCATGGAAATTGTATGGCAAGTCCGTGCATAAGGCCTGACGGAGGTATACCGAACAACGCTTTGCGTCAGCAACTCGGTGGCCGAGTTCTCAATGTTACATTCAGTTTTGTGATATGAGAACATTAAGATTTTTTTCTACTCAAAAATATGGCGAATTTTGAGCAAGTCCCTTTCACAGAGTCCTATTAATGATTAATGAATGTACCCCCTCCACAATATGTCTACCCCCGATGTATATATGTCCCCCCCCAATGCATACATGCCCCCACTAAACTTGCTAGGTCAGCATGCCTTCCCACGCCTGAAGACGGCGTTATTGCATCAGTTGATAGCAGACAGCAGAGATGGGCAGACTATTTTACTGTAAGCATGTAATAAACTCCTTATCTAGCTGTTTGTACACGGAGTTTCTATCACCAAAGTATTGCAAGTTACATTTGGTAGCAGCGGTGTTTTGAACCATCAGATTCTGACCGCCTCCTTGGATTTTTAGTGATACAACAAGATACACGACGTCTCGCATCTGCCAGCCTCGCCCCTCCTCCGTGCCTCTAGTGGTGTCATACCTTGCCTGTGCTTTTCGAGTGTACCATTTTTCTCACAAGTGCTCACCTCTCAAACAACCGCACCCATATGCCTTGTTCCTGACCGCATGTGTCGCCATCGCCGACCTACGCACCTGTTGCACCTGTTCCCAGCACCTGTTCCGAACTCATCATAGCTCCTGCCCCCACGGTGCCACTTATCACTGTCTGCCCGCTGCCTGCCCACCACCATTCTCTGCATTTGCAACTCACCAGCTCTACACCTGCCTTGCGCCGACATCTGCCCTCCCCACCCACCACCGGCCTCCGCCGTCGCCCGCATCTGGTGTGCATTACGGAGCCTCCTAAGACCGCCACTCCCTGCCGGTGATTCATCACGGCGTCTCTTCTCCTCTCCGCCCAGCTGTCTCTCCCCCGCCGCCCCACCCTGCCCAGCCCAGCAACGCCCCGCCCCGCCCCGCCCAGCCCAGCCCCGCCCCAGCCCAGTTACGCCCAGCCACCCTTGCACGTCATACATCTCAACACTCCCATCTCTCCTGTGTAACTATAGTATATCTTTCCTTTCTCTAGAGATTATCCTCGATTTTCTCTACAGATTGGTTATTGTAAATATTCCATCTCATTTCCATTACCCCGTTTCCATCTTCACCTACGTTATTTATACTCCATCTCATCCTTCGCATTTTATTTAAACCATCCATCCCCGCACCTTCATTCATTTTCACACCTCGTGTATTCCATTCTCTCATTGTTATATAATACATTTCCACCTACGTATCCATCTTCATCCTTTCATTTTCCATTGCCGCATTATATGTCATACTTTCCCCGTCAACCGCTTAATGCCAGCCCTCTCGACCCGGAAACATCACCTGCTCATACCCCGTCTGCCGCCTCTAACACAATCACTCATTTACGAAGTGGCAAAGAGTACCACCGCCCTGTACCTGAGACTCCCGTTTCACTTCCCGCAGAATCACTTACTACCCGTCCTACCCTCATAAATCCAGATACCTCCTCCTCTACTCCTGCCTCTACACTCCCTTCTTCTTCCTCTACTCCTTCCCCTGTCGTTCCCTCTCCTACCTCCCTTCATACCCCGTCTTGCTCGCCCTTAACTGCCACTACCTTCTCTCTCTCCCACACCTCTCCTGCCGCCACTTCTACACTTCCAGCCATGGCCAACCCTCCACAGTCTATCTATCTCGATGATGCCAATCGTCCCAAATTTACCGGCCAGGACCCAACTTGGTCTGTCTATGATTTCCTCAGAGAAGTCGACACAGAAATAAACAATAGACAAATAACCGAGGAATCGCTCAAAGTAGCTTACCTCCTCGGTCGCTTGCACCACGGTAAATCGGACATCGGATCCGCGATCCGTGCAGGACATTTCGATAGCATTCGTACCTTTGCTGATTTTCGTACGGAACTCATCAGCCTTTGTTGCCAGCATTCAAATACCACGTCTCTCATGGGATTCATTAATCTCCTAAACCAACTAGATGAGGACTTGTGCGTCCCAGCACAATATGCCAAGCTCCACGAAGCTGCCGCCACCATGAAAGCAACTAGTAGCGAGATGCTCCAATTACTGGTAGGCACGAAATGGTTAGAAGACAAGAATGGCGTTCCAATGCTTTCACTCACCAACTTTGCTGACTTAATTGGTTACCTCAGATTCCTTCACTGGCTTACTCCTAAACAGCGAGAGCTAGCCTTGGAAATCGGTTTCAATCCAGGAGATAAAATTATTCAGGTCATTAAAGCCATTCATGAAAGAACAGGTTCGAACTACACACGTCAGGGCACCACCCAACCCTTGGCTTCCTCAGTCTGTCACACCTCCACTACCCCAGACCAATCTCGCTCTCGTCCCACCACACGCGGCAGACCTGCCACACATCACTCGCCTACCGCAGGTCGTGATCAATCTAGCACCCGACGGAACAGACAATCTTCGATTTTTTGCTGGTACTGTGGTCATCCTGGACATCGGGCATCCAGTTGCGACCGTACATACAGACGTCCTCACTCCCAAACCAGACAGCGTACGCCTTCCCGCTCACGTTGTCCACACTGCAAATACCACAAATCAAGCACGACTCACACCACTGAGGAATGTCGTTACCTTAACCGCCAACAGTCGGGGGAAGCGTCGCGCCCGTATCGGACCAATATCACGTAGAACCAGAAACCCAACTCCCCATCCGCCATGTAGGTCCCATAACATCCTCGGGTTTAGTCATTCTCGGCAGCAGTCATGACATACCAACGTCATTCTTCTTGGACACAGGATCTATAGTAAATCTCATCTCCGAAAATTCCTTACAAATTATTCATCGCCATCACAACCACGTCAGTTTCCTAGAACCACCAGACATTCGCCTATGTGGTGTCAACGGCTCAGAGTTTAAGGTTAAGGGAAGAGTCACCCTTGAAGTCAAACTCCACAGAGCTTTGCCCCCTATCCCCATTGAATTTCATGTCACTAATGACTTGCAGTATCCCGCAGATGCCCTTATTGGTTTCTCCACCATGGCACAACACTCCATTGCATTATTACCTGCTTGTGGTAGTATAGACATTTCTGGATTCCCGGTTTACACTATGGAATGTCCCCGTCCTGTTCTTACGATCAAATCAGTCCTTCAATTACCTCTGTCCCTATCACTACCAAAGAGTCCAACCCAGCCCAAACCACCGCTATCATCATCTGAGAATACAGAGATCATTCCTTTACTGACTGCAAGCAAGGACATAAATTCCTCAATGTCTTCTGATACATCATCTGAGCCCTCGAACATGGCTCTTACATCCTCTCCCGACAACACTATCGCTGACTCAGACATGTCTCAGTTACCTACCTCACACAGTCTGAATGATCTTCTCCAACACGCAGAGACGAAGCATGCAGTAACGAATACGTGCACAATTTTGTTACCGCATGAGTTCACCAAAGTCTCTGTTTGTGTTGCCGGTGCGAAAGAAGGAGTGGATGTACTAACCCTACCTGAGACGTGTTGTGTGAATGGCTTGACTTATGAGTCAGCGTGGTGTACAGTCTTAGAGGACAGTTTATGCTACCTGTACTTGCTCAATGTCAGAAATGCTCCACTAAAACTTAAAAGTGGTGTAAAGATTGGAGACTTCCTAGTATACCCAGCGGCCGTAAAGGTGTGCCAGGATTCCTCAATGACAGTGATTTCATTATGGATCAATTTTCTCTGGCCTTCAGCCGTTCATGGGTTCATCCAACAGTTGTGTTTCCCCCTGTGGTTTTCGCTTTCATAGGTTTTCTACTCATCATATGTGCACTGCATTGTTGTGTCAGAAAAATGGAACGTCGACTCCCGGAAATCAGAGTCGCTACCGGCATAGTACGCCCCACACACGACGTAGAAACTCCCCGTACTTAGTGCCCTCACATTCAGTGACTACCATTGCCATCTAACAATTAACCAAACTGTGAACAGCACTCTGCCTACTAGAAAATGATGGTATTTCTTTCATGCATTACTGAGTGACAGTGTATCCTACCGAAAATACAACAAAAAAAAAAAAACAATGAGGGAAGAACAACAATAGAACTCTCATATCTACTCCTTGTTTATCATGTATCAAATTATTATTGTGTAATTCCCACTATGTCTTAATCCTTGTATATCTTATATGTATATATCCTTCTAATTCCCTCCCCTCAACATGGCCATGTCTCCCTTACTGCCCCTGTATCATACTTATCCCTTGTACAAACCTCACCGCCCTTCCTTTAATACTATAATCGACCACCATTTAACTACTTGTGTCAGGAGACACCATCTCAGCTACCCGGGGGAGTAGTGTACCCCCTCCACAATATGTCTACCCCCGATGTATATATGTACCCCCCCAATGCATACATGCCCCCACTAAACTTGCTAGGTCAGCATACCTTCCCACGCCTGAAGACGGCGTTATTGCATCAGTTGATAGCAGACAGCAGAGATGGGCAGAATATTTTACTGTGAGCTTGTAATAAACTCCTTATCTAGCTCTTTGTACACGGAGTTTCTATCACCAAAGTATTGCAAGTTACATGAAGAAAAAAAAAAAAAACTGCAGTTTAAATCATAGTTCGGTATTTTCAAAAAGTTGCACTATCACAGACTGACCACTTGCAGCACCTGGATGGCAAGTGTTAACTGCTAAGTGCTCACGCTCGCTGCAACCACATTCTGGATATAAGTGCAGTTCCACCCTTTGTTGCTATGGGCACACTTAGGTGTTTATTCAGCTTAATACCAGTTGAGACCGATATGAAGCTCTTACCAGAGATGTTTATATGACATGCCAGTGTGTGCTGTATATTAACGATAATAATAGTAATAATAATAATAATAATAATAATAATAATTATAATAAAAATAATAATAATAATTGAAATAACTGCTCAGCGGAGCATGCCAGACACCACCACTCCAGGAGGAGGGTACAGGGAGATGACCCACACCCCACAAGTAGATGACAGGGAGGCTCTTTCACCTGCCGAGCCTTCTGAGCAGGAGCGACATATCTCCCCCATGACCCGATGCCCCTCTTCCTCGCAGACAGATCACTGGGCAGTACGCAGTCCGAGTGCACTACACACCGGTGGGGGAAGCGCTCACCAGAATCGGGGTTGGACTTGCAATCATCAAGTCCCAAGCAATCCCTTGGACTCCGTATTGGGCGGATCGGCCTTCACAAGAGGACAGAACTCCACTGAAGCCTCCAGTCTTGCTATACCCCAGGGGAGCAGCAGCACAGTAGAGTCTGTCGGACCTACTGTGGGTTGAATGACCGCCAGTTCTCCACCCTTTGCCACCCACCTTCAGGAGCCAGCACGTCAGCACATCCCACAAACGACCCTCGCTGGTTCTCCACAGGAGGGAGACGGGCCTGGAGGTAGACTCCGCCGGAGCTAACTAAGTGTCACACACCGCCGGTCGTCTCCTGAGCTGCCCCAGCCCCGATGACAGGAGGCAAGAATCCACCGGACCTTTGGCGTTAGCCCGGAGAGCCCGCCAGGCCTCCCCCTCCTGTCATTCCCGGGACAGGTTCCCCAGCCCCAGTGGCAGAGGGACAGAGTCTGCCAGACCTGTGGCGTACGCCCTCTCCTTTGGAGAGTGGGATCTGCTCCCCTGCAGGTACCCTGCCAGAGACCAGCCAGGGCGAGACGAAGCCAAGGCCAGGTGTTCTGTCGCTGCAACCCCACCCATGTCCCCTGCAGGTGCTGATGGATTCCCCCAGAGTGAGCGGCTGCAGACCACCCCTGACAGCCTATTCCCCCAGGTAAGACTGCAGCCCCCATAGGAGGTGAGCCACTTCTACCGCCCACCACAGCCACCAGGCCTCCCCTGGCAAAGGCAGCCACAGTCAACCCCTGACAGCCACCCCTCCTGGATGGGACGAAGGCCACGGAAGAGCGTTGCCCGACCCACAGCCGACCCTTGGCCTCGGCTTACCTAGTTCTACCCCCACGACCCCTACTATGACAAAAAGGCAGGCACCATGCTGCACGTCTCCTGGCCCTATTTGGCCCCAGCCCCGAGGGCCACACCTCACCCAGGGCCCCTGCAAAGAGAGGGCCGCCCACCACTCTGCCCATCAGCTCCCGTGGAGCCCATGGCGATCCAGACAGCAACTCGCCACGGGAGCACACTCCTGACAGCCTGCACCCTACGCCCGGCCGTCACCTGCGACTTCCTGTATAGTGGGCCTCTCACCGTGCTCTGGTGCCTCTCTCCGCTTGTGTCCACGAGTATAAAGAGTCTAAGGTTGTGATTCCGTCCCCTGGTGGTATTAATGTTTAAAAGCAGACCCTCCCCACTGTCCCTAGTGTTGCCTCCACCCCTACCCCTTGCTTGAACCAGTGAACTTGTAACCCCAGGGGAAAACTCATGTTGATAGCCAGTGCAGGCACGAGACGGGAAGCCCCAGTCGCTTCCCCTAGTGTGACTCCCCCTCCTTGCAGTACACAACGAACTACCTCTAAGTATCAGTGTTGTGTCCCTGCCCCTGTGTTACCATATACCCCCCCGCCTTCTCAGTCTTATTCTGTATACACCAAGTGTCAGTAATAAGGGTTTACACTCTGTGATTGGCCTGCGTGAGAATGCTTTATAATAATAGTGTCCTTCGCCCCTGTCACGCAAGTAGGTTATAGGTGGTATATTCCCTCGTCCCATGTCACGTGAGTGAAGCATAAGATAGCCTAGCCCTCATTTATATGATGCGGATGTGTCATAGCTAGTGTAAGGTTCCATCCATGTCATGCGAATGGTCGTGAAATGAGAATGTGCTTCGGTCCCTGTCACGCGCTGTGTATACTGAAGTAGACTGTATTAGGAGTGTCATATGTATACAGGAACAGGATATACCTGAACCACTGTATGAATTATATGTGTATTGCAAAGTGAGATTACTCCTTGTAAGTGAAGATACACTTCTTGTGTTGGTCAGTACTCTGTATGAACTAGGAGGAGACATTTAGTGTAAGGCACAGTGTTCCGTGTCAGCTAATATTCTGTATTCACTAGGTTTGGTCATGGACTGAAGCGTGGGATATATTGTAACCCAAACTTATCGTTAATATATGTGTGCCTTTGCTCAGTCGGTGTTTGGACTTCCCCCTCCTTCTCTGTTTACTCTGACCTGGTCGTGAACAAAGAACCCAAGGCCCGCACTATAGCTGAAACCAAGAAGTCAGAGCCCAGACGCTGCATAACAATAATAATAATAATAATAACAATAATAATAATAACAATAATAATAATAATAATAATAATAATAATAGTAGTAGTAGTAGTAGTAGTAGGAGTAATAATAAAAACGTGATCTTTTGTTTCTCCAAAGCGTCAGCTTTTCCAGTATAATTCACTAGCACTCAAAACAAACTTATACCTTCACACTAAAAAGTATTGTGACATTATTTATATACAATACATATTTCGTCTGAAGAACTGTCAATAACTATACCTTGTAATTACCCATCACAGCACATCTTTCAAGACAGCAGCCTCACGACAGTATAGTTTCAGCTGCCCCTTAAAAGATTTAACAGTGGTCAAAATATGTCTCGTGGATAAAGGCGGTCTACGAGTATTATATAAATTAGAAGCCACATGCGAAAACGATCAATCAGGTGAAGATGACTGAACAGCAGCTGGTTCTTAGAGACGTAAAGGAACATTAGCATCAATACACTTTCTACCAACAGGTGTTTTGACAATTCAGCAATCAGAAGATACCTGCTAGACCAATCCATATTGCACAACAATAATCAACACAAGGCAAAATCATTGTGTAAAATAGTATTTAGAGGTGCGTCCCTGCAAACCACCTAACCACAAGCTTCCCTAACTGTACATTGTGGTTTGCAGATGCGGGTGTGGTTGCTGCTGGTGGCTGCGGTGGTGTGTGTGTCATCTGTGAAGGCGGGTCGTATCCTCTTCCTCAATCCTGTAGGGTCAAAGAGCCACAAGAACTTCTTTATGGGCATCGTCAACGCACTGGCAGACCATGGCCATCAGGTGACTTATTACACACACACACACACACACACACACACACACACACACACACACACACACACACACACACACACAGAGAGAGAGAGAGAGAGAGAGAGAGAGAGAGAGAGAGAGAGAGAGAGAGAGAGAGAGAGAGAGAGAGAGAGAGGGGAGAGAGAGAGTCCTATTCATATTACCACCTTCATCCATTGTTCTGGAACACGAAAGCTCTTCTGCTGGAGTGGAAGAGGAGCATTATATTTGGACCACACTGAAAAGTATCAATAACTAAAACGTTAGTCACAGTCCTTGGCTTGTTATATAATTATCCCACTGAGTTTATATACAAGTATACTTTTGACACTGCAGTATTTGATCATAAAGACGCTGTTGTCGATGCAAACCAGATAATTATTCCTCCAACACCACTGAATGCAGGGGCGAATCCAGGAATATTTCTGAGGTGTTGCTCAAATCATTTTCCAAAGAAATGAGTGTTCGACATCCCCTTCCTCTTAATCAATTAAACGACATTTTTCAGCAAGGATGGTTTGTGTTGGGGAAATAAACATAATAACCAGTAATTGATGCGTTTTATATATATGCACAGTACAGGATGTTACCTTAATGTGATAAACCAGAGGTGTTGCCCTGGCAGCATAGGTGACATTCCTGGATCCACCTATGCAATCAACACCCTTTTTATTTTAATTCTGCCACTCCAAGATTATTTTTGTTAGTTTTACAAAGATCTTTCCCAGTGCAAGGGGTAGTGGAGGAAGTTCCTAATTATTTGAAACCAACAAATCCATCCTAAACCTAATAAAATGGATTGCGAAGAACAAGAAAGGATAAAAGAAAAATGGCATCATTGCCATGAATAGGTTAAAAAAGGCTACATAGAAATTCAATTCTTCTTTTTTGAACAGCAAAAGATAAGTGTCATGATTTTTCCTTTCCATTTGTATGGCATTACATATTTATAGGTCGTCAGAAGCGTAAATTCCCAGGACTAAATATGTAAGGCAATAATAATCAGTTATAGGCCTCTGAATGGCATTGTGTAAGCAATTAATCAAAAACGACCATTTGGATTTATTATGTCTGTCAATCTATCTATTGCCAGACGCCTTAATTCCGTAAGGAATGGCCACAAACAAATCGCCTCCGCCCGGCCCTTTCCACTGTCCCTTCACTGACCCGCTTCCAGCTCACACACACCCTCTCTCATATACTGTACCTCTGCACTCCATCCCTCCATCTCATCCTTGGCCTCCCCATCTCTCTCCCCCCCTCCACGTCACTCACACTCTCCTTGTCAGTCTCGCACTCTCCATCCTCTCCACATGGCCAAACCATCTCAGTGTATTTCTCCTAACAGTTCCTATCACATCCACATCCACACCACAACGCTCCTTCACATCCTCATTAGTCAGTCTGTCTCTCTATGTGACTGCACATGCTCCTCTGAAATAACTAATTTCCACTGCTCTCACTCTTGACTTCTGTCCCTCCAACAAGGTCCAAGCTTCATTTCCATGCGTTAGAGTTGGTATCACAATACTGTCATGTGGTAACTTTTTTACTTTCATGATCACTTCCATGTTTCTTATTACTGCTTTCAAGGGACCAGCAACCTTTCTTCCTTGTTTTACCCTTTCAATCACTTTACCCTACAAACTTCCATCTTTACTCATCACACTACCCAAATATTTAAATGCACTCACATTTTCCATTTCCTCCTCATCCAGTCTCACTGTACATTCATTGACTTCACTTCTCTCGAAGACCATAACTTTACTCTTCCCTACATTCACCTTTAGATTCTGTTTCTAACACACTCTCCCAGACTCATCCACCAAGCCTTGCAGCTCCCCTTCGTCTTCACTTAACAACACAGTATCATCTGCAAACAACAGTACAGGGAGTTTCCAAACACTGCCCTCTCTCATTAGGGTCACTCCAACATCCACTGCCCTACCTTGTATCTCTTTTATAACCCCATCCATATACAGATCTAACAACCATGGAGACATGACACATCCCTGTTTCAGTCCAACCTTCAAGTATAAAAATTCACTCGGTTCACTATCCACACACACTGCAGCCTTAGCACCCTTATACATTCTCTTCACAGAATTCAAAAACTTCCCATCTACTCCATATATTCTTATTACTTTCCACAATCCTTGTCTATCCAACCTGTCATATGCTTTCTACAAATCCATAAAGGCTGCATACAACTTCTTTCCCTTCTCTAGGAACTTTTCCACTAAAGATCTAAGAACGAATGTCTGATCTACACAACCTCTTCCCTTCCTAAAACCTCCCTATTCTTCTCCAACTAATTCCTCTGTTATTTCCCTATCTCTTTCAATAAGTATCCTACCATATCATTTTCCTATTACACTAAGAAGACAAATGCCTCTATGATTCCCACACACTTCTTTTTCTTCTTTTCCTTTGTACAAGGGAATAATTATACCTGATTTCCAATCCTCCAGGACTCTACCTTCCTCCCAGGCCAACCTGCACATCTGCCACATCCATTCTACTACTATCTCTCCCCCATGCTTCAGCATTTCACCACACGCCCCATTAATTCTTGGGGCTTTCCCCATTTTGACTTTCTTCATTGCTTCTACAACTACCATCCAATTGATTTCTTCCTTTCCTCTCACATCCCTTCTTCTCCCAGCCATTCCCCAGCCACTTATACTCGCATTGCTTTCATTCTATATGTTCAACAGTTCCTTAAAGTGTTCTCTCCATCTGCTCACTTTTTCTCCCTTCTCCACCAGTGATCTACCATTTTTATCTTTCACTCCCCGACTAACATCACTGCCACCCTGTCTAATTCTCTTTATCTCCTTCCAGAACATTTTATTACATTCCCTTCACTTTACGCTCAAATTCCTTCCGAGTTCCTTAGACACTCTCTTCATACTCTCTCTTACTAATTTTTTCACCTCTCTCTTTCTCTCTGCATATAACTCTCTCTTCCATCTCTCAGTTTCTTCCACGCCCCTGTTTCTCTTCCACTCATTATATGCTTTCTTTTTTTGTGCCACAGCCTGTCTTACCTCTTCATTCCACGATGCTGTTCCTTGCACCCCTTTTCGTCTTCTCTTCACCCCACACACTACCTCACATGCTGCACAGATTTCTTCTGTGAATATCTTGCACACACCTTCCACTTCCCCCCATCTGCTTCAATCCGTGTATGTATATATATATATATATATATATATATATATATATATATAAACCCAATCGCTTCTCTCTTATATTCTGCCTCTATCTCATCCTCTTGTAACTTTTCCACTCTCCTTGCATATACTACCTTTTCCCATCCTTCCCTTCTTCTATTTCTCCATTTCACTTGGACACTGCTTTTGACCACCATCAAGTGGTGATCGGAAAATCCACCCCTCCAACCTCTATATGCTCTTGCATCCATTACACACTTTCGCATCCTTCCATCCACACACACATAATCAGTCATTGCCTTCTGTTCATTCAGTTAGCCACCCACCTTTCTCAACACTCACCATGTATATCTATGATTATTTTGTGCCTGAAGAGGGTATTGGCTATCACCAACTTCTTTCTAATGTCCACTAAAGCACTGCCATTCTCATCTAACTGCCATTCTCATCTATCTCAGCAGGCACACCCCACTCACCAACTACTCCATCCACCTTCACATTCTCTACAGTACTTTACCATTCATTTCGCCAATCAAAAACACTCTGTCATTCCTTTCAAACTTTTCAATGCACATTTCCACATTTGTCCAGAACTTTTCTCTCACTCAGCTTGCACGATCTTGCGTTGGCACATACACGCATACAGTCACCCACATTTGTAGTGCAGCTTTCAATCTTACCTACACAATCCTTGAGTCAACCGATCCATACTCTCTTATATTCTCCTTCCATCTGTTACCACAATACACACTTCTTCTTTTGTCCTCTCATTCTCAGCTACTCTCCAAAATGGTTTGATGGCAACTGTGCCAGAGCAACAGCCCAATAGTCATTAGCATATAACTCTTACTTAAAATAAAAAAGATCTGAATCACTCTCTCAATTTAAAATTGCTAGAAATCATGCAAAAGCTGTATTAAATCTATCTAAATCAAACTTTCTTCAAAAGCAAGCATCAAAACTACTTAACAACCTTAATGACAATAGAATATTCTGGTCAATTCTTAATTCTTTCAATAATAACTTTAACAGGTCATCACAAAAATCTTCAGATGGCAACATTACAAATGACCCGCGTGGGAAAGCGGATATTTTTGCCAGTACATTTGCCAGAAACTCTACCTACCATAGACGATACCAGCCAGAATGTCCCAGTACTAGAACTTGACTTTCCCGAAATTGCCCCACTTAAAATAGACAAGATACGTAAAATCCATCCTAGACAATTTACCTACCAACAAAGCTCCAAGCCCAGATGGAATTCCGCCAATTGTTTTGAAAAAGTGTTCTCCTGAACTTGCTTCTGTCCTAGCTAAATTATTCAGACTATGCATACGTACTTCTTTATTCCCAAATTCATGGAAAGAAGCCAATATCCACCTAGTTCCGAAGATAGGAAGTTCCTCTGACCCCTCTGAGTACAGACCAATAGCTGTCACATCTTCTCTTGGAAAGGTATTTGAAACTTTAATTATAAAGCACGTTGTTAAATATCTTGAATCCAACAACTTAATTAGTGATAGACAATATGGCTTTCCTCACGAAAGATCCACCATTGACATACTTAATCTCCTAACTCATACCATCCATCAATCCATTGATCTACATGGAGAAACTCATGCAGTAGCTCTTGATATTTCTAAAGGTTTCGACAGAGTATGGCACCGTTCCCTGCTGTCCAAACTCCTTTGCTATGGACTAACGTCTTTTGTTCCTTTGATTTCTTCATATCATAGTGACAGGAAAATAAGAGTAAAAGTAGATGATGTATATTCCAATTTCCACTCAATTAACACCGGCGTCCCACATGGGTCAGTTCTGGTGCCAACCCTATTCATGGTTCATACTAATGATCTCTTATCTGTCACCCACAATCTCATCCACTCATATGCAGATGACCCAACACTACATAGTTCATTCACACTCAGACATCCATTTACAAAGTCTGTTATCTCTACCTCTCAACTCAGTACAGCCATCTCCATAAATCAAGACCTGTCTATGATCAGTGAATGAGGACAAAACAACCTTGTCTCTTTTAATGCTAGTAAAACTAAATATATATAGTTTACTAATAGACAGATATTGCCAGACTCGTACATTACCTTCAGTGCTACTAATATCCACATCTCCAAAAGTATTGAAATTCTTGGCGTCTCACTTAACAATGCCCTCAGCTGGACCTCTCATGTTAGATCATTTGCTAAAACCGCCTCAAAGAAACTTGGATTACTGTACAGAGTCCGTGACTTCTTCGCTGATGAGCAGTTAGCTATAATTTATAAGAGTCATGTGCACTCTCAGCTTGAATACTGCTCACCCTTGTGGAATGGATGTGGAGAGGTTGCATTAAAACAACTAGAAAAAATTCATAACAAAGCTGTTAGAATTATTAACAACCTTGCCATTACAAATAAACTACCTCCCCTGAAAGAAAGAAGGAATGTTGCCTCCCTTGCATTATTTTACAGATATTTTTTTGGCAAATGCTCAAAGTTGCGTCCATGGTGCCACCTCTCCATGCCTTCCCTCGTGCTACATGGGCATCTGGTAGCTCTCATGACTGGAATGTCACTCAGCCATATTGCAGAACTTCTGCGTATCAGAATTCTTTCATTCCCCGAACTGCATCTCTCTGGAACTTGCTTCACCAGAGTTGTTTCCCTCCAAATTTCAACCCACAGCTGTTCAAGTCTAACTGTTACAGATATTTTATGAACAGAGGACACCAATAATCTGGTGTATGGATTATTTTTTTTTTTTATAATTTGTTTTTCCTTCCTTTGTCCCTTTATTTAAAAAAAAAAAAAAAAAAGTACCCTATCCATACTCCCATTCTCTCACACTCTCACCTCTCCATTTAGTTTCGGTTAATCCACATACATCCAATTTTGGCCCTCAGGCACATGGACAATCTCTTTCTCTTTCTCCTCATCATTTGGACCCCTTACATTCCAAGTCGCCATCCGTATCATGTCCTTTGTTCGGTCTTTAGTCGTCATCTTTTGGTCAGTCCTGGTCCGAGGCTTCTTGTTCGTATTTTTAGTTAGTTGTCTTCCGGGGGGGGGGGGGCATTGACCCTTCGCCAACCCACTTCCTGTAACGTAGGGAACACGTGTTGGTTGGTTATAAGGTTACCACCTTGCATTGTAAATGCTTTCCTGGTTTACAGGAAATCATTTTGCTTGCCACTCAGTGTAGAGGTACCCTAATAACAGAGTACCACTACACTAAGTGGGTGGATGGTGACCTCCCCCACCTACCACAACATGTAATAAGGGATATGTAATATGTCATAGGGGATAATGATATTGTTAAGAGGGGTAGTCAAACTTGTGCAGGCAATCAGCTATATATTTATCAAGTCTGAAATACACATATAATGAACAGAATTATCTAGTAATGTTATTATTCTGCAGATTACA
Organism: Coenobita brevimanus; assembly: GCF_032717465.1. Classification (NCBI taxonomy): domain Eukaryota; kingdom Metazoa; phylum Arthropoda; class Malacostraca; order Decapoda; family Coenobitidae; genus Coenobita; species Coenobita brevimanus. The sequence continues at coordinate 3,578,005 of NC_137009.1, forward strand.
TTGGTGTCTGCTTACCAGCCGTCAAAGCTGCGTGAGAATGTGCGAGAGGTTGTGCTGCCTGACATGGACTTTTCGAGGATCTTTCCCAACATGTTTGAGTGGAAATGGACGAGCTCATTTACCATGATGCAGAAGATGCCTGGGTTCTGTTGTGATGCCTTAGAAAAGGAAGAAATGCAAAATCTTTTAACCGAGGAGTTTGAGCTCATCATGCTCTCAGCATTTATCAGTGACTGTTTTCTATCAGTTGTTCACCGAATGAAGGTAATTTTCTTCGGCGCTTTCTTGTATTTTCTTTTTATTTGTGACCATGTTTCTTATCCTAATCAGTAATTTCTCACTGACCACCCTAGATACATTCGTGAAAAGCATATTGTTTTGTAATAATATTTTTAAGTGACAGTTACTTGCAGCAAAAATGATAAATTATAAAGTGTATAAAGTTCATAATCAGAGTCTTGTTAATGACTAAGTGTGTCTGTTACACACACACATACACACACATTAGAGAGAGAGAGAGAGAGAGAGAGAGAGAGAGACACCCGTATATGTATAAAAGGGAATTTCAGTCTGTCTGTCCTTGATGAAAATCGATAAGGATGCATATGCAGTAGAACTCTCTAAAATCCCTTAACAGATGTAATGGTTTACAGCGCATTTTGATGTGTACATTATAGTTGCTAAAATTTTGAGAATCACTGGCAAAACTGCAAAAAGGTAGATTTTCTTAGTGTCATTATGTTGGTTCAGATTGGAACTAGACGTTTTTCGGTGTGTATAACAATGCTTTTTGGAGAGTTGGAGCGGAGGAGACCGAGCAGAAACTCATTTATAAATATGAGCGCTAGGCTTCGAGAACATAATTCAGGTTTACTGATGAATCACATAACTGGAACCTATGAAGGTTATTCTCATTGACTGATTGATGATTCATATGACAAATTTGGAACTAACTAAACTCACAACAAATTCAGTTTCACGTCAAATTCTGTCTGTCACTCTGTCGTCCGTGAAAACAAGAGGGATGCATGATTACAGAATTATCTGATCAGCTCTGACAGGTGTAACTATTGTGAAATTTATTGTGTACATTACAGTTGCTAAAGTGGTGCCCTATGAGGGACTTTCAGGTGTCGTCTGCTACCTGGCTGGTGAACCAAAACTCGGTCCTAGACCTGAAAAAATAACATAACGATTGTGACTATATGTCTGGATAAATTACAGGAGTTGGCAACACTATAGACCATTAACGTCACCAAAATACTCGTTGATAAAAAATATCACACCCATGAATGAATACTCTTGACTGGCTATTTTGCATATGCGTACTTTGGGCTTCCGTCTGGCAATCCCTTACACACAGAAATTTGTGTTACTGATGAGTTCAGTTCAATTGGCTTTCATATTTACATTCGTATCATCTTTTTGAGTAAGAATAGTGCTTTCTTGAAGCATGTCATAACCCTAAGCCGCGTTTTTATCATCCAAGCTGACGAATCGGATTCGAAGCCATCTTCGATGAAACCAAGCTGCCCTGTTTTTGTCGGCCAAAGTGATACGAAGCCGGCCCAAGCGTTTGTCATCGAATCCAAGACCGTCTTCGTATGATCGTATCTCACCCAAGCGTGGTCGGGAGCAGTCTTGGTGTAGCTTGGGGAGAGTGAGATTGGCCAGCAAGGACACTTAAATAATAAATATAATGAAATCAGCACTATGCACATAACATTTAGGTGCAGGTGGCTAATATTAAAGACATATAGAGCCAGTTCAGCACAAATAACGGCTAAATGTAAGTTGCATATTCGTCAGAAGATCTTCTTCGGCGAATCCCTCTGTTTACTTTGCGATTGGCACGTAATTTTTCGGTTCTACGTATTCTGGACTGTTTTTGCGAACAGAAACCAAGTGACCCAAGACGCGCTGCAGCTTGGACGACAAAAACACGGCTCTAGTTTTCTGAAATTTAATATTTGCCAAATACCGCCACTTGACGTTTGTTTCCATACGCCATAAGCGACCGTCCCCATGGCGGGATAAAACATGACTTACTTTTCGCTAGCCCTCGGAGGAGGCGGTTGTGCATACGGTTCATTACTATACCATTGTGGCAATTAGTCAAGGTTTTTAAGTTCAATATATGCATGATTCGTATGATGTACCTTGATTTATACAACGAGGAAAAAAAAAGAAAAGACAATTACAAGTTAGGCTAGAGCGTGTGCGGCTACATGAGGGTGATTAAACCACTTTCTTCACTCTGACGACGTAAATCATATTATTCTTTATTCCGACGGCTGTGTTCAGCTTAGGGTAGACTGAACTGGATGATGATACAGCTTCATTAACTCCCTTCAGTATGAGTATTCTAAATGGTAAAATCGTTTGGCAGCAAGAATAAAACTATATATCATTGGACTGAAAAAGTTAGGCTTCAGACATCTCGTTCTCGTTCAGAGGCTCAGAGACTTACCTGATCATCATTTGGTACATGCTTTATGATTTATTTTACCATCCCTTCCAAAAACTGAAGGAACATACATGATTCTAAATGGCACTGGAGACTTGGTACGACTTTTATATATTACACATTTATATAGTACACATTAATATACTCTTGTGCGTTAAATGATGCAGACTGTCAACATTAAAATGTACATACATTTTGTTTCTTCATTTTTAGTATTTTAAACAGACATTAAGGTGGTAACTTTTTGCTGAGATGTCTACTAAACGCAAGGTATTATACAATTAAAAGTCAGCCATGTAATGTAATTTCATCACAAATACAAATCAAGGGGTAGCCTAGCGGCAAAGTAATAACACTAGTAATAAAAGTAAATAAGCATTTTTTTTTCTTTCAGGTGCCTCAGTGCAAGCCATTAATTCCCTTTGTACATCAACTGATAGAAAAAGGATAACTCTCTCTCTCTCTCTCTCTCTCTCTCTCTCTCTCTCTCTCTCTCTCTCTCTCTCTCTCCTGAGTGAGTGAGTCTTGAATCTTGACGTTACTAGGATAGGTAATAGATATTTATGAAGGCTGATAAGTAGTCCCTGATTTGATTCGGCAGCCTCTGAATTTGAGTTATCACACTTAATCCCTTTAATGCAGTATAGTTCATTCTCAAACATTAACACTGGATGGACGAAACAAGCACTGGTCTTTGGTAAACACTGAGTATGGGCTGTTCTATTCAGGACTGTCCCTTTAATGCACATGCGCGAGCCTCGTGGCGATAAGTTAAATGCTTAAATTTACAAAATACTAAATTTCAGATAATACAAAGACTGTCAGTACGAAGTTGATGTTAATAATGTATAATAGGCAGGCCTTAAATATATGAGATGCCGGCTACAATGTTCAACAAATCAAATATATTTTATGCAAGTTGTAGTTGTGACAGCCTGACACTTCGGTATCGAGTCTATGATCACAGATTATAAAATTTTGAAAATAAGGGAGATCATTCTTATTGGCCAAGATTTTTCTGAGTAATATTTTAGTAATTTCAATGGCATATACCATTACTGTATATCACAGTTAGACACTGGAGTACAAATAATCCACGGCTATTACAAGCCTGACATCCATCAAAAGACTACTGTTGGACCGAGTTTGGAATGACTCAGCACTCTAAAAGTCCAAACATGATAGCAATTTACCGTAGAATCATTTACTTCGACAACCATATTATTATTGGCTTCAATGGGTTGGATAAGTGGATTGATTGGGCGGGTGGGTGGGTGGGAAAATTTAAAATTGGTCCATAGTAGGAGTATGTCCATGGGGAATATATCAATGGGGATAACAGCATCATTTTTCTTGAGAGTTCCCATCGAAAGAAAAGTTTGCGACCTCGATGTTGAATTAAAATTTCTACATAATGCAGCAGTTATGAAAGAAAGTCTGTTCGACTTTTAAAATTTTACATGATAGGTCGAAGGAGGAACAGAGTTTCATTGGGTATAATGGGAGCTCAGTGTTCCTTTCTCAACTGGCCATCCATGGACCCAGGTCATGCTGGTATGTGCACCATCATAGGTTTTATCCGGGCAAAGCCAGTTACCCTTGCTTTAGCGAATATATATATATATATATATATATATATATATATATATATATATATATATATATATATATATATATATATATATATATATATATATATATATATATATAGGAGTCTCTGTGGTACAGTGGTAGAGTGTGCGTTTCGTTCACGGGTGAACCATGGTTCGCGCCCTGCCAGGGTAATAAACTTTGGGAGTGTTCATCCGGCCACGTACTTCAGTGGCGGACACAAGGGGTGCTGTGGTTGTTCTGGTGTCAACATCTTTTTCCATATGAAGTTGTAGTATCACACATTTTACATAATAATTTTTAAAGCTGTTTAGTCATAATTAACAGTGTGTAATGAAGTGTGAATGATGAACAACCAAATATCATTTCGCTGTTAGCTGTGGTATAGGAAGAAGGTGGATGGCAGATCACAAGGGCCACCCTGTTTCAATTATAAAATGAAGGTTAGGAGAAGTGAAAAGATATCTGAATAGTGCGTAAGTGTAAAGTCCTGGGGAACCATTTATTATGTTGGTATATGTGAATGTACTTAATACCATTTTACAGAGGTGTATAATGTGCTAGTAGAGTTGTCATTTATCTCTACTTTTTGCATAAGCCCAGAGTATATGTAATACTCGGCACCTCACTTTTTAGCTGACCTCAGCACCGCGCCCTAGTTGGCTCGGTGAGTGTATAGCATCAGAGGCCGTTTTACAGTTTTAAAGGGAGGTTGTGTCGCTCTTACATATCTCTGGGGTCGCAGTTATATTATTCTGTACCCAATAAAGAGAGATTTAATCTGCTCATTTCTGTCACCTTACGCTACCACTTAATAACAGACCAGCTTCCACCTTCTCGTGGCAGAGGACCTTTGGTGGGAAGTGTCGGGCAGTGACGGCGAGTAGCTGACGTGTACTGTGGACAGTGTCGTCGATCCAACACGGTGGTCTAGTTATACTATAACAGCAGAACACTTAATATGTAGTCAACTGCTACTCCATAACAGCTACATTAAATTGGTGGCCAGCAGTGCGACGATACATTTTATTGGTGCTAGCGGTGGCACGATATTTAGTGCTAGCCGTGTACCGATACATTAAATTGGTGTTCAGTGCTGGGATACGATACGTGCTAAAGGGATTTATGCTGTGAACCAGTAACCCTTGCAATCGCTCGTTCCTGAAGGTGAAACAGAAAATCTTACTCTACTGTTGTAAGGGGACTAATTACCAGTGAGTTAAGTGGAGCAGATAAACTGGAGTGGTGAATATTAATTCCTCTCATAATTCTGCCAGTGCGAGATTCTTATCTTAAGCACAAACTGGCAGTTATCTCGCTCTGTGGTGTGCGAGATATCTCCATCTTCAAACGCAAACTGGCAAGAATCTCGCTCTCGTGTGTGAGAGACGAGATAAGGAGAGTTCAAGCCAGTGCAGTGAGGAGTGGGTCAACTAGCGAGCGACTTCTAGCAACTCCACAGGCGCGGACGGCCGAAGCGAGCCGAGAGCGGGAGCCGAGAGCAGCGGGCCTGGCGTGGTGCAGGCCACAGGGCGAACCAGTCGCTTGCTAACTCCCACAGCGAGCGGGCTGCCGTGTATGGTTGGAGGAGTCTGGTGGAGTGTGGAACGTGGAATGTGGAACATCATCCTGGACTTTCATATCTAGGTAGTGTCCATGCATTAATCCACACACACACACACACTTGAATCAACACACGTTAGTTAGTTGATGAGTGGAAATAAAGGTTTCTCAGAATTCCCTTGAAATAAATATACTTTCTGTGTATTTTATATGTGTCCCGTTTTCTGTCACTTACCATAACTATCCTTTTTATGTCAGTTTATCTTCCTGTAACTGGGAGGGGAATATTACTGACAAGGTTAGATGGATACAGTGAAGTGGGGACGTAGAATTAGGGAAATAGAGATTAACCCCACTAGACTCAGCATTTTATGAGTGGGTTGATACATCAAATAAAAGTGCTCAGACATATTAAATGAGTGAAGGACATATTGAGGATCAAGGTGATGAGGATATTTCTGAAGGACAGGATGAGGATTTGAACGTTTTGCATTTGCGTTCTGGTCATACTTATTCAACAGTCCCAGAGCAATCAGTTAGATCCAAAATGGCCACTAGTCTTGCTAGAGGGTAATCCTAGTGAGGAGACTGTGGAAGTTGAGACTACAACAGTACCTTTGGTCACTCAGGATATGCAAAATCCAGTCATTACTGATAGTACTACAACCACTCGCATACCTGTGTATACTTCAGATGTTTTCAGTACACCACAAGGTTTTGGACAGAATTTATTTTCTGTTCCTTCTTCAAATGCATGGGGTATAAACACAGATGGTATTGGCATGCAAACCCAGAATCCTAATCAATGGGGCATGAATACTAATATTGACATGCAAACCCAGAATCCTAATCAATGGGGCATGAATACTAATATTGGCATGCAAACCCAGAATCCTAATCAATGGGGCATGAATACTAATATTGACATGCAAACCCAGAATCCTAATCAATGGGGCATGAATACTAATATTGGCATGCAAACCCAGGGCCCTTATTGAAATACCTGGGGCATGACTAACAATATGGGCGTGCAAGGTCAGACTAACCCTCCTCCTTTGTGGCAGATACCTGTACCTAATCTGGCTACTGATATAGTACAGCAGCATCCTACCTGTACTGAAAGTCAGGCTTTGGCGAAGGCAGGCATATGCTATGCAGAAGCTAGCAAAGCCTTGCAAACTTCGGGCTGGAGAGATACAGCTACTAGTTCTCCACAGCAAAGGACCAAGGCTGTTAAGCCAGAGGTGAAAAGATGGTGTGTCATACATGGGCATTGTCCTGATGAAACGGACTGTTGCCCCTTTGTCATTGAAAAGAGGAAGAAACTAGGGAACCCAGCTAGTTCGGGGGAAGTTCAGGGCCGCGCGCAAAAGTAATTAAAATAGTACAATCCACCGATGCGTGTGTGGCAGCTATTACTAAGGTGGACTTATTATCTATTCCTTGGATCATAGGGAAAGGCCAAGTGTCCCTGATCGTAGATACAGGGTCATGTACAAACATTATTTCTAGTAAAGTGTTGGAAAGACTTAAAAGTGAAATGCCTCTAACAAACTGGACATTATCACCACCTGATGTAATGTTGACAGGTGTGACAGGGAGTAGAATGAAGATTGTAAGCCAGGTGCCGTTGACATTGAAGGCAGATAAACGATCTCCTGTATTACGTGCTACGTTTTATGTGGTTGAGGATTTTCCTCTGCCAGCTGATGGGCTGTTAGGCTTTGAAACAATGGAGGAGTATGATATAGTAATACACCCTCAAAGACAGGCCTTAATCCCTCAGCGACACGAACTGGAACTGGCATCCAATCAGGAGCCGTCCAACCAGTTGCGACCCCGACAAGTGAAGCGTCAAGGGAGTCCCCGGATGCACACGAAGCGGAGGGTATGGACTGGAAGAAAGTCAGGGCTATAGTGAGTGGTAATCACCATTTACCCAGTCGAACTGTCTGTAAAATTCCTGTCCGAGTACCTGACGTGTCGGTGGGAACTGATGTAGCATGCTTAACTGAGACTGTGAAACATAAGGCATTGTCGCTGGAATCGACTCTGACTAGCGTTGGCCAAGACCAGAAGACGCCCCTCTTCATCGCAAATATGAGTGGTGGCGCAGTTAAGCTCAGAGATGGTTGTTATATAGGCGACTTGATGTGCTATGGTGCCCCCATAAAGGAAGTTGACGACGTGCCGGTGATCTCTCCTGTAGTTACATCTCAAGCAACGACTCAGTTGGAACCCGTATGTCTGGCTAAGGAAAAACAGCTGGAGCAATACGTGAAGGTCACGGATAATGTAGACCATAAAACACGACTCCTAGCCCTCCTTAGAGAATTTTCCGACATAGTAGCACTTCCAGGAGAAGCGCTGGGTAGGACGGATAGGGTGATGCATCATATTGGTTTGTGCCCTGGTACAAATCCAGTTTATGTGCCCGCATACCGTCTACTGCACAGCCAAAAGGAAGCAGTGGATGAGGAAGTTGAAAGGATGCTTCGTGATGACGTTATCCAGCCTTCCTCCTCGCCTTGGAGCACCACTCTTTCTAGTGCCTAAGAAGGACGGTGGTGTGAGACCTGTTGTGGATTTTCGGCAAGTGAACAAGGTAACAGTACCAGATCGTTACCCGATTCCGCATCTGCGAGACTTACTTCAATCATTAGGTAAGGGAAATACTGTGTTTACTTGTCTGGATCTAGCGTCAGGGTATTGGCAGGTGGAGCTGACCGAAGAGTCGCATCCCAGTACTGCTTTTAGCACTCACCGTGGGCACTTGAATTTCTCCGGATGCCTTTTGGACTGAGTAATGCTCCTTTAACATTTCAGCGGATGATAAACCAATTGTTTGGCGAGATGTTAGGGCAAGACATCTTAGCGTATCTAGATGACCTATTTTCCTACACCACAGAACAAGGATCAGATAAGATCGTTCCTAGGCCTCACTGGCTTTTATAGGAGTTTTGTCCACAGGTATGCCATCATAGCATCACCTTTAACGACGCTACTTAAGAAGGACGCTGCATGGAAATGGGGACCCTCGGAAGAGAAAAGCTTCAACGAGCTCAAACAAGCCATGTCAGAAGCACCCGTATAAGCGTTTCCTGATTATACTCAACCTTTCTATCTGTGCACGGACGCCTCAGGTCTGGGTCTGGGAGCGGTGTTACAGCAGAAGGATGAGCAAGGTAAGACGCATACCATAGCGTATGCTAGTAGGGCATTAAGACCCCCAGAGAAGAACTATTCGACGACACATTTGGAGACAATAGCAGTCGTGTGGGCGTTAGGACATTTCCGGGATGTTATCTTTGGCTACCGGATAATTGTCTTAACTGACCATGCGCCCATACGCAACTTGTTTAAAGGAAAAAAACTTGCACGGTAAGGTTGCGCGTTGGTTTGGCAAGGTAGTGGAGTTTGATCCAGAGGTCAGATATTTACCAGGCCGTCAAAATATTGTAGCCGACGCGTTGAGTAGATACATTGCTGCTACCATAGCCGAGGATGTTGCTCTCGCTGAGTATTCCTCAGACACGGTAAAAGCAGAACAACGTAATGATGCGATGTGGTCTCAAGTCATCTATGCCTTGGAGTCTGGCGACGAGACTTGTCTACCTGAACTCCCAGTACCAATGACTCACTTCCATCTTCAACAGGGTCTTTTGTATAAGCAACCCCCAGGGAAGGACACTGCATATCAGTTGGCTGTTCCTGCTACCTTACAGCAAGCCGTGCTACAGTTAGTTCATGACGTACCTCAAGCGGGTCATCCCGGTCGCAATAGATGCATACGTGAGGCGAGAAAGAAATACTATTGGCCGACTATGAGGAAGGACATAGAAGCCCACGTCAGTCAATGTGTCAAATGCACGGAAATACGAGGAACGACGGGACTTCCGACTCCCATCTTAGAGTATCCTCTACCGGAAAAACCCTGGGATACAGTCTCCATTGATCTCTTAGCGTTGCCGAGAAGTCGTCAAGGTTCAAGTTATGTACTGGTGGCAGTGGACCATTTCTCACGATTCACTGTTTTAGCACCTTTACAGACGAAAACTTCAGCGGAGGTGGCGCACGCTTTTGTGACTTCAGTGATTTGTCCATACTCTACACCTAAGGTATTGCTCAATGGCAGTGAATTTCGTAACTAGGTGTTACAAGAAATCTGTCGTATGTATGGAGTAAAGCAAGTTTTTGTAACGCCTTACAGTCCTAAGAGCAATGGCCTGGTGGAGAGAACAAACAGGAGGATAACTGGGAAGACTGGTTACCACATGTAGCGGCGACCATCAACTCCTCAGAAAATTCATCAACTGGGAAGTCTCCTCATTATATCCTTTATGGAGAAGAGAAAGTGTTACCCTACGATTTGTTGGCTGGACCTCCTACTCCAGTAGACAACGAAGAAGACTACGCAAAGGTACAGTTGTTGAAATTCCAACATATACACAGTGAAGTACGGAAAAGATTAAAAGCCTCAAGAGCGGAGATGATGGCGAAACAACACAAAGGTAGTCAAGAAAAGACGTTACAGGCAGGCCAGAAGGTCACGATCCACAACCCTGAGAGAATTTCCAAGCTCAGACCTAAATTCCGCGGACCATATACCGTTGTGGAATGAGTAGGTGGAAATACTTATAGAATAAAGGATGAAGCTAATGGAACTCAGGAGGCAGTACATGCTGATAGGATCAAACTAGTAAGTCAAGAGCTAGGCCTATCGTCTGATGTGTTGTGCCCTCTGTCTTCGTCGCAGTCTATGTCGTCATCCGTACCTGTCCCTAACCAAGAGTATCGCAGCAAGCTACGATCCCACACAAAGAGTGATTAAGGGAGTATCTACTCTTGCAGAAAAAAAAAAATGTGGCTGTGGCTCATACTCCTTGTGCGTTGCTTGGGGTGGACCTATGGAACGACATCGGACATGGGCACGACTGCGTTAATGCCAGGAGCACTGAAGAGCCCACTTGGAGAAGTCGTGGTAGTGGAAGATGCAGTATGCGTCTACTATCCAATGGAAGGCTATCTCCAAACGCCATATATTGTCAAGGAGGTCTCCAAGGGCTTGTCGAATCTCAGACAGCAACTATTGAAAGTGGGAAAGATGTTTAATCGAAACCCACGATTGACGAACTCTGACACTGAAGCTTTGTTGAGCTTCAGACTAGGCATATAGACAGGCTCACCGACAGGCTCACTAACTTGCATGTAGCTTTACCTAACGTACGCTCTGATCTTTCCAAGCATGTCCATGCACGTACTAAGAGAGGAATTGTGGATTTTCTAACTCTTTGGTACGGCATTAGATAAGGATGTAGTGCAATTGGGTAGACAGATGCATGACTTGACACTGGCCGCTAAAGCCAATAATAGATTAATCATGCATGTGTATAAACAGTTAGATGAGTTCACTAACAAAGCTAACGAGATAATTAGGACTACCAACCATATAGTAGAGCTTGTGAACAACATCCAAATTAACCTACCAACCCTAGCTAACTTGGTGTTATTTGCTGAGTACTTACATGCTCTCGACGAGTCAACCACTGCTTTGGAGAAGCATGCAGCCAATATGGTGGACGGCTTAATCGATGCAAGTTTGAACAGGGTTAATGCTTTATTGCTGCCTACTAATATATTAACAAATGCACTTGATATAGCTATATAGCTATGTGGAAGCATGGACTTATGCCACTCTTTGATCTGAGTCAACTGGAATATTATTACCCATTGTTAGAGGCCCAGTTGACCCATGAAGGCATCCTGATATTGGTACCTATGAGGAATGCTGTAACATACCAGGCATGGCGGTTCATTTCCTTCCCTTTTGCTACTGCTAATAATACATTTGTTGTTATTGAAGAGGGTCCAGAGGTGCTAGTTGTCTCAGATGACAAGAAATATGTAGCAGAAACGACTGTGGATGAATTTGAGAAGTGTAAGGCCTCATTTCTTGATCTCCATGTATGTCCTGCTTTCCATTTTGTCTTCGTACCATTAAAGGTAGAGGAGTGTAAGAGGGCCTTGTTGGACACAAATACTTCCTCTGCTCTGCAACGTTGCACCTTCCAACCCATTCAGTTGAAGTCAGTTTTCCATGCTTATATTCATGCGAAACAGTACTTTTACTTTCCTGAGACAGAGGATGTAACTGTGATTTGTGCCTCACAGAATCAATTCCTTACAGTAAAGGGGTACTATGTTGCACCTGATTTTTGTGAGTTACACAGTAAAGAGATAGCAGTTCTGCCTAGCAAGCATCATCTAGGTTTGTCAGTGAACTTCTCATCCCAGTTACGACCCTTTTTACCTTCATTCAATGTTACCTTGAATGTGAACAGGCTGTCTCATGTATTAAAGGAGCTTACCTTCCTCTCCCACCTGAACAGGACTGATTTAGAGCCTTATGTACTGTCCTATCTTCCTTCATACCTTTCTCCTTCCTATTTTGGTCCTGGCGTTGGTCTTCTACTTATTGTGGTCTTGTCCTGTGTTTGTGGTTTAGGCTACTATTTAAGGCGCCAATTAAGGAACCCACTGAGACCACGTGTCCGTACTCACGGATTGCAAGTGGATGTTCCTGAATAGTTAGCTACCCTACACTCTGGTTAGGCTACACGGTAGTTAGGACAACAATGTTGACGAGGACGTCAATGGTGTGGCCGAGCAATGTTCTGGTGTCAACATCTTTCTCCATATGAAGTTGTAGTATCACACATTTTACATAATAATTTTTAAAGCTGTTTAGTCATAATTAACAGTGTGTAATGAAGTGTGAATGATGAACAACCAAATATCATTTCGCTGTTAGCTGTGGTATAGGAAGAAGGTGGATGGCAGACCACAAGGGCCACCCTGTTTCAATTATAAAATGAAGGTTAGGAGAAGTGAAAAGATATCTGAATAGTGCGTAAGTGTAAAGTCCTGGGGAACCATTTATTATGTTGGTATATGTGAATGTACTTAATACCATTTTATAGAGGTGTATAATGTGCTAGTAGAGTTGTCATTTATCTCTACTTTTTGCATAAGCCCAGAGTATATGTAATGCTCGGCACCTCACTTTTTAGCTGACCTCAGCACCGCGCCCTAGTCGGCTCGGTGAGTGTATAGCATCAGAGACCGTTTTACAGTTTTAAAGGGAGGTTGTGTCGCTCTTACATATCTCTGGGGTCGCAGTTATATTATTCTGTACCCAATAAAGAGAGATTTAATCTGCTCATTTCTGTCACCTTACGCTACCACTTAATAACAGACCAACTTCCACCTTCTCGTGGCAGAGGACCTTTGGAGGGAAGTGTCGGGCAGTGACGGCGAGTAGCTGGCGTGTACTGCGGACAGTGTCGTCGATCCAACACGGTGGTCTAGTTATACTATAACAGCAGAACACTTAATAATATGTAGTCAACTGCTACTCCATAACGGCTACATTAAATTGGTGGCCAGCAGTGCGGCGATACATTTTATTGGTGCTAGCGGTGGCACGATATTTAGTGCTAGCCGTGTACCGATACATGGTTGAACCAGTGTCGCTTACTATAAAGTATGTTTGCACCCAGTCGGGTTGCGTGGGCCAATTACACTTGGTTCGCAGATTACACTCACATCGAAAGCCACTCTAACACTACAATTAAACTTACAAGCACTTCTCACCTTACATACAATCTCTACCAGACCGCCTAAGCCACATGGTGGAAATACATTGGCCGTATCATTCCAACTTCGGTCGGGGTAGGCCGGCCCTGCAGTGGATACTTAAACGGTTGATGATATATATATATATATATATATATATATATATATATATATATATATATATTAGAGTGGGTTGAATTCCTATAAACTAGGAGTTGCTAGTTTGAAACATGATGGAAATGATGCTCCATCACTGTCACTATGCCACTGCACAAACGGTTTTTTACATTATGTACGTTCACTCCAGCAACTCTCACTCTAAAATCGAAGAAATTATGACAAAAATGAATAATCTGAATGATACGTGTTAGAGGATTTCTCGCAGGATTTAGCTTTGATCGGACCATAAAATCATCTGCTCGCCTGTATTCAATATATACAAACAGTATTCTGCCAATATAAACCAAAAAACTACAAATCACAGATGTATATGAAACCCCAAACAGTGACAAAAATTATACCGCATTTCCAGTCTATTTCACTAGGAAACATAATCATGAACCGGGCACATGTGTACTGATCAGAAGTCTTTTTTACTCTCACACTTCGGAAAATCTCTGTGAGACTTCTTACACTGGAGAAGCATGCCATGTCGCGCCTGGTGCCTGTATACTTTTTGTGTGGTCGATGTTACATGTTTGATGCAACGCTCCACACCTTGAGAGTGACAACGGTAGCATTGGCCCAAGATTATGGGTTGGCTGTTGTCCATTGTGACATTCCTCAAAAGTGGAGGGATAGTGGTAGATGATGTGTCTAGCTGCACCAGCTCGGTGTAGTTCTTAGCCTCAAAATCTACCTTCAAAGCAGATTTGTCAAACACTGACATCGTCGCTGTCATTCTCCCGAGCTCGCTGAATGATTGCAACAACCATTCAACGTACATGTGGGTCTTCATCAGCAACAGTAGACATCAGTATATTTTCAGGGTGACAGAAGTAACTGTTACTGCAAAGTATTGGGCGAACGATGCCCTGATTTTCTGGTGGCAATTCTCGCAATAGTCTCACCATACAGAAGAAAGTTTTGGCACCATCCTGACACTAACTGTTCGCTCTCACTTTGAACCAAGCTGGGGCATAAAAGTTGAGAATGAATGAAGCAAGTTGTTTCAGTACTTGACATGGCTCTTCTGATGACATGTAGGGCTGCAGTGTACAGTTGGCTTTAGTTAGCCATCTGTAATGGATCAGTGGCCCTGTCTGCGCAGATGGTTTTGAAACTACGTCTTCAGCTCCTCTGACTTGTACTGCCAGACATGCACGGTGCTAATATTGTTAATCTTTGCTGACATCCTTCTCAACTTCATCTGGTAGAGTGGAAGTTTTTCCACACATCCGTTCATTGTCTACTATTGTCAGATCCTTTTGATCGAACTCAACGGATCTACCCACTTCCCCTCTGGAGCCAGTTGGACCCGTCGTTGCACCGTCAGTGGCTTCAAAATACCATCTGAAAACTACTTTGATGAGATGTAACAAACAGACAAGCCACTGTAATGGTCTCTACAGGTGGGTTTCCAGCACACGAATTACACCATTCTTCTTGCCAGTGTTTACGTTCGTGCAGTGATTCTGCTGAATCGGTCTCATCAACATGATTTCCTTAGCAATATCCACTACTTTTCCACTTTCAGGGGAGACGTAATCTATGTAAGTAGCATCAGGGAAGCCAGTTACTGAGTAGTGGTCTTCCTTGATGACCCTCTCACCATGAGGGGTTTTACTCAGAGTCTTGTCAATTTTACCATCAAAACTCAAACAAGCTACCTTCGTCATGCCGCTTTTTTGCTGTTGAACGGCGATTGGTGAAAAAGATAACTAGATCTGATGTGAGAGGTGTAAGGCTGAGAGGAAGACCACGAATAGGATGGATGGACAGTGTGAAGAGAGCGCTGGATGCGAGAGGGATCTCTGTTGAGCAAGGAAGAGTGACTGTGCGTGACAGAAATGGGTGGAGAGAAATTGTGAATGAATAAGTGATGACGCAGCCCTGAGGGGATATTCTCCCGCATTTGGTCTGATCAGCTATTTCAGGTCAGGTGCGGGTAAGGGGATGAGTCTGTTGTGATGTGGCAGGGGTAAACCAGCTCTGCTGTCGGGCCCTGCTGCGGATGTCACTGATTGCATTGTGCAGTTGACCCTTGTGCAGTGTGGTGCGGTGAGGATATGTCCATTCTCCCCTTTGGGGCTAAGATGCGAATGAATGTGTTTGAATGGATGAGTAAATGGAGAGTGTGTCGTCCTGTCTCGGCTACCTCCCTTTCCTTGGGGGAAGCAGCCTAGGTATATAGATAGATAGATAGATTTTCTCTGACACCGAAGTTTGCTAGGATCAAGTTTGTTTTCCTCAGCAAGAATACCCATGTCCCTCAGTGCAGCATTCACTGTGGAGCATATATCTCTGTTGCTCATTTGGCACTGGTCTGATACACGACATAGTTCAGGATATGCCAATCTGTTCTGACTCTGCTTGCCTCTCTGTACTTCTTCAATATCCTCATCATCATACTGATCATCTGATACATAACAACTAGTATCATCAATATCATCCCTAAATGCTGTTCCTGCAACTTCTTCATCATGCTTGACTTCCTGAATTGACATTTCATTAAGCTTTCTTTTCATTTGTTTGTTTGTATTGAGATCATCTTTTGCTTGTCATCTTTACCAATGTACATTTTCCTACAACTGTTTTGGTCCACCCAAAAGGGCCACTCTTCATGAAGTATCTTGAAAGCCCTGACACAAAGACACTCAGACCTCTCTCGAGCATCAACATTTTTGTAGCATTTACGGCAGCAGATGTCAAATAGTACATCAAAGCTGGCCAACTTTTCCAAGTAGGTGCATGAAGTTCTTTTGTTTGCAGAGTATTTTCTTACCTCCTGAGCTTTCGTTATCAAGTGTTTCACACGCATGGCAGTGCTCTTGCAGTGAATAATAAGAATCGATGCCTTCTCATATATTTCTACTACTTGGGCAGCAATAGTTTCAGTGTGGTCTTGCATCCTTGATAATTGATCTGTCATTTTGTTTTCCAAGTGTTCTCTTATTACATCTTTGCATCTAAGTAGCTGATGCACTGGAAGCCTACTAGGGAAACCAAATACAGAATCTTTCACCTTTTCCGTACTGCAGCAGGTAGCAATCATTCCAACACGGGGTGTAAATGAATGCAGAAAGTTAAAACTAACAACTGACAAGCACAGCTTGTTTGTGTAACCGGCAACACAGCCTCAAAATCAGTATGGTCACTGTCAAAGCTGCCAAAGTTCGTATTATCGCTAAATTATTACTGTGCTCATTCAGTGCAACCATATGATAAAGATGCTGGAGGAGTGTTGGCCAATTTTCAATAATACAGTTATATTATGTGAATATGGTGGTCCGGGTATCAGAATAAACCATGTTTCGTTGAATTAAAATTTTTCGACCTACCCTAATATATATATATATATATATATATATATATGGTAGGTGGGGGCGCTCACCATCCACTCACTCGATATAGTGCTGCTGTCGGGTGTCTGCCCTTTCCTGTCCTCCATCCTTCTTTCCTTCTATCCTCTTCTGTCTTTCTTTCCTTCGTTCTTTCCTCTTCCTTCTGCCTTTGGGTGACTCTGCACTGAGTGACAAGCCAAATGGTTTCTTATACATCAGGTAACCATTTACTACACTGGGTGGTAACCATATTAACAAATTTTGGCGCCTGGTGGTTTAGTCAGTAATTATTCCGCTCCAATCAGATTAAGCCAGTGAAGGTTTATATCCAAGGGGTGGTTGGGGTTGACTGCTCATGAAATGCCACTCAGGGTTGAGTGAGGCTGGTCACTCTCATCTTTAATGTCGGGACCAACTACCTAGCCCCTGGCTCCTACGCTCCTCGTGGGGCAATGTAGGATTGGATGATGGGTGGAATGATGTGTGTATATATATATATATATATATATATATATATATATATATATATATAATGTATATATATATATATATATATATATATATATATATGTATATATATATATATATATATATATATATATATATATATATATGAAGACAGTTTTTTTTCTTTTTCCACCTTAACCCATATCCGTGGGGAGTTTCCCGCCATAGCCCACTTCGTCTTACGGGGGATTTCCGAGATTTTGGGAAGAATACCTTTACTTCAAACCCTAATGTCTGCCAAACTGTTATAACTAGAGAAAAAATTGGGTATACATAAGACTCAGCACCTCTTACTCTTTCAAATGAAAGTATCCCGAGATCTCCAGGAGGACCCATCGATGAGTAAGGATAATTTAAAGGTGACTGGTTTCCCACATTTTGGCGGGCTAATCCAGTTTCGCGCCACTGCCAGTGACCTTGAACTTGCTGGCT
The DNA here is from genome assembly GCF_032717465.1 of Coenobita brevimanus. Classification (NCBI taxonomy): domain Eukaryota; kingdom Metazoa; phylum Arthropoda; class Malacostraca; order Decapoda; family Coenobitidae; genus Coenobita; species Coenobita brevimanus. The sequence continues at coordinate 3,595,723 of NC_137009.1, forward strand.
AGCACTGGCAGCACTGACTGCAGTGGTGACTGTAACACTGCGAGGCTTCTCAGAATATTCCAATCATTTTTTCGACTTTACTCACCGTCGTAAAGATGAGTCATCACCCCTTCCATGAGGCTGCCCATAGGGTTTTCCATCCATTTCATAGTGCCACTTTGCCCCGTAGATGTATGTGAAAAGAATAGCTCTTTATTATCTGTACTCACTTCTTGCATCAATTATAAAAATTTCCCTCTACTGCGGCACTTATATTTGCACTTGACATCATGATTACAGGTAATTGCACTTTGATAAGTAGATGCTCTCGCTCTTTCATGTAGTATGCTTGAGAATGAGGTAATTATTTGTAAAGAACTTGTGACTCATTTTTACTACTTAGGGAAACGTGAAACTGTTATTAATGTTATACAGAACTTACATATTTTGTGTTTCACATCACAAATACACTAATGGTCACATATTCAACATTATTTTCTGAGTAATGAGGGAAAAAATGAGTTAGAGCCAAGCTGGTCATTTTCTTTCTCGCCTATGCACTTTTGGTTTTCTTTCATTGTACTAGTTAGGGTTACTCAAGTTATTTCCAACCACTGTTTAAAAAATAACAAAGTAACAATTATTGCAATGCACTTGCAAAACTTATTTCATAACACTTACTAGATATTACTTATAATATTTTAAATTTCATTTATATATTAAAAAAAAAAAATGATGCATACCTGTTTACTATTTAAAATTTCTCACACACCTGCTCAGTCACTGAGCTCTTTCCCCGGCGTTAAGGGTAGAACTTTCATGGGGGTCGATGATGCAATCGGCCCTACGCATGAAGGGACGGAATCAGATGAGGAGGATAAGAAAGACATCACTCTACACTCTACGGACCCAGGTTCGAATCCCGGCTGGGGCAGGGAACAGTTTAAGGATTTGAATTTCATTAAATCAGGCTTTACTGATCTACCAGAAGACCCGCCGACATGTCGTAAAAATACCCCCGCTAATACCAATACACCAGTCCTGTATGAGACAGCCCTAGCATGTGTTCAATATGGACGGTGGGTGTTAGCGCCGAAGTGGTGACATGTAGAGGTGTATGGTATGTAGGAGGACTGCTGGGCCTTGATAGCAGGCTGTGAAGCCTATGCCCAGAGTCGGACACATAAAAAAAAAAAAAAAAAAAAAAAAACTCTACTACCAGTGCCATGTACAGACTGAGCCGTGCAACAGTGGGGTACCTTGGGTACCTACCTGCCCTATGGGTTGTCATAGAAAATGGCCACGAGTTCAATGGGTGGTGGGATGGTGCTTGCAGTACATCCCATCAGTATACGGAGCTCTGCTCCCTGAATCGTGATGGCAATACACATCAGGTGGTGGTTACGGGTTAACCTGAGGCGTCCTGACGATGTATGGATATGTTCCCATGTTTTGTTACGGTTACACTCGACGACATATCCATACGTTTTGCAATTGCGAGGTCTGTCATTTGCACATGTTTCAAATTTTGTTCGTGCTTTTTGGTATGTATATGCAGGCAAGGTTCGGTGAGAAGGAGAATAAGGTATGATCCTTCTGTGTTGTCTGGGGAAGGCATGAGTGATGTGACGGGAGTGAGGGATGTAAGGGAAAGTGGTGTGGAGGAAGTGAGTGGTGAAAGGGAAATTGGTGATGGGAGGGAGGCAACGCGAGCACGAGGTGTACGTGGGCAGCAGCGAGGTGAGAAGGAGCTGCTCCCTAGCATGTTTTTCGCCCCGCTGTAATCCCGCACTACCTCCCCACAGCCTCGTGATGTGGGGAAAGGAAGGAAAGGGAAGGGAAAGGGGAAAGGAAAAGAGAGAGGGAAGAGAAGCACGAGTGGGGAAGGGCGCCGCTCTCCTCCCCAACCCCCCCACCACCCTCTCCTCCCCGCCCTGACAAGGAATATCACACCTTGTTACATTACTGATACTGTGTGTGCTTCCGATAATATGACGGTCACTGTAGAAGTAAGGCCTGTACATATGCAATAATACGATGCTTAATATAATAGTAAGGCTTGTAAGTATGTAATAACAATTATATAAAGTGGAAACGGGTGTAATGTTAGTGGAAAAATATTATATAAGTTGAAAAATAAAGTTGAAACATGTCATAGCGGGTTCACTCACTCTGTACTATTACGAACAAAAGTCACAAAAGTCCGTTCCCTCAGCCAGCCACTGTGTGAAGCTGAAACATCTGAGGATCGAAAAACGAAGCATCTGATAGAAGTGCCATATTCACCCAACAGATGGTGAACAGTAATGTTTATGTAGGGAGGTTGGGAGAGGGAGGTGCGACGAGTGGAAGTTTGTGTCTGGGTACAAATAACGTAGCATAATCACTAGATGTTGATGTGGTTATGAGTATTATAGCGATGAATAGACGAGTTTCCGGTCAAAAATTTTTTTAAGTTAGATACTTGTATGGGTAAAAGATACTCAGAAAATAACTATGTCAACCATTATTTCCAATAAAACTGTGCAGAAACATGAAAAAATCATAGATAAAGTAGCCGAAAAATCACATGACGCTGAAACGGCCTGTGATTGGTCGTGACGTCACCTCTCACACTGAGGCAGCATAGTCTGCTTTGTTAACGTTTAGCCAGGATACACTGTGCTTATTTCTGACCTCTAAGAATGTCCAGTGACAAGAGGAATAATTGCTAATGTTTCGTTCCAATGTGTAAGTGCACTGACAAAAGCACAGTAGGGAAATTATTCCTCTGTATACTAGCCAGTAACAATAAACGAAAACAGTGATGGCTGGCTGCTCGTCGGAAGTTCCCAGTGCTGTAATGCAGTCTTTACTGTTGTGAAAATATTATATCCTTCACCATATAGGTTCATACACACCTAATTATCTGAAATTCAGTAAAAAAAAACTATGCTTTATTTAATTATTAATAGAATATTAGAAGTCAGAGCGAAAATGTGCTATGGTTAGCAGGTATTTCTACTTTAGATCGCCAACATGCCTTGACAGACTTCTGTTTTGCACAGATACTGATTTTAAGGGTAAATAAGTGCATTTGTATGTTAAATTAATATTTATACAAAGCAGAAGTCTGCCAAGGCAAGCTGTTCAGCTAAAGGAGAATCACTTCTGCTAATTTTAGCCCGTTTTCGCTGTGAATCCGGATTTTTTAAAAGGTAAAATTAAATACAAAATTTCACCAGATTTCGAATAATTAGGTGAGTATGAACCTCTATGGTGATAAAATCTATAACACTTACCAATTAAAAAGTGTCAATTCGGTGTTGATTCTGTAGATGACCGCCGATTCGGTATTTCGCCACACTCCCCTGAAGTACCGTAGTTGAGTCACTGAAATTTTTTTTTCTTCAGAACACTAATAATGAAGAGGTCAGATATTATGATATGAGCATAATACCATCATAAACTTATACAACTGATACTGTACGGCATACATTTAACACTTCCCACCTCATGAGGTATGAGCACTGCTCGGGAATGGTGTAGCTGTAAAGCTACTTCTGGTCGATTTCACCACAATTTACTTACCTAACAGGTACCACCCATTTACACCATGAAAAATATTCCTTCACAACATACCTCAAGGGGGTAGTTTGGATCTACGGTGGCCATGTAGGTACAACTATCATCTCTGTTACTGGTAAAGTATTGTGTGATGGATTGGAGCGTTGTTTGCAGTGTGAATGCTGACGTCATCGCCAACATGGCGGCTCCTTCCCTCCAGCCGCAAAGAATTAAAGTTATCACGTCTTGTTCAGTGCAAATTATAAATTAAATTAAAAGATACATATATCGTCAGTTTTTAAGTACATGGCAGAGTGCACTGGCCATGTTTACCCAGAACCAACAACACGTCCATTACAATAAGAATGATTAATAATGTTTGGTGACAATATTTGTATGTGGGATGTATGCTGTAGCAGCAACAGTGGCTAATATGATTACTAGCTATAAATATACTGAAATCACACTTGTTGTGGTAGAGGAGGGACATATGATTCTTCTCATTAATATACAGATTTTGTGATAATATTGTAAATAACAATAAATGGCCAGCATTCATACAACCTGTTATACCAAACAGTGACTTATTTTGTCCGTTATATTGCTGTATGGGCCTCTCCTATGCACTGTGTTAGGCCCGTACTACCAGTTCGTTGACCGGACAGTAGTGAACTCTCTCTCTCTCTCTCTCTCTCTCTCTCTCTAATCTTTTATTATGTGCCCGACTCTGGGCAACCAGTAATCCTCCTACACACCTCCATATCTCACCATTTAGACGCTAACACCAATCGTCGATAATGAATACATGCTAGGGCTGTCTAATACAGGATTGGTGTACTACTATTAGCGGGGGTATTTTTACGACTTGTTGGCAGGCTTTCTGGCAGATCAGTAAAGTCTGCTTTTATGAATTTCCAAGTCCTTAAACTGTTCCCTGCCTCAGCCGAGATTCGATCCAGGGTCCATTAGGACTGCAGGTCTCCTCTCTACCGATATAGCCACCGCCTCCCCCATTTTGCGATACCCCATCAACACACACACACACACAGACACACACACACACACACACACACACACACATATATATATATATATATATATATATATATATATATATATATAGTATACATATATGTATATATTCATACATATATATATATATATATATATATATATATACATACAGTGCTGGGCATGTGCGCAAACACTTGCACAAAGCGCAATTGCTCACCATTGCACTCTGGTGAATATCGTTTGCACATTGTGCGCTGCACGAGACCAAGCGCAATATCGCGCTTGCGCACATGAAATGGTAGATGTGCAAGTGCAAATTTAGTTGCGCTTGCATAACTAAATTTGCACTTGCGCACCTGCCTTGCGCACCTGTCCTGTGGATTGCTCACTGTGCAATCCAAGGGACACGTGGTCTTGGGAGCTTCCCGTATGTTTGGACAAGGGATGGGGGAGGCTTGGTCGGGTCGGGTCGTGAGGGTTCTGTGGATTACTGGGGGGAGGCGGTAGGGATGGAGGGTAGTAGCACTTCTTAAAATGCTATAACAGAGATAATGTATTTTAATATTTCTTAAATTATTATTATTAGTAAATAATTATAAATTAAAAATACATTATTTATTAAGAGTAGCATATGCAGTTCCTTACAAAAATAATTAAAACATTATTTAAATAAAATATCCACAGCCTAATAATGTATTAGGCTGTGAATATTTGATTTAAATAATATGTTTTAATGATTTGTAAGGAATTACACATTCTATTGTATATCTATATCGAATTATTAAATAAAACGTCTTGCGAAAAAGCAGATAGAAGTAAAACTGGCAACATCACAGCCTGTCCCTCCGGTTCGCAGCCAGCTCACTTCTCTGTTTGAACTTCCACGGGTGAGTTACTACATGACAGTATTGTGATACCAGCTCTAATGTATGGAAGTGAAGCTTTGACCTTGTTGGAGGGACAGAAGTCAAGAGTGAGAACTGTGGAAATAAATGAGTTATCTGAGAGGAGCATGTGGAGTTATATGGAGAGACGGACTGACAGATTTAGAAGTGAAGGATCGTTGTGGTGTGGATGTGGGTGTGATAGGAAGCATAAGGAGAAACACATTGAGGTGGTTTGGTCATATGGAGAGGATGGAGAGTGAGAGATTAACGAGGAGGGTGTATGTGAGTGAGGTGGAGGGGGGGAGAGGGAGGGGGAGGCCAAGGATGAGATGGAGGGACGGAGTGAAGTATATGAGAAAGGGGGGTGTAAGCTGGGCGCAGGGCAGTGAAATGGCGGGGGACAGGGTGACATGGAGGCAATTTGTTGCTTGTTTGTGGCCAGTGGCCACCCCTTACGGGATTAAGGCGTCTGGCAATAGACAGATAGAATAATAATAGATAAAAGTAAGTAATTCATTTATTCATTGCCAGACGCCATGTATCCGAAACGGGGTGGCCAAGGGCTTAGAGTTAATTGTTTTACAGGGAGGGGCACTAATCCTCCACCAACCCCACTAGATACGTAGATAAGTTTGCTAATTTATTTAAATGTCAATATTTTGCAGTAATTCCCATAAATATATGCAGATGGTTTGCACTAGCTTTTAGCGTCATTGTGCAAGCGAAATATTAGATTGCGCACTTGCGCAAATTACAAAGAATTAGAAAATAATAATAAATAAAAGTAAGTATGCTATTTTATTTAAATATCTCAATATTTTACAGTAATTCCCACAATTATACGCAAATGGTTTGCGCCTGCGCTTTGCGACATTGCACAAGCTAAATATTTGCCAGATTGCACACTTCCGCTTGCGCAAGGTAGTGAACTGTGGATTCTGCATTGCGCTTGTGCAAAGCCCTTCTTCGTTTGCACTGACTAATATATATAAACAGATATTTATCTATCTATATATCTGTCTATCTATTCCCAGACGCCAATATCTCGTTCGGTATGGCCACAAACAAATCGCCTCCACGTCGCCCTGTCCCCCGCCATTTCACTGCCCTGCTCCCAACTCACACCCCCCTCTCTCATATACCTCTCCACCCCATCCCTCCATCTCATCCTTGGCCTCCCCCTCCCTCTCCCCCCTCCACCTAACTCACATACACTCTCCTTGTCAGTCTTTCACCCTCCATCCTCTCCATATAGCCAAACCACCTCAGTGTACTCCTCCTAACGCATCCTAACACATCCACATCCACACAACAATGCTCCTTTATATCCTAATTTGTCAGCCTGTCTCTCCATGTGACTCCACAGGCTCCTCTTAAATAACTCATTTCCACTGCTCTCACTCTTCCTTTGTGTCCTTCCAACAACGTCCAAGCTTCACTTCCATACGTTAGAGTTGGTATCACAATACTGTCATGTAGTAACTTTTTCACTTCCATGCTCACTTCCCTGTTTCTTATCACTGCTATCAAGGAACCAGCAACCGTTATTCCTTGTACCCTTTCAAGCACTTCACCCTCCAAACTTCCATCCTTACTCATCACACTACCCAATTACTTAAACGTACTCACATTTTCCAATTCGTCACCATCCAACCTCACTGTACATTCACTGACTTCACTTGTCTCAAAGACCATCACTTTACTCTTCCCTACATTCACCTTTAGATTCCGTTTCTTACACCCCCTCCCAAACTTATCCACCAAGCCTTGCAGCTCCCCTTAGTCTTCACTCAACAACACAGTATCATCTGAAAACAACAGTACAGGGAGTTTCCAATCACTATCCTCCCTCACCAGGGCCACTCCAACATCCACTACCGTACCTTGTACCTCTTTTATTACCCCATCCATGTACAGATTGAATAACCATGGAGACACGACACATCCCTGTTTCCACCCAACATTCAAAGAGAAAAATTCACTCAGTTCACCATCCACATGCACTGCAGCCTTAGCACCATCATACATACTCTTCACAGCATAGAACAATCTCCAATCTACTCCATATATTCTTAATACTTTCCACAATCCTTGTCTATCGACCATATCATATGCTTTCTCCAAATCCATGAAAGCCGCATACAACTTCTTTCCCTTCTCTAGAAACTTTTCCACTAGGGATTTAAGAATATATATATATATATATATATATATATATATATATATATATATTCTGAGGAGTAGACTGTAGCACCAGTCGAGCAGGGCAGTACTCCCAAGGTGGATGGAAAGCTGATGACAGGGAGTGCTGGAGCTTCCGTTTCATCAGCCCTCAGGACTAGTTCCTGACCATCCCCCTTTGCTGAACTTTTTCAGTGTCTCAGTTACACAGAGAGTAGGCCAGCATGCTCTCCAGTACAAATTTCTTTAACTATCTACACCAAACTACATGCACAGTACACACTACACTTCCTGTTCTAAATTCAACAAAAATGGCGTCTTTTAATCAAGCCTCAGAGTCCCCAGGGGGGGACCATAAATGCCCCCACCGTCCGCCCCTCTCCCGGTGACAACGCGAGGTGCCTGGAACCACTGTCTGACTCTCTTCTTCTTCATTTCTGCAACATTCGTGGCCTTTCCTCTAACTTTCGCTCTGTTGAGCACCACCTCTCCTCCTCTAAACTTCACCTTCTTTTTCTAACGGAGACTCAGCTGTCTGAGGCAACTGACAGCAAACCCTTTTCTGTATCCTCCTACTTTCTCTATACTCATTTCAAAACCAAAGGTGGCTGTTGTGTATACATACACAATGACTTATCTTGCTCTCATGTTCCTGAACTCGATTCTTCTGAATTCTCCACACTCTGGCTTCAACTTTCCTGTCATTCTCTGACTAAATATATCTGTGCTGTTTACTTAAACTCTAATTCTACTGACTATCAAAAATTCTTCGACTATCTTACTTCTACAATGGAACACATTCTCTCCATTTCTCCTTTCTCTGAAATCTCCATTCTTGGAGATTTCAATGTTCACCACCACCTTTGGCTCTCCTCTCCTTTCACTGACCCACCTGGTGAACAAGCCTACATCTTTTCTATCCTTAATGACCTAGAGCAGCTTGTACAGCACCCTACCCGTATCCCTGACCGCCTTGGAGAGAGCTCCAACATACTTGACCTCTTCCTCACAACTAATCCTTCTGCTTACTCTGTTAATCTTTTCTCTCCGTTGGGCTCCTCCGATCACAACCTTATTACCTTAACCTGTCCTATCACTCCGGTACGGCTTGTGGACCATCCAGGGAAACGTCATCTTTGGCATTTTGGAGCCGTGGACTGGGAGGCCCTCAGGCAGTACTTCTTTGATTTTCCCTGGAATGATTATTGCTTCCATGGCCGTGAGCCATCTGAGTGTGCCTTGCGCATTACGAAGGTTATTCTCTCGGGCATGGAAGCATACATTCCTTTCTCATATCCTTTGACTAACGCAAGAAAGCCTTGGTTTAATCACGCTTGTTCTAATGCTGTCCGCAACAAGGAGAAGGCCTACAAAAGGTACCGGAGCCAACCCACCCCTGAATCACATCATCTTTACGTTTCTGCCCGGAATCGTGCTAAGTCTGTTCTTCGCTCTACTAAAAATAATTTCATCCATACTAAATGCTCTCAACTCTCCAACTCAAATTCTTCCCGCTCCTTCTGGCACCTTGCCAAATATCTTTCTAACAACTTTACCTCATCATCCTTCCTTCCTCTTTTCTACTCTGATGGTTCTGTAGCTATTTCTTTTACTGATAAAGCAGATCTCTTCGCACAGACTTTCTCCTCCAATTCCACCTTAGACGATTCCGGTGCTGTTCCTCCATCACTTCCCCCCTCTGACTTCCTCATGGCTGACATTAAAATTTCTTCAGTTGATGTATTTTCTGCCATCACTGGCCTTAGTACTAACAAGGCATATGGGCCTGATGGGGTCCCTCCTGTTGTTCTCAAGAACTGTGCTTCTGTGCTTACACCCTGCCTAGGCAAACTCTTTTGCCTTTGTCTGTCAACTTGTACCTTTCCTTCTTGCTGGAAGTTTGCTCTCATTCAGCCAGTCCCAAAGAAGGGTGACCATTCCCAACCCTCCAACTATCGTCTAATTGCTTTAACGTCCTGTATTTCAAATGTTTTCGAGTCAATTCTTAACAGAAAAATTTTAAGGCATCTTTCCTATCACAACCTTCTTTCCGATCGTCAGTATGGGTTCCGTCAGGGACGCTCCACTGGCGATCTTCTCACCTACCTTTCAGACTCCTGGTCGTCCTCCTTTCGGGACTTTGGCGAAAGCTTTACCATTGCACTTGACATCTCAAAGGCTTTCGATCGAGTCTGGCATAAATCTTTAATTTCGAAACTGCCCTCCTACGGTTTCTATCCTTCTATCTGTGCCTTCATCGCTAGCTTCCTGTCTGGTCGTTCTATAGCCGCTCTTTTAGACGGCCATCGTTATTCTCCTAGATCTATCAACAGTGGTGTTCCTCAGGGCTCTGTCCTATCACCAACTCTCTTCCTTTTATTCATCAATGATCTTCTAAGCTGTACATCTAACCCTATCCACTCATTCGCTGATGACTCCACCCTTCACCTTTCCATCCGGTTCCCGCAACGCCCATCTCAACAGTTACTTCAAGAAACAAGGGATGAGGCTATGGCACACCTAATGTCTGACTTGGCTAGTATCTCTGACTGGGGTAAAAATAATATGTTTTTTTTTAATGCACCTAAGACTCAGTTCTTATACCTATCAACCCGACAAAATCTTCCACAGGTATACCCACTAATGTTTAATAATATTCAGCTTAATCCTGCATCATCCTCGAACATGCTTGGGGTTTCATTTACTCAGGACATATCTTGGAAAGAGCATATTAAATCTCTTGTAAAATCTGCTTCCAAGAGATTGGGTGTGCTAAGCCGACTCCGCTCTTTCTTTACCCCTGCACAATTGTTGACTCTATACAGGGGTTTTGTCCGCCCCTGTGTGGAGTACAACTCTCATGTGTGGGGAGGCTCCCCACATACAGCCTTTCTCAATAGGGTGGAGTCAAAGGCTTTTCGTCTCATTAACTCTCCTTCTCTTACTGACTCCCTTCAACCTCTGTCTCTTCGCCGCACAGTTGCATCTTTATCTCTTTTCTATCGCTACTTTAATGGTCACTACTCCTCTGAACTGTCTGCTTACATTCCTTCACCTCTACGACGGGCGCGTAGCACCCGTCTGGCAGCAAACTCTCATCCCTTTTCTGTCCAACTCTCTAATGCAAGAGTTAACCGTTACTCCCGGTCTTTCATTTATGCAACAGGTCAGCTCTGGAACTGTCTCCCTCTGTCTGTATTTCCTGCTGCCTATGATCTCCAGTCTTTCAAACGCAGTGTGTCCAGGCATCTCAAAATGATCGGATCTTGAATTTGGCTCTCTATTGTATTTTGTTTTTCTCTTGGAGGGAACTGTTACTGCGGTCTCATGGCCTTTGGTTCCTTCTTCCTCACATATATATATATATATATATATATATATATATATGTATATATATTATATATATATATATATATATATATATATATATATATATATATATATATATATATATATATATATATATTATATATATGTATATATATTATATATATATAATATATATATATATATATATATATATATATATATATATATATTTATATATATATATATATATATATATATAATATATATATATATATATATATATATATATATATATATATATATATTTATATATATATATATGTATAATATATATATATATATATATATATATATATATATATATATATATATATATATATATATATATATATATATATATATATTATATATATATATATTTTATATATATATATATATATATATATATAGATATATATATGTATATATTATATATATATATATATTATATATATATATATATATTATATATATATATAAATATATATATATATATATATATATATATATATATATATATACATATACATATATATATATATATATATATATATATATATATATATATACTGTATATATTATATATGTGGTCGATAACTGAGTCTTGTTAATAAGGCTCTGGATCGAAACCATTAGAATGAAGCTGGGTTTCCACCCCTTGGGAGCAGGGGGGTTTTCAAGAATACTCCACCAGTATCCCTGCTTGTCGTACAAGGCGACTAAAAGGGTTGGTTGTGGGTTAGTGCCCCACCCCGTAAAAAGAACTAACTAAAAAAGCAAACAAAGTGCCTCGGACCCGGACGGACCATACGTTTACGAGTAAGGAATGGACGAAGGACATTCTTAGGGTGGTAACGTGGAATGTGAGAGGAGTGAATGATGAAGTGAAAGAGAGAGAGATTGTTCAGGTGCTTGAGGATGCAAAAGTGGATATATGTGGATTGACTGAAACTAAATGGTGAATTGAAAGGGTGAGAGAATGGGAATATGGTTTAGGTATATGTGCGGGAGTCAATGAAAATGAGAGGGCATGAGGGGGAGTATGTCTGATGATAAGCAAGAAGTGGAAGGAGAATATAAGAGAATATGGAACAGTGGGTGCAATGATTGTATGGGTGAGAATGAAAGTAGGTATACAAGCGTGGGCGATTGTATGTGTGTATGCCCCAACAGAGGATCGAGTGGCAAGAGTGAAAGATGAGTTATGGGCGAGTGTAGAAGCGTGTATGGACAAGTTTGAGAGGAGCGAGAGAGTGCTGTTGATTGGAGACATGAATGGCAAAGTTGGGAATGTACGAGTGGATGGGGTGGTTGGTCAGTGGGGTGTGCCAGCTGACGTAGATGGGAATGGAAGTGCTTTGATGGACATCTGTGCTTGTAAGGGGTTGGCAATAGCCAACACCTACTTTCGGCATAAGATGATATACCGGTATACATGGAGAGTAATGAGGAGGATGGATGGTGAACTTGTTGAACGAAATGCAATGATAGACTACGTGTGTGTGGATGAGCGAATGAGAAGACAATTGTCGGATGCAAGAGTGTGGAGAGGGTGGGGGAATGGAGTCTCGGACCATCACTTAGTGATGGCCAAGGTAGAGCTGCAAAGAAAGTGGTTGAGGAGACGAAGGGGAAGACAGGAGGAAGCAACTCCTGTGAGTAGAGTGGAGCAATTGCAAGATAATGAGAAAATGACAGAGTATAAGAGCATAGTGGAAGAAAGACTGGGAAGGTATGAGCTAGAGCAGATGGAAGGGGTGGAAGACGTATGTAAGATATTCATGGAAGAGATAGGCGCAGCGTGTCAGGCGGTTTGTGGAGTGAGGAGGAGATGCAAGGGTGTGCAAGGGACAGCATGGTGGAATGATGAGGTGAAACGAGCTGTGGAACAAAAGAAGAAGGCATATAGTGAATGGTTAGCGTGTAGAGGTAGGGGAGAAGATGAGAGAGAAGAGAGAGGTATATGTGAGCAGGAGAAGGGAGGTTAAGAGACTGGTGAAGGAGAGTAAAACGAAAGTGGATGAGGAGTTTGGGAGGAATCTGAGTGTGAAATGGGGGGAGATGTCACGAATCAATTCGCGACATTTCCTTTTTGTGAGAAGCCACGAACTATTAGTGGAAAACTCACTGTGTATCGCTCAGTTAACCGTTTCTCTCTCCATTTCGGGGTATATTTTTCAAATCATTCGTCACCGTTTTCAGGGGTGACCGATTTAATGCACGTCACTAAGTGCGCTACTGAGCGATACAATTATTTCTTTATCGTTTGCCTCTGCTTCATTCAACCGTTAGCCACGCCTTCTTCCGGTGGCCTGTGCGTACTGCTTATGCATTATTTGAATTGAGTCTTGTGTTTGCTGTGACGGAGAAAGGGTCTGTGCTCAGAAGTGGAGAGGTCAGCTAGCACCCCAAGCTCCATTAGTACAGTTAATCCCAGTACTCCCACCTTAGTGGTGATACATAGTATTCATCGACTGGTATTTCTTTTGTGTATTTTGTAGTTTTAAGAGCTTAGTTAAGGTGTTTTTCCTAGACGTAAGTATTTAGCTTCTGTGTGAGTGAGCGAGTGCGTCTCATTGATTTGATTTGAAATGTAATGTTAAATTTATTTTTGTAATCAATAAATTTAACAGTTCTATTTCTTGAGCTTAATGTAGAGTAAATCTTGTTTCATTTCTCCATAATTAAGCTTATTTCCCATATAGCTCCTAGCTTGCATAAACGTTTTACTATTCATAACTGGTACTTAGACCAGTCTTGTATTAACTTAAAATCCGTTGTGCCAGGAGTTAATGCATCAGCAAGAACCTGATGTTATTATTATTAGTATTAGTTATTTATTGTCAGGGGTGATGTAACTTTCTCCAGAGGCTAACAGTACAGTAATTCAGCAATTGTGAGTAATTAGTCTCTGCTGTGTACTGTTGAGAAAGTTTATAAATTCTCGTTCTTAGAGAATCGTGCACAAGCCAGCGTAAAGTAATCGTTGCTTGATGTAGCAAGACAATCATTGTCTCTGCTCTTCAATATTATTGAATATTATTATCAATTTAAATAATATTTAACCATTTATATCAAAAGTACAGTGATATAAAAAACACGTGACAATTGGCGACCTCATTCCAGGATATTAACTCCTAGCTCTAAAGCTATTCACGAGATAGTGCTCACTCATTCATATTTAGGTATTTATCATTAAAGTTTATAGGCACAAGCTTACTGGTGTTTACCGTTAATTTAGCAAGTGAGTTTTTGCTTTATAAATCAATAGAGTACTTAACTCTAGTTTATTTTTGGTAACGCCAGACGATTTTATTCGCTCCTGGGAAGTCGGCGTACCCATTGTGTTTATTATTGAGTCTTCCCAGTCATTTACATTTTTGATTTATTTTTGCCAGTTAACTAGATAAGACTGGTCACCACTAGCTTGTGTCTGTACTCTTTACTTGTGTCATTAGTATTCGTCGCTAAGCAGTCAGTACTCAATTTCGGTTTGCTTAATAAATTAGCGCCATGGCTACTACTGTATTTTTACAGGAAGCCAAAGAAATGGGTCTTTCGGACCCAACCGAAATTAAAGAGTATATACTCTCACGGCATAATCAGGAGCAGCAGCGCGAGAATGATGCCCGTGAAGAGCGTAAGATTCAGCGCGAATACGAGCGAGAACAGCGTGAGGAACGCTAAAAGAGCGCCGAGTACGAGCGAGAACAGCGCGAACACGAGCGAGAACAGCGCGAATACGAGCGTGAACAACGAGACAAAGAACGAGAACATGAACTTGAAGTGCTGAAGCTCAAAGCTGAGATTCCTTGGCTTCAGACACGTCTGGTGCAGTTGGTCTAAGCTCCACGAGCGTTCTCCCTGCACATGTCCTAGCGACCCCACGCATCAAGCTTCCTTCATACAAGGAAAGCGGCCGAATCGAGCCGTACATAGCTCGTTTTGAGGACATGGCAGACTTATATCAACTGGATGAGGCAGCTAAGCGGATCCAATTCCTTAGTTTATTTGAGGGCCCTGCCCGATATTCTCCACAGAATTCGTGGAGACAATCTCACATATGAGATGATGAAAGCTGCACTCATTAAGGCGTATGGTCTCACAGTAGACGACGCCAAAGTTCAGTTCATGCGAGCTCGTCTCCAAGACAAGGAGACAGCTGTTCAGTTCCTTGATCGTCTCACAGCTTACTTAAATGAGTGGATGGAGAAAGATGAAACTCCTTCCACGCGTGAGGGGATAATTGACCTTATGCTGCGTACACAGCTAGAGAGGTCGTGGCCTGCTGAGCTCATAGCACAGCTTAAGATCTGCCAGGTGAAAGATGCCAGCCAAATGGTAGAGAAGGCTGACGCATTCTTTACTGCATACGGGTATCAAGCTCGTAAGCAAAACACCTGGAGCAGAAAAGATACTGCCAAGTCTGGGAAGCCGTCTCAGACTGAATCCCAGCACCAAGGCCATTCTCAGAATAATGGCCAAGGTCCAAAACCGCAGTGGAAGGACCAGGGGCAAAACACTCAGAAACCTGAGTGGAAGAGGTACAACAAGTACCCTAACCAGCAGCAGTATCAGCCACGCAACCGACCGTCGGGACAAACTTTTTCACCACCAGCTCAAAAGAGGCAGGAAGCGAATGCAGCCTTCATTCCTCAGCAGCAGCCTGGTGGTCACGTCCCTACCAGTGTGGGTACTTCCCCACAGTTCACTAGTCCCACAGTGACAGTGAACCCCCCTCCACAGATGGCCAATGTTCCATCTCATAATCCTCAAGGCACAATGTTTGCCGCATCAATTCAGCAGCCTCATGAGTGGCTAGCTGCTTCCTCCACAGGCCCCACCATAGGTGACAGTACCTTCCTTGTACAGCCAGGGTTTGTGGGAGGCATTCCTGTGAAGGTCCTGAGAGACAATGGTTCCTCAGGTTGCTCTGTTAAGCAGAGTTTAGTTCGGCCTGAGCAGTATACAGGTCGACAGATCCATGCAAAGCTTATTGATGGATCAGTGAGATTGTTCCCTGAGGCATGTATCCAGGTGACATCTCCATTTTATACTGGTACGACACTTGCGGTTGTCATGCCAGAGCCTCTATTTGACTTTATAGTAGGCAATATTAATGGAGTCAAGGATAGTTGCTCCGATGACACTACTCAGACTTCGGCTGCTGCGGTAACACGAGCCATGGCTGAGGCTCCAGACTGTGTCACCCCAGTGATCATTGAATCGCTGCAAGATCTGATGTGTAGTCAACTTGTTGTACAAGAACAACATTCTGACCCGACACTTGCTACCGTGCGGAACAAACAAAAGGGTCGAGTGATTAAGTATTCACGGGGAGGTCGAGCCAAGTTCCTTCGTAAACAAGGACGGCTCTACCGTGAGTCACGAACACCCGAGGGCGAGGTTCGACTGCAGTTTGTCGTTCCCGCCAAGTACCGCCTAGCAGTGTTACAATGGGGTCATTGTTCAGCCTCAGGAGGTCACGTGGGCAAAAGGAAGACCCAGGGCCGTATCCGAGCTGACTTTTTCTGGCCAGGGATGGGACGGGACATAAATAGTTTTGTCCGTTCATGCAGTGTGTGCCAAAGTATCACCACTAATCAGGGACATGCCCTTCCTGTGCCATTTGTAACCACACCCGTAATCTCTGAGTCAGTTGAGAGACAGGGTAGTGGTGAAGTGGGTGC
The DNA here is from genome assembly GCF_032717465.1 of Coenobita brevimanus. Taxonomy (NCBI): domain Eukaryota; kingdom Metazoa; phylum Arthropoda; class Malacostraca; order Decapoda; family Coenobitidae; genus Coenobita; species Coenobita brevimanus. Next base: position 3,612,368 of record NC_137009.1, read on the forward strand.
AGACCTGACGTCTCGCCCATTGGCCCCACAGGACACATTATGTCCAGGGCCTTTACATACATATTATGTACCGTAGGTTAAGGGGAAGTTGAGAGGTGACTTGAGGCTATGGAAGACCCAAGTTTGCATAAGGATTCTCAGCTTCCCGGTACTAATAGAAGTACTGTAGGTTAAGGGGGAAGTTCGAGAGAGAACTCCGCAGTGGCGACTTGAGGCTATGGAAGACCCAAGTTTGCATAAGGATTCTCAGCTTCCCGGTACTAATAGAAGTACTGTAGGTTAAGGGGGAAGTTCGAGAGAGAACTCCGCAGTGGCGACTTGAGGCTATGGAAGACCCAAGTTTGCACAAGGATTCTCAGCTTCCCGGTACTAATATAAGTATTGTACTGTAGGTTAAGGGGGAGGTGAGAATTCCGCAGAGGCGACTTGAGGCTATGGAAGACCCAAGTTTGCACAAGGATTCTCAGCTCCCCGATACTAATATTATGTACCGTAGTTAAGGGGAAGTTGAGGAGAGGCGACTTGAGGCTATGGAAGACCCAAGTTTGCACAAGGATTCTCAGCTTCCCGATATTAATATAAGAACTGTAGGTTAAGGCAGAGGTTGAGGACCCGTGTGCAGTTCGAGGCTATGGAAGACCCGAGTTTGCACAGGGATTCTCAACTTGTCGAAACATAATCGTGTGCTATAATTAATGGCGACCTCGAATGTACGTCGTAGCACTGACTGCTAGGCAGAGAGAGTAATTGTAACTTAATAAGAATTTTGTCTCATTGACACTTTTGATGCTCCACCTCAATTGGTTTTGCAGGTTCAGCAATGGGTGTAGCAGTTTTGCTGTACGGACCAGCTGATCGTCTGCCGCACGCTGCCGCCTCTTCTCCTCTGCCTTCGTCGTCGCCATATTATTTACTGTGTCATTTTACACGTAGGTACAGTTACACTACAACTGTCACACCTACACCGTGTATTACATACACCACGCTACACAACAATTAGTTGTCAGTGTAAATGTGGCAGTAATTTTCGCTCAGTTTGACCTGAGTACAGGATTTTCACCGTCGTCACGGAGTATTTCCCTCAAGCTTGCTTCTATTAACGTAAATACGAGGTTTTTTCGCTCACTGACGACTGCGACTTTCTCCTGTAGCAGGATAGCACACACACCACAGTGTGAATCTTGTGTGACTGAGTTAGGATTTATATGTATGTATATTGAAATCTTTCTTCTGAAGGAAGAAAGATTTAATTTTCATGGGGCGTAATGTCACGAATCAATTCGCGACATTTCCTTTTTGTGAGAAGCCACGAACTATTAGTGGAAAACTCACTGTGTATCGCTCAGTTAACCGTTTCTCTCTCCATTTCGGGGTATATTTTTCAAATCATTCGTCACCGTTTTCAGGGGTGACCGATTTAATGCACGTCACTAAGTGCGCTACTGAGCGATACAATTATTTCTTTATCGTTTGCCTCTGCTTCATTCAACCGTTAGCCACGCCTTCTTCCGGTGGCCTGTGCGTACTGCTTATGCATTATTTGAATTGAGTCTTGTGTTTGCTGTGACGGAGAAAGGGTCTGTGCTCAGAAGTGGAGAGGTCAGCTAGCACCCCAAGCTCCATTAGTACAGTTAATCCCAGTACTCCCACCTTAGTGGTGATACATAGTATTCATCGACTGGTATTTCTTTTGTGTATTTTGTAGTTTTAAGAGCTTAGTTAAGGTGTTTTTCCTAGACGTAAGTATTTAGCTTCTGTGTGAGTGAGCGAGTGCGTCTCATTGATTTGATTTGAAATGTAATGTTAAATTTATTTTTGTAATCAATAAATTTAACAGTTCTATTTCTTGAGCTTAATGTAGAGTAAAAATCTTGTTTCATTTCTCCATAATTAAGCTTATTTCCCATATAGCTCCTAGCTTGCATAAACGTTTTACTATTCATAACTGGTACTTAGACCAGTCTTGTATTAACTTAAAATCCGTTGTGCCAGGAGTTAATGCATCAGCAAGAACCTGATGTTATTATTATTAGTATTAGTTATTTATTGTCAGGGGTGATGTAACTTTCTCCAGAGGCTAACAGTACAGTAATTCAGCAATTGTGAGTAATTAGTCTCTGCTGTGTACTGTTGAGAAAGTTTATAAATTCTCGTTCTTAGAGAATCGTGCAAAGCCAGCGTAAAGTAATCGTTGCTTGATGTGGCAAGACAATCATTGTCTCTGTTCTTCAATATTATTGAATATTATTATCAATTTAAATAATATTTAACCATTTATATCTCAAAAGTACAGTGATATAAAAAACCCGTGACAGTTGGACTGGCCTTGGTGAGAGAGGGCAGTGTTTGGAAACTCCCTGTACTGTTGTTTGCAGATGATACTGTGTTGTTGAGTGAAGACGAAGGGGAGTTGCAAGGCTTGGTGGATGAGTTTGGAAGAGTGTGTAAGAAACGGAATCTAAAGATGAATGTAGGGAAGTGTAAAGTTATGGACTTCCAGAGAAGTGAAGTCAGTGAATGTACAGTGAGGCTGGATGACGAGGAAATGGAAAATGTGAGTACGCGTAAGTACTTGGGTAGTATGATCAGTAAGGATCGAAGTCTGGAGGGTGAAGTGCTAGAAAGGATACAGCAAGGAAGAAAGGTTGCTGGTTCCTTGAAAGCAGTGATAAGAAACAGAGAAGTGAGCACTGAAGTGAAAAACTTACTGCAAGACAGTATTGTGGTACCAACTCTAACGTATGGAAGTGAAGCTTCGACGCTGTTGTAGGGACACAAGGCAAGAGTGAGAGCAGTGGAAATGAGTTATTTGAGAGGAGCCTGTGGAGTCACATGAAGAGACAGACTGACAAATGAGGATGTAAAGAAACGTTGTGGTGTGGATGTGGATGTGATAGGAAGCGTTGGGAGAAACACATTGAGATGGTTTGGCCATGTGGAGAGGATGGAGAGTGGGAGACTGACAAGGAGAGTGTATGTGAGTGAGGTGGCGGGGGAGAGAGGGCGGGGGCCGCCAAGGATGAGATGGAGGGATGGAGTGGAGAGGTATATGAGAGAGGTGGGTATGAGTCGGGAGCAGGGCAGTGAAATAGCGGGGAACAGGGCGACGTGGAGGAGATTTGTTTGTGGCCACCCAGTATGGGATTAAGGCGTCTGGCAATAGATAGATAGATAGATAGACAGATGAATCTTAACACCATCTGAACGAAAATTTTGTGAGCCTTACAGTGGTACCCATTACCATGTCTTAGTCTGAATATTATGGAAGATACAGCAAAAATTGCAAGGACATCTGTTACGAAAAATGAGACTTTCATGATTTTCGGACACCAAAAGTTTATTGGCTTTAAGACAGGCTTTGCCTTCATCCAAGAAGAAAATGGTTGAGATATTTGGCTTTTTTAGGTAAAAAACCATGGGAATCAATGCAGTAGGCTATAAATTAATACACACACACACACACACACACACACACACACATATATATTATATATATATAAGAGAAGAACAGTTTACCAACAGGATTAAGCAGAAGACTGGAAGAGTTGATCCCTGAGATCAACTAACGTACACCAAGTCTCTGGGGAGCAAAATAATAGGTGGGAATATCAAACAGTGGAAGGAACGCGAAGTTGGTATCTTCAGCCACCTGCAGTGCCCCAGCAAGCCTGTACTGGGAGGTAGCTTCCACCACCCGCCCTTCAAGGGTTAAGTCACGTTAACTTGCAACATGTGTCTCTCCTTGGTTATTTTAAAGCGAAATGCATAAGTAATAAAGACACTCCAACCAAAGACTTTTCGGTCTCAGGTACTGTGCAATGCGACCTCTCTTGAGAGCCTAATCACACCATCAAAAAAATCAGATCTGCAGAAGCAATAGAAGCTGATAATGTATGGGCCTTTCTTGCACTATATGTCAAGCAATACATGGTGACAGGACCTCACACTGAGTAAGATCGTCATGAGGTGGACATTGCTAGTATTATAAAAGTTTGACATCAGTGTTTACGAGTGCCTGGAGTGGGTCTCTGTTTCATATTTTACGCCTTTCACACTTACGAAGATCAAGATAAACTGCTACTATCTACAACATACCGTGCAAAGGCAACCCAAGCATGAGGTAAATCTTTGCTTTTAATCCCTTTTGATTAATAGGTACTGTAATTTATTCCTGTTATTAAAGTCTGGCGATTTCATCGTCATCATGATTATCATCATCATTATCAGGAAATAGACGTCTATACTGAAGATGTGGAACGTGTCTGAGCTTGCCCGGGAGAATTTTGACACATACTACATTAGTAATATTCACGCCTTAATGCTGTTAGAGATCTCCCCAAGTGGCGATGGCAGCCCACAGAGATCTTCCCAAATGGTGAGGGATACTTTTTGACACCCCAACCTGTAGCTCCTGTAGTAGCATAAAGAGATCTCCCCAAATTGTGAGGGATACTTTTTACACTCCAACTTGTACTACAGAAGCTTATAGAGATCTCTCCAAATGCTTAGGGATTTTTCTCTTTTTTTACAGCTCAAGCTTATCGTTTCTTAACACTCTTCAATGAATTTCGGCTAAAAGTAAGTTGTCCTCGCCCTCGCTCGGACAAATCATCCAGACTTCCATTCCCACCCATCTTCATCATCTTTATTATCCAGACCTTCATTCCCACCTAAGGTAGGGTGAAGTAAGGTTCAAAAGGCCAGAAAAAATGATACAAAGTTTGCCCTATTGAATTAGCCACATTTCGATTTACTCACCATTCAAACTCCTGGAATCCTGGCTCTCCTGGTAGGCCAAAAACATTCCATACATAGCTTTACACTCACTCATCTGTCAGAGTAACTCCAACGACATTAAAGTTAAAAGGATTCCTTACCCTGATCTTTCATTTCTCTGGAGGGTGTGTAGCACCCGTCTAGCAACAAACTCTCATTCCTTTTCTGTTTAACTCTCTAATGCAAAAGTTAATCGTTACTCCCAGTCCTTCTTGTATGCTATAGGTTAGCTCTGAATGTCTTCCTCTGTCTGTCTGTATTTCCTACTTCCTATGATCTCCAGTGTGTCCAGGCATCTCGAAATGAACGAATCTTGAATTTGGCTCTTTTTTCTTTTTACTGGAAGGAACTGTTTTCCGGCCTCAGCCTTTGGTTCTTTCTTCCTGCATAAAAAAAAATGGGATATCGCACCACTTGTGACATGCCAACACTGATATTGAACCACTCACCTAGATGCCTGTCTACCCTTACCCACACTTCACTACGTTGGTAAAATCTCTTAACGATATATAATAAGCAAAACCTTCCACAAGCCTTCTCTGTTTACCATGTATGCTTTTATCCAAGGTCATAAATGCCATGAATACCTTATAATCCTCGCACACCTTTCCCATTATATGTTTCATTGCAAATATTTGATCCACACTTCCTCTACCACTGCTACAGCCACCCTGTGCGTAACTCATCGGGCATTCTGATATATCTCCTATTTTCTCTGTGATGATTCTTCCATATTTCTTTCCTACAATAATTGAGAACTTTATACCAGGATATCTTTTGCGTTCACTTTGATCGCTTTTATTTATTTATTTATCTTTACAAGGGTATAATCGGATGTTTTTTTCCACTCTTCTGGTACAGGTTCACTTATGCAAACTTTCTTACACATCCCAAACAAACACTTCATTCCACATTCTCTGATGCACATAGTCATCTCTGCATATACCTCGTCAACCCCCGCAACTTTCTCATTCTTCAGTTGCTTCACAGCATTCTTCACCTCTACCATTGTTACATTTCCTGCACTACATTCCTTTTGTGTCACTCACCTAAACCAATCATGTTTACAGCCTCTCTGCTCTTACTATTCCCATTCATCAGCCTTACTTCACTTTCACTGGTTAGTATTTTTCCATTTTATGTCCCTCACACTTTCACATGTCCTTTCAATTTCATTTTGACATTTCGCACCTCTTTCCAGAACAGTTTTCTCTATAACAATTCCACTCCAGCTGACGGTTAATTATTGTCTCATCCATTTCTCTCAAGTTTAACAACTGTATATGGTTAGTAGGAATTATTTAAAACGTGATTAACAATAAACATTCTTGGAAACCAAAAACCTTGGAATCCTGTAAGAAATACTTCTATGCATCGTGTAATAACCCACAGATCTTTCGAAGGCTGAAAACATAGGTGTCTATAATAAACTGATTGGCATAACCCATTTATCAAAATGACCAACCACACTGAGAATAAAATATAACTGACCTGGGTTAGCGGCTTTCAACCATCATATTCTGACGCATTATTGTGCTACATATTTTCATTAATTTTAATCTGCCAGAGTTTCACTCATTTTGTAGTTTATTTCCCATAGGAGAATGGCAGATGACAGTGCTATAGGAGACAACATTGTTTCCACAGACCTTTGTGATTAGCACTATTTTCTAGGGTTACTGTGTCGTTACAGGTCAACATTCAAGACTGATAAGGAACCCAGTTTGACTGTGACTGTTTCATAATAAGTTTGCCTGAAAAGTCATAATTTCTAAGAGTAATTCTAGTAAGCACATGTAGATTATTATTATTTTTTTAACAGTAGACTGTGCTCACTGGATGATGTGGGTTACCATAGGCAACATTAAAAAATCTCATATCCTGTCTTATTTTACTCCACTTACTATTTCTTAAAAATTCCATTGCACAACAACTACATCTGATACAACTTTTCTAAATGAAGAATCTCTATTACGCACATAGTTTACTTTTCAAAACATGATGAATGACTCGTTAGGCTTCATATCTTCGCTATGGTACGTGCAAACCCTGCCTCATTCAGTGCCGCAAGTTTAGCCCCCAGTGACGCTTTAACATTTGTGCATGGGTTAGTTGGCTATAAGTTATTGCTTACGGAGCCTTATGTAGATCCGGCGCCTTAAAACACCTATGCATCCTAACCGTGGTTACGAGCGAGCGAGCGCACCGAGCAAACCGATATTTACTCTACGTTCAGCTGAGAAGTGAGCGGCACCACTCAACCCGACCTCGCCCGACACGACATGGCCCGACTGCGAAGGTTTTCAAAGGAAAATACTGTAGCTTTTCTACTATGTGAGACAGAGAAGAGATTCTTTCAGGAGGTAGTAGATACATTCAATAAATTTTGTTTTTAGCTATATAGTTACTATGAGACCAAAGAAACCCTTGGAATCCCAGCTTTCCAAGGGAATGCTGAGGGCTTCAAAAGACATCCTCCATTATGAAATCGAATTAAGAAGGATTTCCTGTTGTAACACTATGTTTTCTTACATGAATTCTAACAAATAAATATCGAATATTGCACTCATAATTTTACATGAATATTGCTTCTATGTTAAGAGGGTGAAATCAGCAAGGGTAATCGCCCCATTTTGGGATTATATCATTCGATCAACAGCCAAACGTTTACAGACACATTTCGTTGACACGGCAAGTAGGGAACAGACAACTGAACATTGTGCGTGTGATAAATGCTTCGGTGCCCCGCAATGTGCACATCCAGAGAGAAAACGTGAGAGAGGAAATATTTGAGATCAATTCTTGTCATTGTTCAACTATCTCACCAGAATTGTTGACAGTTTACACCAAGATGAAATTATGATGATGGGTGTATTTACAAACTCTCGCTCGCTCGTTATGAGCTCACAAAACGCACTTTACTTGTGTATAAATTGTGGGGTGATTGGGTGGATTCCTTGTCAGACAGTGCTATTCGTGATTAAGACCGAAATGATTGAATGCTCCCAGTCACAACTTACTTTCCTGCGTGAGTGCCTTTAGTGCCCATAAGGAGGCCTTGGTGATGTAGGCAGCTACTGTGGTGCTGCCATGGTAGATGGTGTCCTCTGAGGCGCAAACACATACCATCGCCACGGTCATGGTAACCAGGCTCACTAGGGTCAGAATCCATACCTGAGGAAGTATAGAAGACTGAGAGTATCTCTAGTACCTCTTCCTTATCAGTAAATTTTTATGTGTATCATACATTAAACTCAATTTTGCCAGAGGACACAGCAACAGGGCCATGATAACAGAATAAAAGAGTGAAAGAGGAAGAAGTAAAGAAGATATATTTCACAAGATGTCATAAGAAACAGTAAGAGTTAGAACTGGATGGTTTATTGTCTTCAGAACAGATAATTAGTATTTAACCCGTCATACGTCCCGAGGTTTTCCGCACCTCCGACATCCCCCAGTCCCGAGGTATTTTCGAAAAAAAAATTTTGGCTAAAACCTTCGCTTTTGGTGAGAAACATCGAAAATTCATAGAGAAATCAAGCTCACCTGAGGCTTTAAAGTGCCCAATCCAGGTAGGAGTTCCTCCTTACCTGAGTGGGTTTTCTAACATGCTGGCACCAAAGAAAACGAGTTCTATGGGAGGGTAACTATTTTATCCACTCATAAA